>NC_067235.1:6150714-6463571 GCF_019924925.1 Ctenopharyngodon idella | reverse complement strand
AAAAAAACAATAAGTAAAATTACTTAAAGGATTAGTTCACTTTCAAATGAAAATTACCCCAAGCTTTACTCACCCTCAAGCCATCCTAGGTGCATATGACTTTCTTCTTTCTAATGAACACAGTCGGAGAAATTTTTACTTCCGCCAGACCGCCTTCCGTATTCAAGTTACGAAGAAAGTGTAAACTGGCGTTGTGCCAGTTACACTTTTTCCGTAAGTAAAATAGGGAAGGCGTAGGATGTAGCATAAGCTTTTTGAACTGCTAGAGTTTTACACTTTCTTCGTAAGTTGAATACGAAAGGCGGTCTGGAGGAAGCTAGATATTTTATTTCATAACTTGTTAAATATGGATATTTTTTTTTACACAAACTCTTCGCTTCAGAAGGCCTTTGTTAACCCCCCGGAGCCGTGTGGAATATGTTATTGATGGATGGATATGGATGGAGACACTTTCTTCAGCTCATGCCCGTTTGGTAACGCTTACTGCCATTATAAAGCTTGTATGCGTCAGGATATTTATTAATATTTCTCCGATTGTGTTCATCAGAAAGAAGAAAGTCATATACACCTAGGATGGCTTGAGGGTGAGTAAAGCTTGGGGTAATTTTCATTTGAAAATGAACTAATCCTTTAATTTTTCTTTCGCAAGCTTTTGTACACAGATTTTTATATACATTTCATATATGGAATTAAGTAAAATCTACTCAACTAAGTTAAGTAATATTAACAAAGAAAATAAGTAACTTTAACTTGATCAGTAAAAGTTTGTTGAGTGATGTCTTCTTAGTTGAAGTTTACTTTGCAATACTTTTTACTTAAACAATATAACACTGAATTGAATCATGCTTTTAAGGTCTATTCTTTACTTAGAAACATCTAAGTAAATAATACAATAAATATTGTGTAGATACCATACGTACATAAAAGAAGAAACGCAGTACCCACCTGAACACAGAGACCTCAATACCTCGTACACAATACACAATGATGGTAACATTCAATGGATCGTTTTTGAGTATGAATGTGTCATTTTGAGTAAAAAATGAACTCCAGATGTCACAAAATGACAGGTTACTAAACCTAACAACAAAAGCAATGATAAAACAAATACAGCTGGAAAACAGCAGAAAATCAACCTTATTAATTATTCATGCCCCAGTGCATGATGGGAACACCAGTATCAGAAAAGTTGAGTTGGTTTTACTTAATTTTATAACATTGATATTTACTAATATAGAATTACTAATATACTAATATAGAATTTACTTTGTTTTGTTTTTGTTTTTAAATGCTTGCCTGGCCTAAATTTTTTCATGTAGAAATTACTTGTTTTTTCTGTACACTGTAAAACATTTTCAGCTGGTTAAACTTAGAAATGAAAGTTCACCTGCTGCCTTAAAAATGTGAGTGAACTCAATTAAACATAAGTTAACTCAACTTGAAGATTACCTTTGTTTCAACTCACAAATAGTCAAGACAATGGATTAATTTAAGTGAAAAATTAAACTTAAAGTAATCCATTGTCTTGACTATTTACAGAATCATTTTTATCAGTGTTCTTTCTCTTTCTTTTTTGTCGTAAATTGAACAGGTGCTGAAAAAGAACGTTGAGCACGAAGTGACTGGAGAGTCGTCTAGCATTAGTGTGTTTTATGGAGCCTCGTTGCTGTGTTGTTTTGCATTTGCATTTCCTCTGATAGGAGACGCTACGATAGGAATGCAGATATATGAGGCCTGCTCTTTTCGTATAAGCGTCTAAGTAAGAGTAATATGCAGATACGCAGTTCTGTGACAAAGTCGAGGAGAAGGAGGAGAGAGATAATAGCAGAAATCAGATAGCAAGCACAGGTATTTCTCAAACGGAGCTCTGTCTCGCGATAGCCCATGCATATATGGAAAACAGCAGATTAGCCCAGCCAAATCTCCTCATGCCGCTCTGAAGTCCTTTGTCGAATCGCAGAGGGTAGGGGACTAAGCCGGTGAGCATGTTTACATAGCTTGTATGAGTATCGTTGTCCAATAAGTCCTGTCTCCCATGGTCTACACTTAAACAAGGTCAACCCTGCGAGGAAACAAATGAGAAGTCCCATATCACGCTTTGAACGCTGCCGCATTACCGGGGCCTCTCTCTGTGTGCGAGCGGCGATAAGCGAAGCGCTAATACTGCGCGTAAGGCACTAATAAACAAACACTGGCTAAATTGCTTGAAAAGAAGCACTGATGCGTAGGCTGCGACTGCCGTCTGAATGGCTTAATCTTCCCTTACTTTACATTCTTATTCAAGATTGGGTGTTAAATGGGAAAAGATCGTGCATGTTTTCCTTTCTTAGTTCCTCCCACCAGAATCAAATCTGTCCTTTCTTTCGCAATTTTTGCCAGGAGATTACGTCGCACGTTTGGATTTTGAGGGGCATTTTTTTTTTTGGCTACACGGGATATGCAATTGTGTTCCCGTGTTAACGTTTTTTCAACAAAGACTGAGTCTTTCAGCAAAATGAAAAGCATTTGTTGCTTGTGTGCTTCTAAAGAGACCTGGGAGCAACCATATATTAATCTCTAATTTGTTGTAGGAGCCAAAGACAGTCGTTTAGGCCTCTCAGCGTGAACCGAGTTTGGCTAAATAGCTCGCATTGTTTCTGCTAATGTGCATGCTGTGAGATGCGGGCAAACCACTCCGCACTTTGACTGTACAAATACTACACAAGTACAGCTTTGCCTTTGAACAGAGTTTACAATGAAGTGCAGTTAGATCACCCTTAATAAAAAGCAGGCTTTCTTGTCCTCGATAGTCGCATGCAGCAACAAACCAGTGACAGGACGACCAGTGCAGTCAACAACAAAAACAATCCTCACAAATGTTCTCAAACTCATGAGTTTGAATCTGTCTAAAGGACAATAATCCTTTCTATAACTACCTTTCTAATAATTTTTTTAATTCTATGAGAATAGGGAAGTCCACAGCGATAACGGTAACGACACAGAGGAATAATATCGATGGAATCACTTTTTTCCAGTTGATGCCCAGATAACAAAAATGTTCCAAGAACTCTTTGAACATTATGAAATTATGAAAACATACTATATGTTCTCTGAACAATCTTCAAAAGTGTTTTCTAAAAATATAATGGGAAGGTACTTTTGAATGTTCTCTGAACATTCTGAAAAGTATAGTAACATTTAAAAACATCCAACTAAACCTTTCAGGTAAAAATGTTCCCTTAACGATGTATAAATGATGTTTTTCTACTAATGTTTTGAGAACATTATTAAAGACCAGATAACGCTGAACAAATTTGTTCATAAACTTTTAACAAGTTTGTTCACAACCTTGCCACAACGTTAGCTAAAGTTCTGACAAAATTTTTAGCTGGGTAAGTGATAAAAACATTGATAGCCAATCAGAATTTGTCCGACTTTAAAGAGCTTCAGCATTTAAAGCGACAGATAAAAAAAAAAAAAAAGTGTGCACGTATAATGAACAGAACGTTCATTGGTGTGGATGTTAGTTATAGTTATTGCACAGCTCTGTGGAATACTTGATTCTGATTGGTCAATCGTGCCATCCAGCGGTATGTTATTCCCCGATAACAACTGGTAAAAAAAACTGATAACACAGGCTAATCCTAGTAACAACTGTCACTGAAGTCGGTGCGCTACGCTTGCTAGGAATGCTTTTTCCTCCTCGTGAAAGTTCTGCATTTGGTGAGCTAATAAAATATTAAAACTCAAATCAATATTTTGTGTAGTTATTTAATTATGTCTTCCGGTATCGCAGATTCTCTCTCTGTTTTATACAAACGCAGCTTCTGCCATTTTGTAACGATTGTTTTGTTCACTGCAATGGATTATAAGATAACAAACAGGTAAGATTTTAAAATAGTTTCATCTCAAATCATTATATCTTATCCCCATAATTATTTATGTGGCAAAATGCCATGTAATAAGTGGTGTGACTGTACCGCATCCCTTAAATGTCCGTCTGGTTTGAACGTGCCGCGCTAGCAACTGCTTTCTTCACGGAAACTTAAATTTCCGTTTAAAGACCTAATAAAATATTTCAACTCAAATCCAGTCAAGTGTCTAATTATTTACTTATGTGACAAGTAGCCATGTAATAATCGGGATAATGTACATCCAGCCAGTTGTTATTGCAGAATAAACCCCTTCAGAGTTTGTTCTGCGATAACAACTGGCTATATGTACATTATCATTTACTTATCATTGTTGGTGTTAATAGGCCTTCTATGGTACTACAAAGTGATACATGCTAATACTATGATAGTTTGGTACATTTTGTTAGTGTAGGCTCATGATTAAAACTTTTATTAAGTAGTATGTCATTAAGATTGAATGAATCCTTTAAAATTTCCATAGTCCAGTTCTCATTTGACAACAAAGCGCTCTAATATTGTGTTAGAAATAAGACCTCGACATAGCAAATTTCTTGGAACTGCACTCCTTTCACATCCCTCCCTCTTTCTCGCTCACTCGTTGTCCACTTCTCGGCCGTGGTCAGCACTCAGTATTCTAGTGAGCTGAGCTGGCTTACGGTGGTGTCAGACCATCTCGGGCATGTGTTTAGACTGTAGCGGCCATTGTGGTCCTGAAGAAGCCACACAAGAAAGGACATTGTTCTTCCGGGGGGCGATTCAGGAGGTTTTTCCCAGAGCCTCCCGGGTCAAGTTTTTATAGGGCCTGTTTGGTTTTCAAATGCTCGCCCCCTCCCTCGCCGTGACTGTAGTGTTCAAACTTGTCTACATTTACTCCTTGTGTTTTTGTGCATGGTCGATGGCCTTTTAGAGAAAAGTGGCTGAAATAACTCTTTATTCTCCTTTTGTTGGCTCATATTCGCTGTTTTCATGAACTCTGGCCCCGGCCATGGCAACAGCAAGAAAAATGTTAACAGTGATTGACAGGATTAAGGAAACCCCCCGTCCCCGTACGCATTTCAAACACCGGCAGAACAATGGCATCGGGTGTGATTGAATTAATGAGCTAGCGTAGACTGTCAAAGGAGCACACATACTTTACATAAACCTGATTATCTTTGCATGGCAGAAACTGAAGAAAAGGCGGGGTGAGGGGGAGCGGGGTGGCGGGCGGGCGGCCTTTCATTGGGCACCTCTAACGGAAGCATCAAAGTGTGGGTCGGGGCTTAGAAAGTGTTCTGGCGAGGCTCGCTCCCGTCTGCATGGGCTCCGCTTAGCATAAATCAACCGTGGGGTTTTAACAAATCTATTCAAGGAGCTGCTCGGGCCCGGAAAACAATGTTGTTTCTCTCCTTCTCCTATGCTCTTCACTTTCTCGCTCTCTCTCCCACACCTTGTGCTTTGCTGGCTGTCATTGTCGAGCCCAAACAGTCTATAGATCTCAGCGTTTCTCCTGCCTGGCCTGAACCGTTCAGTTCTAGAAGGTGATGAAGGTGACGAAGCTGACATCATATGCCGAGTTCTGCCTCCTCCCTCCTTCCTAGAGATGGCTTCTGAAGTGCCACGTCAGCAGAATTAGGTCTCTGAAAGAATATTCTCTGCTTGTTATGTATTTTTATACATAAGAGACATGCCTGCCCAAAAATGACACACGCCCTCTTGCAGAGGTTTGTGTCAAGTGGATTATAAATGAATGCATAGCATTCATTTTTTGTTACTGATCATAAGTGATGTTTTGACATTTAAAAATATATTCAGATAGAAAACAGTTCAAATTATTTTATCATCACATTTATGATCAAATAAATGCCTTGGTGAGCATAAAAGACTTAAAAAAATAAATAAATAAATAAATAAATCTTCCCTTGCCTTAACTGTAGTGTCTATATTTGAGGATTAAATTGCATGATGTTTGCAATTGTTTGTTTAAAAGACTCAGTCAGCTCAGTCAAGTTGCACCTCAACTGATTTTCTCTTATTATCCACACTCTTATGTCTCTTCAAACTCATTACTTTTTTGAACAGCAAACTGAATAATAAAATGTGCAGCTCCTAAACTGAGCTCCTGTGATGTTTGGATTCATTTTAGAGAATCTGTCCATTCATTGAGGTTCATCAAACTCAAAGGGTTCACAAAAATGACTCATTGATTCATTTAAGACCCTGAGAAGAATACAATGCATTTTATATTAAATATTAAATATTTAATATAAAGTGTCCTTTAATATTTCAGTCTTTTATCGTTCTCCACATTCGGCTGGCAGTCATTCACCTTTGTTAAAGTCAGCATGAAACGGAAGTTGCGATAGTCTTTTCTTCCATATTCCCTATCTATCTGAGTGAAATGGATTCTGGAACAAGAAAAAATGTAGGGCGGGACTTGATTTTGTCCATGGGGAATTGATTGGATGGTTGGATGGTTTGCTATTGGTCGATCTCATGTGAGTGACAGGTTGTCCCGCCCTCACGCCAGTAAAAACACATCAGAGAAGAGATGTCGCTGCAAGAGGGAGGTGAAGTTATTTTGATTTAAAGATGAATTTAAAAAAAAAAGAAAAAAAGATGTGCATTGATAAATCATTTATAATAAACACTGCAATATTCCATTAAAAATAAGAATTGTCCATTTTGATTTCATGGTGATTTTAATTGTTTCGGTCTGAATTAAAGAGGAGGTAGTTAACGTTTTGACAATAAACCACGGTAAAATTCCCAATGGTTACCTTTTCATATTTTAATTATAATTAATTATTATTATTATCGCAATTTAAAAAGCTCAGAGTAAATACTGTCCGGAATTAAACACAGTTCGTAACAGTCTCACGCAGGCGCATGCAGCGTAGGTTTTGTTTTGTGTGAAATCATGGAAGAAGGCAGTGAGAAATTCTTCAAACCTTTTCAACTGAGTTCTGAGGGAAATTATATGAATTAATACATTATATGAATGTGTCTCTGAAGGGAACTTACACTGTCTTTATAAAAGTTCTTCTTAACTCCATGTGATGCCTAATGGGCCATTCACACAGAACACATTTTTGTGGTTAAAAACACGACACTGCATGGAAAGCTCGAGTGTACTGCCTTAGAAAAAAAGTTTACAGAGTTTCAGTAACAGTACTACATTAAACTACTATATTTATTGTTGAATATAATGTATAATAATGCAATGGGGCAATATTTGTGTCTGACATGTTGGTCCTGATAATGCCAAATGTCCGATTTTACCAGTAAAAAATGGCTTGCATTATTTATATATATAGTATAATTCTGTATTTTCAGGTTCAGAATCATGAATATTTTTATTCTGGTGTCACCATTAAGAAGTTCTCTCTTAGGTATCAGCTATCCCTAATTCTAATTTCATGTTAAAATTCAGTTTTTATTGTTCAGTGACACACCTAGTCAACTGTTAATTTACATACAGAAGGTTCAATTAAATCTTAAAATGTTGTAAATTCTTTATTAAGTTGTATGTACAACAAAGAATAAATCTGTTATTTAAATTTCAGTTTCATTTTTTAATTTTGTTCAAAATATTGTGATATGTATCGTATCGTGAACCCAGTATTGTGAAACGTATCGGATCGTGAGCGGAGTGTATCGTTACACCCCTAGCCAGTGTAAAGAAAAAAAATGCAAGCTCTTGAGGCACGTTTTTTAAAAGTTGAATTTCTTTTAACTCGACCGCCACATTTTTAAAACACTGTGTCATGCACAAGACACTGCAAAAGATGAAAGACGCGAGTGTAATGGTCAAACACCTATTGTTTACAGAGAAAAATAATAAAAAGCAGCACATTGGAATGAAAAAAAGTGTATTCTGTGTGATCAGCCCCTAATAAAGTAATGTTTATAAGAGCAAAGCTGCTTGGTGTACAGTATCTGTTCCATAAGTGCCACCTACTGTCAGAGAGTAAATTTACAGTTTCATTCAACCAATTTTTTTTATTTGATTTTTTAATTTATGTTTTGTACATTTTAAATGGTTAATAGAAATACGGTATATAGAATTATTCACAGAGCAGAGAAAATACCTATAATCATATAATCCCTTAAACCTAAAAATGTTTTAAATCTTGAAATCTGAGGTTTATCATTTTCTAAAACATTTTTGTCATAACATTTTTTGAACATGGTATCATGCAGATAGCATGTTTTGTAAGTCATCCAACCAAAAAAAAAAAAAAAAAAAAAAAAAAAAAAATATATATATATATATATTTTTTTTTTATTAAAATCCGCCCATTCAATGTTGATTTTTTTTCTTTTTTTTTTTTTCTTTTTTTTTGTGCAAGCAAAAAAGTTCATAGTGCTTTTAATTTAATTTTTTTCTATATTGGTTTATATTTCCATCACATTTTAACAATACTGTGATAGTATTGATAACCGTGATCATTTTGGTCACTATGATATTAAACTTTCATACATTTCATCTCATCTAGTTCAGTCCAAACGCTCTCAGCATTTAGGTCCGAAGGCCTGTGCCCGGCGCGGGTTCACCCTCAGCCGTACTCAATCCTATCTCTCTAATGTATTACTGATGCCTTGCATATTGAAAGTTATAAATTGTACTTGGCACTGCGAGTTGAGGTGCATAAATTGGAATTGTGGGATGTCAGAGAGTAATATACTTAGCATTATTCATAACGGAGCAAGATTAAAGCTCTCTACAGAGAAAGCCTATGTGTGTCTGACAGAGACGTTACATACGAGCTAATGCAGCCCTTTATCAGTCCGTTCTGTCAGTAATAGATATTCCTGTGGGTTCTGTGCACTGTGTTTCACTGTGCTGATAGAGCAAAATAAATTAGGCCACAATAATGTTCTTCAGGCCGCTGTGTTTCCCCTACAGTCTTTCCACTTGTTCCCACCGTGTGCACGATTATAACAGTATGAAAAATAGCTCCATAAATTTGAGATAACAGCCAGAATTTTCCTCTGTTAAGACATATGTTAGGGAGAGATGGCCAAACCGGAGAGATGCACCTCTTCAGTGGGTAAACCTATGGGTTTTATTTGGCTAGAGCTCTTTGTTTTCCTCTCATACTCTGGGTGAGGGAGAAGATTTGGTTTCCACACCACACTAGTCAGGGTTTAGTAGCACCAGTGTTGTTTTGGGTAACACTTTACAATAAGGTTAATTTGTTAACATTAATTAATGTATTAAAGGGGACCTATTATGCCCCCTTTTACAAGATGTAAAATAAGTCTCTGATGTCCCCAGAGTGTGTATGTGAAGTTTTAGCTCAAAATACCCCACAGATCATTTTTTATAGCATGTTAAAATTGCCACTTTTTGGGGTTGAACAAAAACTCTGCGTTTCAGTGTGTGCCCTTTAAATGCAAATGAGCTGCTGTGCTCGGCCTTAGAGGGCGGAGCTTCAAGAGCTCGTTCTCCCCTGTCAGGACGCACTATAATGACAGAAACTGCGAATATATGCTGCATGGAGATAGAACAGGTATAGTGTAGATTAATTATGGTTATAACTTATATTATCTTCTTGTTTTTATCCACTATATTAGTACAAGCCAGTTTACCGATGAGTTTTTATTGTACTTCGCACAAAAAATTAAGCGTCTGTTTTCACTCTAGAAAATCACTGTAAGAGCTTAATAAAACACAGTGCAAGTGTGCATTAAAATATTATCCATAAACTCTCTCTCTCTCCCTTGCATTATCATCAAGATATACAGCGAAGTACACAGAAACACTCGTTACAACTAACAGTAAACAAATATATAAAGACCTTATGCCTTTTCGGGTGGTGCTTAATAAACTGGTAAAATTTATATGCGTAAATCAACTCCAATGAACTGTAATAAAGTGCTCTCACCTTCATTACTGCCATATCCAGTATCACTCTGAAGACTGTATGTTTTGTATTGTCCCTTTGTATTGACATTTGTTCACAAAGCTGTCCGGTGTGAAATGATTCACGCAGACATAAACTAATTTCGGTAGAGTTGAGAGAGCATTTTCTTCGAAAACAAAATGAATCCACCTCGTCTTCAGTGGCTCAGATTTAGGGAGTAAATGGAGAGAGCTATGTGGATTAATCCATCCAGCTACAGAACATCTAAA
The DNA here is from genome assembly GCF_019924925.1 of Ctenopharyngodon idella. Classification (NCBI taxonomy): domain Eukaryota; kingdom Metazoa; phylum Chordata; class Actinopteri; order Cypriniformes; family Xenocyprididae; genus Ctenopharyngodon; species Ctenopharyngodon idella. Next base: position 6,453,560 of record NC_067235.1, on the reverse strand, counting down.
ACGCTTGTGAGACATTCTCTTCAGTGCAGCAATGGCGGACTGTACAACTGGCTGTGAACTCGCTCAGGGCGGTTCTATGTTAAAACAACAGTGTCTGTCAACATTCGTGGGCGGGGCCTGTGGCTAATGTGACGTCACACTGCCAGGGATCTGGAAACGGCTTGTTCTGAGACACTGCTTATGATTTATGGGGATTAAAAAAAAGGGAGTGTTTTTTTTTTTTATTATTATTATTATAGGGTGGTTGTGTACACACACTGCCAACACACATTTATATCCAAACACCATGCAAAAGTGAATTTTGCATAATAGGTCCCCTTTAACTTTTACTTTTACTGTATTTGTTCATCTTTGTTAATGTTAGTTAATACAAATACAGCAGTTCATTGTTTGTTTATGTTAGTTTACAGTGGATTAATTAATGTTAACAAATAAAATTCTTGATTTTAATAATGTATTAGTAAATGTTGAAACTAATGAACCTTATTGTAAAGTGTTACTGTTATTTTAGTATAATTGAGTATAATAGTGAATCGTATAATTATAAATAAAACACTGGTGCTACTAAACCCTGACTAAATTATTTTTCATAAAATAAAAACGAATCCTGTGTGTGCATGCATGCATGTGTGTGTGTCTGTGTGTGTTTTTTGCCATTTTTTGTGATTATGAATAAACAACAAATCTACAGAATTTATTAATCTTAGTTAATGTTAATTTCAACATTATTAAAATCAAAAGTTGTATTTGTACTGTAAACTAACATGAACAAAAATGAATAAATAGTGTAACAAATGTGTTGCTCATTGTATTTTTATGTCTCTCTATATATAGTTGTTCATTTTAGGTTTTGTTCTTTTTTTTATTAAACTACATGAAAATGAGAAATGTTTCTTTGGCAACTAGCTAAAAAAATGAAGTTTAATTTCAGTTAACATTTATTTATATAACAATAAACTTAAACTTTTATAACTTTAAGTTCACTTTTTTAAATCTTTTTTTTCACTTTAGCAATAATCTGCCAAGTGTCTTCTTTAAAAAGAGACTTATCAAAATAGAAACAAACCAAAGTCTGTTCTTCAAAGCATTCAAGATTTATGACAGTTTTAATTTGGAAATTTCATTTTCAGATATGCTCAAAAAGTGGTTAACAAGTAATACATGGATTATAACCACTACATAAATATAACTTATTACCATAGTATCCCCTAAAAATACAAAATATTACATAAAAAAATTATCAAACCAAAATATAGTACATTCATTAATCGAAAAAGACAACAACATAAAAACAAACAAACAAACAAACAAAAATCTGTCATTTTTGAACGCCACACAAGGAGCACCAGAGGGTTAAACTACACTCAGATCTGCCAAGATACCAAAGTTTGGAATCAAAAGTCAATGATCTCAATATGAACATTTCTCATCAAACTGCTTCTATACGGTCAGCTCTGTACTCTTATTGTATGTCAAAAATAGTCTTGTTTGTTGTCTCATATTTCTTTTATTAAAAGAGACGTGTGACAACGTTGGTGCTTAAATTACGTCTAATGGAGTTTCTGTAGTGCAAATGGTAGAACATGATGCAACGCCACAGGTTTGAATCGCACTTGAATAAATCTCATGTAAATAACTGAAGAATAATCTTTCTGCAAGGATGACCTCTGAGCAATCTAGTGTTACTCTAGGATGACTGATCATATATTATTTAGTTTTGTTTACGTATTCTTTCATTTTGATTCATTGGTTTCTGTTTTTAATGTAGTCATCTCAATTGTAATTTCTTCAGCTTAAAAAATGCTGGTTCACCACCATCCAGCAGCCAATTTACATCATGTAGTTCTTCAACAGATCCAGCCGATCAGTGCAGTGAGCAAAGGTGCTTCATTCACAGTCTGCATAGGCAGATTCATTAGCTTAACGTTACTCCATTCATTACTGCCTCATTAGTCACTACAGATTGATCAATACATCATGCATAGAACATCTTGAGCGTGGATGTCTGGAGCCATTGTGGCCCTGAAGATAATGACTTCTTTATTCAAAACAACTTGTAAGAACAGGGAGATAAAGGCAAGTAAAGAGAGCATTATTGTGCCTTGGCTTTGGGGGAGGTATCTGTGAGATTATGAGAAAGGAGTCTGAAACAGTTGACTGCATGAAGAAAGATCTGAACGCCTCAAATCGAAGCTGCGTTCTGTCTACACAGCAGCCTCTTCAGCGTTTCAGAGAGCTGTAGAGACGAGCTTTGTGTGGGAGGTGGTGAAGGGGCTTGAAAGAGCTAACAGACATGAGCTGTTCAATGCTGCTCCTCTGTCTGAGCAGAATATGTGTTGAGATGTCAGCAGTTACTGAGCATTGCACACAGATCTGTGTGGTGTTTTGGTTACTCAAGTGCCCATTGTAATGTTCCTGCTACAATTAGCTGTTATAGTTGCCAGTAAATGGTGCTGTGAAATTGATCTAATCTCAGGCCCTGGTATTACGATGCGTTTTGGTTGATCGGATCACAAATGGACGAGGCTAAATACAGGTGTAAACGGGGTCTAAAACGTTTTTGAGCGTGTCCACTTTCGGTCACTTCCAGAGGTAGATGAAGGCCCTGTTTACACCTGGTATTAAGATGCGTTTTGGGTAATCGGATCACAAGTGGACGATGCTTAATACAGGTGTAAACGGGGTATAAAACATTTTGAGCTTGTCCACTTTCGCTCACTTCCAGAGGTAGTCGAAGGCCCTGTTTACACCTGGTATTAAGATGCGTTTTGGTTAATCGGATCACAAGTGGACGATGCTAAATACAGGTGTAAACATGGTCTAAAGTATTTTGAGCTTGTCCTTTTGATCATTTCCAGAGATAGTGGAAAATGCATTTGACCAAATTGCTTTCATAATGTAGACGCTCATCTGGTCAAATGTGTTCGAACAGCCACAAAAGACTGCCTACTCTCTGCCTACTGACCTTTGTTGGCTGAAGACCAACAAAGTTTGGTTTGAAGACAAAAAACATACCAAGCACAATGTTCTCTCATCATTCCTGATTTCTAACACAAACTCACAGCGTTCAGCATGGCCTTGCGGTTGTCAGAGCAGAAACGAAAGCTGCTGCTCTTTGTGTGTTTTTCCGTCGTCTCTGGTCACGTTCATATGTAAATTGCGCAAGCTTATTTCATCCAGTAGATCAAAAAATCTGAAAAAAAAACATACATTTACCCGCCCATAGACCCTCCCCTCGAAGATATCAGGACAGAAGTACTCAAAAGTAGACAAAAGAGATGGATTAAAACACCAGGTGTAAACGGGTATGTGTCTGCCCAACGTTATCTCACGACCAATTCATACATATTTTACTAGGTGGCTAATTCGTACGAATTTGTACGGTTTGTCTAAACTCCAGTGACGGGTAGGTTTAGGGGCGGGGTTGGAAGCAGGTCATTCATGTGAATTCAAACGAATTTGGCAACTTGTAAAATATGTACGATTTAGCAAAAACGTACAAATTCATACAAGTGAGGTCGTAAAAAATTCGTACGAATTAGCCACCTCATAAAATGCGTACAAATTGCTGTGAGATTGGGTTGGTCTGCCTCGTCTACCTGTGATCCAGTCAACCAAAACCCATCTTAATACCAGTTGTAAACACCATTGACAACTGATGTTTCTCTACTGCTCAAATCACAAAATACAACAAACCATGGATATGGATATTTAATGGATATTAAATGGATATATATTTATCATAACTAATTATTGAACCTGCACTTATTCTGAGCTCAGAGAGTTTCATTGGGATGTAATTTACCATCTTCTTGAATCTGTGGACATTCAGAAAGAATGCAAAAAATAATCTTTCTTTTTTTAAGAGAGAGAGAGAGAGAGAGAGAGAGCAAAAGACAAAAGGATTCTGTTTTTAAAAACATCCTCTTGTGTTTTTTTCCCCTCTGTGCACAGAAGCAAAGTGCATGAAGATAGAAACAGACACTACAGACTGTGACAGGCTGATGACTCTGTGGTCTGTACTTGATGAGGTGATGCTGTAGAAATACTAGACATCTGCTAAGCTAATTATCATACTCCAATAAGCCCAAAAAATAAATCATACACCAGTATTGAAGTTAGAAATAGTGCATTATTATATGGATAGTCATTTACTTTTCAATGCTAAAGAAATTTTACACTGCCGTTCAATTTTTTCTATTTATTTATAATTTATTTTAATTTGATTTATTTTAATTTATTTTTTTTTTATTTTGAAATGAGTCTGATGCTCACCAAGGCTGCATTTATTTGATAAAGAATACAGTAAAAACAGTAGTATTGTGAAATAATGTGAAAATAGTATTCAGTATCACATCATCCTTCAGAAATTGGTTTTATGGTCAAGAAACATTTCTTAATATTATCAATGTTGAAAACAGTTGTGTTTCTTCATATGTTTTGTAGAAACCGTGATATTTTTATTCAAGATTCTTTGATGAATCGAAAAAAAACAGCATTTATTTGAAATAGAAATATTTTGTGAGATTATAAATGTTATACTGTCACTTTTGGTCAATTTAATGCATGCTTGTTCGAAAAGTTTAAAAAAGTTTTAAAAGAATTTCTTTCAGAAAAAAAAAAAAAAAAAAGTACATTGTGCAATTATGATCAACCTTTCCCTTCAAAATTTTCATTGAGCTTGTAGCGTATTTTGGGATTGCCTTGAGCCTTAAATTTTGGCCAAAATGAAGTAATTTTAAAAACACTGTAAATTTGCTGCATGTATTGTTTGAAACAGCTATTGTATCAGGAGTGCACCTGTGATGCCTAAAATTGTTGTCTAGTTATGGTTTTGAAACAGAACTGTTGAAATCCAGACACCACTGAAGTGATCACGATATTCAATTGCTCTTGTGTTTCTGGATACCAGCTTGAGTGTTTATCAGAAGTTCTTTTAATTTCTCTCTTTAACATGGCACAGTTGTGCAACCACCTTCATGGCTTCTAATCACAGCTACATACAGTAGTCCCTAAACAGCGATTCCCCAGTCATCTTGCTGAGCAATGGCAGATTGGACGACTCCATCTGCAGCAATTACAAGAAAGAGATACACTTCATGGCAATTAAAGCATTTTGGTGGTCCTTATCTTCTTTGAGATTAGCCTTCAATGGCCTCTTGAGGTTCCTGAGTGTGAATAAAAGCAGCAGAGACTGAAGAGGAGCTGATCAATGGTGAGCCAATAAATATGCACCATGCATTGTCTGTTCTTGGATATTAGTTGATGTTAGAGATCAGGGTGAAGACTGTCTTGTGTTTCATTGTCTATCACCTGTAAATACTGCTAAATGTGACACTGGAAATTTTCAGCAGACTCTGAAGAGGAACCTGAGTGTTACGCTGTGGGTGTGAACAGTTTCACTCATTTTATCACCCATAAATAAACATCAAGAATCAAGGTTTAATTTTTTATGAGGGTGATCATCCATGGCTCAGTCTCGTAACCCTTTCTAATCTTCACGCTATACTACCTGAAAACGGTCAAGTTGTCCCTATGGACCATTTCAGTCCTCCATCAAGCATTTTCGACCCTACTTGCACCGCATTACTCCGCTAGAGCGCAGTTTCTAGATTCTCCGCGGCCGCAGCGGAGGTGAAATTGGAAGGGGGGGAAATGAGTGAAGATGTAATTCGAAGGTGCAGGGCAACAAAGGCTCCGTTTTCTTCAGACAAAGCCTTTCAGCGGCGCAATCGAAGAAGCTGTTGGCTCACCTTGACAGCTCCTCTACCCACAATGCACTAAGTGGATGATTAAAAAGAAATGGAGGGTTTTACTGCGGGGTATGCGTGGCCTCCCTGGAGTCCCTGGAGCTGCTGAAGCGCAGAGCTACAGCTGTCCTCCAAACAAGCCCGACATTCTTTATTTATTTCTTATGAAATATTGATGCATGTTATGAAAGGTTTAAAATAATGTGTCTAGCCTCCTCTGGCCCGGCCACGCTGTTTTCTAATGCATAAATAATTCTGGGCCCTCGGACAGAGAGCCGACACATTAGGTGGGGATGTAGCCGATGTATCGCATTCTTTCTGCCTGAGAGCAAAAGTGGACGCTCGTAATTTCCTACATTTATACAATCGCCGTGGCCGCTTAATAATTGATGGACAAATTTAGGGACTAAAACTCCAACACAATATGACTTTATGTCAAAGGGTTAGTCCCTGCAGATCGGGGGCCGGCTGCACGTTTGCCCGCAAAATCTCGTTTTTGATTTCCTGCCGGTTCGGGTGCCAGCATCTCGCGCGCGTCGTGCCCTTGATGAGGTCTGGCTGTGCATGGCTGGAGATAAGCGAGCGCTTTAGCCCATTATGAGAGAAGAGGGAAATGTTTTGTTTCTGAACACAAATGGGTTTTTCACACTGACATGAACCCGGTTTGATTGCCTGGCCGACACACAGATGTGATGGGGCGACCTCTCGCTTTCTCATCTTAATATCGAGTGTGATGTACAATTATGCCCACAATTGTCAGCCAGATCTATTTGCCTGATACACACCAGGACCAAAGGCTGGATAGCAATTTCGCTCTCAATGCTTCAATTAACATGCGGCACCCGATACAGCTGCTCGGACAGCTCGAGTACAGTTTGCTGTGCCGCAACATCCTTACGGTGCTGCCAACTTGAAATAAAAGAGGCCATTTAACCAACGTATTCAACATAGACATATTTACAGAGTTTTTAAAATGCTCGAGGCGCTCTTGTTTTAGAATGGCTGCATATTGAAATGGCAGCGCTAATGCTTAAAATGGCATTTCGGTCTAATAAGGTGAGAGGAAACACTCTGGATTGGGTGCAAACCGAGTGTAAAGATGAAGGAATTTTCATTTAACCTCTAATGATCCAGAAGAATGCGATCGAGAATTTGAGTCATCAGTGCCAGACGTTTGTATTGACTGTCACCTTCTGAGAGACTGAGAGCTAGCGCTCCATCTTGATGACTTTGCGCATTGATTTTGGAGTTGGAGTTTGCTTGCGCTAATGTCCCCCCTTTGTCTTTCCCCTCCTGGGGCGGCACAGACTCACTCAAAGGTCTTACTCTAAATACAGGCTACATCTTTAGTGGTTCAATATGTTTGCTGCTTTTTTTGTGGCTAATGTGAAATTATGGTGGATTGATGGATCAGTTTTGCTTTTTCATTTGGTGCACAATTTTCAAAGCAGCAGCAATAATAAAGAAATGTACATTGAGAAAAAAAGGTGTAGAAACTGTTTTCACTCCGAAAAAGTAAACTTTACAAGCAATTACAAAGAAACGACAGGTAACATATTGGGCCCTATTTAAATGATCTAAGTGCATGGTCTGAAGCACATGGTGCAGGTGCTAATCTCTTAATGAGTCATGGGTGTGTTTTGGGCGTAACGTGCAATAAACCAATCAGAGTGTCATCTCCCATTCCCTTTAAAAGCCAGGTGCACTTGCTCCATGGCGGATTGCTATTTACATGGCGGAATACAGACACCCTCAACCTGACGAGTCAGTTACATGTGTGTATTGCAACGATTGATCAAATAATTAGCCAATTTCATTCGTCATTACTGCAAATAGATAATTCTGATACAAGCAATGACTATCCATTATGACATGTAGGCATTTTTTTTGCCTTTTATTTGGTAGGACAGTGTAGATTTTTGACAGGAAACGAGTGGGAGAGAGGGGAACGGGATTGGGAAAGGTCCGCAAGCCGGGACTCGAACTCGGGATGCCCGAAGCACAACCGCGCCATATGTCGACATGCTGCCCACGAGGCTATCAGCACTGATGACATGTAGGGACTTTTATCTTTATGTTCACAATAATAATCTTTTACATTGTAATCCTTTTATTTTTGATATTTGGCATGTTTGTGTGCTGCTGCATGTCCCTGTGTGTCTAACAAGCAGAGTGTATGTGCGTTGTGCACCTGCCTATAGGCGCATATTACTAGCGCGCCCTTTAAATAACAACAAAAAAATAAATAAATAATTTGTTAGTCAATCGTGCAGTCATTTTTAGTTGCCTCAAAATAGCAACATGCCAACAATGCACCTGAACACACCTTGTTTTCAGACCAGTACGCCCATGGGCGAACAGATGGGCGTGAGTGCAATTTAAACAACATGGGCACTGGAATTGAAAATGATAACTGCGTCGGGCTGAAACTAGCAAAAAAGCACTTGCGTCGCGCCTGGCGTTGCATTGCACCAGGTGTATGATAGGGCCCATTTTGAAGTAGAAAAACTGAACTAGTATTTCCTTATAAAGCATGTGGTATGTGGGTTTTAATATTAATTTGACTTTTAAAGATATGTACATTTTTTTGATTAGGTTAAATTTCGAACATTCAGGGTTAACAGATGATATTGATTTCTGGCATTGTGGCTTAGAAATGTAATTGCCTTAGGCGGCCGCATGTCAATTAGTACATGTGACAAACTTTAAGGGCCAATGAATACAAAAATGAGCATCGCACCTCCTGCTTCATACTTGAGAGGTTGACATTCTCTGGCATATCCTTTGGGCATACGCAAGACCTTTCCATAAACAGAGATGACCCCGGAACCCTAACTGACCTCTTCAGAGGTGTCAGATCAATGACAACTTCTCCTCATCTGACCCCTCTTTCAAAGCTGCCTGTGGTAAAAATAACGCTTGAGGCAAGGTTGCCCACTTTCAATTGTGACTACTCTTTATAATCAGTTGCCCAATCTTTATGATGACCATCCATATGCTGCACACACACATACACAGCACTGAATAAAGCTCGATGAGCACAACCTGCAACCCACCGGTTCTAACCATGATTAATCTGATAAATAATAAATATATCAATCTAGCCTTCAGACAAGGACAAATTTTTAACAGCAGGAAGGCACAAGACCCCCTTCAACTGCTGCCTGTAGCTGCAAAATTAATTATTTAATGATTAATTTTTGGGGAAATGAGAAAAGTTTTGATTAATGCTGTCCGGTCTCAGTTTTGTGTTGTTTGATATATGTCAAACGCTTCACCCACCCTTCCCTCCGGCCTTTAGACGTACACACACATACATCCCCCCCACACACACATGCTTTAAAAAAAGCCTACAGGCACTTGACACTGGGATCAGATGTTGATCATCTCAGGATAAATTAAAGTAACAATTTCCAACACCTTGTGAACATGGTGGCTTTGAATAACCTCCATTCTGTCAGGGTTCACAAATGTTTGGTAATGGAAGCCTCCAGAGCTGTATGTGCATATGAATTTTTCATCAGGTCAAATTCTCATCTGTTCTTCACTGTTTGTTGAACAGAATTGCGTCAACCATTTCTTTCTAAGTTATTCCTCCGAGCAGATTGTAATTTAAATTCCACCTCCTTAAAGGTTTACACACGTGTGTCATTTTACAAATGTAACACATTTTGTACACAATATTGTACTTAATCACAAATGTAACACAAATAGTGATGGTGCTAAATTATTATGATGATCAGTGATTATTATCATCAGTAGTAAAATGATTATTAATAATAATAATTTAGTATCATTATTCCTTCAGTTTTGCAAAAGCCTCATATAAGAAGGCAATTCTCAAGGATGCATCCTCAAAATAAATCGCATATTAAATAGCATGGTCACACTTTAGTTTAGGATCCAATTCTCACTATTAACTAATTAACTACGACTTTTGCCTCAATAAACTCCTAATTAATGCTTATTGTTAAGTTTAGGTATTGTGTAGGATTAAGGAATGTAGAATATGGTCATGCAGAATAAGGTATTAATATGTGCTTTATAAGAACTAATACACAGCCAATATCTTATTAATATGCGTGCTAATAAGCTAGTAAATAGCGAAAATTGGACCCTAAACTAAAGTGTTACTAAAGTGTTTTGCTTTGCAAAAAAATGCATTGCACAGAAATTACTTATAGTTGTAATACTTTTATGATTTTGACAAGTTTTGCAGTGTGACATGCTATCTAAACCTAGTTTAAACTCTGTCTTTTATAATTATAAAGCGTGTAGCTTTTATTAACTCATATTTATTGACTACATGTAATATTTGTACTTTTAAAAATTAATTTTCCTCACCGCAGGATTATATCAAAAGCAAAAACTTGTTCAAAAATTTTAATCTAAAATGTTGTGTTGGAATATTTTACGATTTTACGTGCTGTATCATTTCGATAATACTTCAGAACATTGTAGTTTTAGGGAGAAGAACTGGCTTTCTGTATTCCACAGACCTCTTTTTCCCTCCTCACACAGTCGTTTGTCCCTTTTCAGTCCGTACACAAACACAGACCTGCCCTGAAGGCGGGTCAAGGACCCAGGGTTTAATAGGGCCAACAACCCAACAAATCTACCAAGGTCCCGCATAATATATTTCCCTGCCCAGAATGAAATAAATAAATGAGCAAATATCTGTTTGTGAGCTGGGCAAATCAGTTGTGGACTGACAGAGCACATTGTCTGAGGCAGCTCTACCGGTTGTTACAAGCGTCAAGACATTAGGCCAAACAATAGCTGGATTGGCAGCATCATCAATCACACGGCCCTGACAGTTGACTTCAGTTTGTTTATTCCTCTCTGCATAATAAGCGATCGGATCAGGTTTAATTAGATATTGGGTAATCAATCATTGCCAACAAGGTACTTGGCTAGCAGGTCTCAGCACGTGGCATTGTCAAAAAATAAATGACAAAAGCGAAACCCGCGTGGCAACAGTCAAAAAGTAACGCGTGCTATTAAGAGGTCCAAGCGGCGCTTTTGAGACGCAGCCTGATGAAGACAACGATGTCGGATGCAATTAACTCTGCCAGCAGCATAGGCTATTTACATAATGAATGAGCAAATGCAATTTTAATATGTTTGGTTCGCACTAAAATGCAGCCGCTACAGCACAATCCTTCTGATCGCGCCAGTGAGTGACGTTTCTGCCTTATGTTCACATGCACTACATTTGCGGCATAATGACAGTTGCCACAGACGCTCATTTCATGTGAAATCATGTGAAGCTCTAGATTTATACTGGAAGATAAGTTTGGATGCTTCATAGACCTAGAGCTACACAATAGCCAGTTACGGTAATGCCCGCCTTCTTGAATTTCATTGGTCATCTCAGTCTTTTTGACATTGACGAGTTGGTTATCTTGGTGTTGTGCAACATCTTAGCAGTCCAAAGTACAGTTATTATTAGACAATTATTTCAAAACTTTTATTATACACCTCTGGAAAAAGACCTCAATGATCGGTACGACGATGCCTAAACCCGCAGAATAAAGCATCTGCGCCCGTGCCTCTGAGCCCCGCCACCACCGCTGATGAGACAGTTACAAGTTTACAACATCTGCCTACTAATGTTTGATCAGTGATAAAATATGCCAAGGTGACAACATCATGCTGCCCTGCATTTGTGAGCTGGGGGCTTATTAAAATTTCAGCGGCCCACGAGTGGAGCCCTGATGGACCCCGCACTCCCCAAACAGTGCGCAGGATTGAGACGACTTCACAAGATGTCAGAAACAATATCCGGTTGCGTTTGTCGTGCGAACCTTCAGAGTAACCCTTCTCTGACGTCTGTGTTTGCACTGAAGAGCAGCTGAGAATTTGCTTCTGGATGAGGGAGGAACAAAGAAAATGTCATCCAACAAAAAACCCAGCTAACAATTTTCTCATAAAGTTATGATCAAGCGTTCTTCCAGTAACAATAATAGAATGTTCATTCAAAGTTATCTGGTCTTTAATAATGTTCTTGAAACATTAGCACAAAATGCTATTTATACATTTGTTTACACAACCTTAATAACGTTTTAATTGGACATTCATCTACCATTATTTAAATGTAACTACTTGTTCAGAGAACATTCAAAAGTAACATTCCCAAAATGTTGGCAGATGTTTTGAACATTGAGAACAATCAGAAATAACATTTTTATAACTTAACGGGAACATTAACAAAACAATCTTGGAACATATTTTTGTTTGCTGGAGGAACGCTTCAGGTTGTCCTGTGCGAGGGCTAAATGAGCAAACGCTGGCACCTGGCCACCATAACAAAAGACTGCTGTGTGGAGAATTGTTGCGTCTTTGGTGAGGCGTTCCCAGGTCTCCTTTGTTGCGGAGCGGCTTGCAGATCGCGCATGCCAAGCCCATTCTCCAACCAAATGTCAACTGTCAGCACACGGCTCATCAGTTCAGCAAGGTGCATCAAGCAGAGATGCCTCTCGGGTGCCTGTGCCAGCAACCATATTTCGGTTGGTGAAAGAGCGTCTCTTATACTATGAGAAGATGCTAGCTGGCCAGATGTGATGCCAACATCTATATCAGAATGACAGTGGTTAATGTGCTGCTGGATCTGGATGTGATATGTATATGTTTTGATTGGGACCTATGTATTTGGAGTTGAAATCAAATGATACATTGTATCAGTCTTGGTATTAATACATTTAATGGCTCAATCAGAACAAAAGCCTTCATGTAAACATTAGTCAATCCAATTGAGCTTGATCCGAATAAAATTGTGATCGTATTGAAAGGGGTGGCATAGACCATGAGTAATCTGATCAACAGGAAAAAAAAATAAGCCTGTAAATCTGACTATTGCAACATTTTGTGTTCATATAAGGGTCACTAATAAGGTTTTTATATAATGAGGTGACAAATGAGGTTTTTAAAAGTGTAAAAAAAAAAAAAAAAAAAACATAATGGAGATATAATTAATTTTGAAGTTTTATTAAGTGTTAACACTTAATTATGTGGTTTTTATAATCAATTAACACTGCTTTTGTCTTTCTTTTTTTTTTTTTACAATATGGACAAAATTTGTCACCAAAAAAGTCATTCGGTTTAACCAAAATTTCAGTTTTACCGAATGACACTTTTGGTTATACTGAATGATGATATTTTCGAACAATTCTAACAGGCCGATATCTAGCTAGCTAGCTAGATAGCAAAAGGACAATCAAACATTTTATATTTAGTACAAGTTTTTAAATTATTACAACATTTCCCATGTTTTATAGGACATGCATATGAGAAAGTGAAAACATGAATTTTTCGAATAGCTAAAAGAGATTTAGTTACTTTGCTTCACGACCATGTGGTCCTTTGATGTGTCTCAATGATGTCACATCCTGTCACATGATACTGACTACATGACTTGATCCAAAATGGTCCCTTTATATTGGTTACTCCAAATGACATCAATGAAATTCATTTTTCCGGACATTCTTTCTCATAAAGCAATGCAATCACAAAGCAATGACTTTTACACATAATTTTAATACAGTTTTGTACTATGTTAATATATGATGTTATAAAATCATGCCAGAATAAAAAAACATATACATTTATTACATTTTTAGATATTTTAATCACAAATGAAATGGCTGTATTGGCCTTTGGACGGTTAAACCGAATGACCTTTTGACACTTCAAAATCTTTAAAATACCTTTATATGTAGCAAAATATAATTAAACCTTTTGGATTCAATAAAAGAGATATAGTTGTACTACCTTACATACTTTGGATGTCATATCTTTGTTTTTTTTATTATTTTAAGGCCTGTCACGTCATTGACTCATAAACAGAACTTTCAAAATCTGAAATTCTTCTAAATTCAAAACTAAATTCTTTCATATTGAGGAAAATTAGTGCTTTTAAACAAACCACCTGTATTTCAAAGAGTAACTGTATCTTGCTAAGTTACAATGTTGCATTTTGAAATTGTGTTTGAAATCTTGTTTACTAAAATTCCAAACTGTGCGAGATTATTCCAAACAGCAGATGTCTTCAGAATCATACAGGGATATTGGTGGACTCCAGAGTTCTGTTGATCGATCATGATGAAGACGGCCAGTCTCATTTGCTTATCTTCAGCACATGAATATTGGCGTGAGCGTCTTTTGTTTGTCCCTGTTTGTAAGAGAGGACCAGCAGCTAAATAATTCAGCGTGAGTAAGAATCAGCATATCTTAGCGAATGCTTAATGTGCCAGATGCATGCGAGGGACAGGTTCATTTCAATTAGGCCTATTGTTACCGACAATGAGGTGACAAATTCATTTCATTACCGGGCCAGACAGTCCACGTCTCCGCTTTTGTACCTGGCTTGTATGTTTACCTCAGGTTTTTTTTTTCTTGTCGTCTCTCTTGACATGTTTTTGTCGTCTTCCCCTCCCACTGGCATCTTTTTCAGCCCTCCCTCCATCTTTTGTTTTTTTCCCTCACGCAGCAGAATGAGTGTTTTGCGAGGGTTGCGTTACCTGGGATCAAGTGACTCTTCGGCCCGAACACAGGACCGTGTTCTCCGGGGTCAGTGTGATCTCTCTGGCTAATTGGATCGGGTGTAAGCTAAGCCGGCGTCATGATGACTTTGATGTGACACTTTAGAGGCCTGTGACTGTGAGCGGCTGGTTTGCAGGTGGACGCTGACTCACCTCCACGATGGCTGCTGTTGAGCTGCGGGCTAATAAAAGTGCTGCTAATCGTGGTGTATTACAAGAGGACACTGTATAGAGGGGGGTCATTAATTTTTCACACAGTACTTGGGCCGCTAATGTTTCACGTCTTTGTGAATCGGCGTTTTGTCCTTCTTGTTCATGAGATTGGTAGGTTTCCATTCACTCAATCAGCCATCTACAGCTTTATCATGGAAAGCATGGGGCAGAAAATTATACTGGTTAGATCAAATTATTTATAATGTGCATAATTTGAGGAACATTTCTCAAATTTTATTTGTAGAGAAATATAATACAAACATAGTAAGAACATTCAAACGTAAAAAAAATAAATAAATAAATTCTTTCACTTATTTAATGTGATTCTTTATACCTGTGGTTCCTCTGCCAAGACCCCTGTGTGTACTTTAGGAGAACTGACTTCATACATTCACTAAAAATCACCAAATTAACAAATGTGACACAAAAGACATTTACAGTATAATGTTACAAAAGAGTTCTATTTCAAATAAATGATGTTCTTTTGAACTTACTATTCATCAAAGAAATATTAACAATCTATCACCGTTTCCACAAAAATATGAAGCAGCACAACTGTTTTTAAAATTGATAATAATCATAAATGTTTCTTGAGCAGCAAATCAGCATATTAGAATGATTTCTGAAGGATCATGTGACACTGAAGACTGGAGTAATGATGCTGAAATTTCAGCTTTGATCACAGGAATAAGTTACATTTTAAAATATATTCAAATTGAAAACTTTTTGTAATAATATTTCAAAATATTACAGATTTTACTGTATTTTTGATTCAATAAAAAATACAGTAAAAAAAAAAAAAAGTTGTTCATGCAGGTGAGCAGGGACCCTGGGCATCTTTCTTCTGGTGTTCAGTAGTAAAGTCGGTAGAAAGGTCTCTTAAAGGGTTCGCCCAAAAATGAAAATTCTGTCATTTATTACTCACCCTCATGTCGTTCTACACCCGTAAGACCTTCGTTCATCTTCGGAACACAAATTAAGATATTTTTGATAAAATCCGATGGCTCCGATATCACTGAACCTATTCAAAACACTGATTTCAAAATACTGCTTCGAAGCTTTACGAATCTTTTGTTTCAAATCTGTGGTTCGGAGCGCCAAAGTCAAGTGATTTCAGTAAACGAGGCTTCATTTATGCGATCCAAACCACTGATTCAAAACAAAAGATTCGTAAAGCTTCGAAGCAGTGTTTTGAAATCGGCCGTCACTAGAAGACATTGTTGAAAAGTTGTTATTTTGGGTTTTTTTTGGCACACAAAAAGTATTCTCGTTGCTTTATAATATTAAGGTAGAACCACTGTACTCACATGAACTGTTTTAAATATGTCTTTAGTACCTTTATGGATCTTGAGAGGTTCGGTGACATTGCTGGCAATAGAGGCCTCACTGAGCCATCGGATTTAATTAAAAATATCTTAATTTGTGTTCCGAAGATGAACGGAGGTCTTACGTGTGTAGAACGACATGAGGGTGAGTAGTAAATTACATTATTTTCATTTTTGGGTAAACTAACCCTTTAAGTGTCCTAAATTATTGTAACTTTGACCTTAATTGTTTACTGCCTGTAAACTGTTAGTGTCTTAAGGACTGTTCCACAGGTGCATGTGCAATAATTTATTAGGTTCATTGAATAAGCATGAAAACATTGTTTAAACCCTTTCCAATAAATATCTGTAAAGCTTATTTGGATTTTACAAATTATCTTTAAAATACAGTATCCTGAAAAAGGGAAGTTTCTTTTTTGGTGAGTTTATATAATTAACAATAATGGTCATCATAAGTCTTTAGGTTCAAGAGTTTTCAAAAAGTGTTTAAGCAGAAAAAAAGCCAACATCTGGGTTTTTTTTTTTTTTTTCTTCTTCTTTTTTCAATCAACCTCTTGACTGCATGTCTTTCTCTCTGTCTTTTGGTCTTTTAACACCCTCATCGGGCAGATTTCATCAGAAGAGCCTCCTCATCTCCACCGCACTTTAATCTCATCCACTCGCGTAATCATTCCAGAGCCAGTAACCACAGGACTTTTGATTTGCCCTGCTATTTATTAGCTTGAAGCATCTAGAAAGAATCTTTGATTAATTGGGGTGAGCCACCCCATATAACAAGGTCAAAGCTCCTGAGCTCACTGTGCTTTTTTCATTTACATCAATTAGAAGGGGGGAGCCGAGGGCTACTCGGCACCTCTCAGAAAAAGCTCTTGTGTGCGGTGGCCGGGACTTGTTTAAATATAACTCTAAGAGAGCGGTAATGAAGTTAATGCAAATGAGACATTCTCTTTTTCCCTGCCACTTTCTTCTCTCTCTTACATTTCCTCAGATACTGAAAGCCAATTACAAGCTAGAAGGCGAAAGGCAGACACAGAGGAAAAGGCCTTTGGAGAAACTAATAATGGCTGAAGTTTGTATGGATTGAAAATGAGATGAAAGAGAAGAACTCGTCTTAAACGGTCATTTGTCGTCACGCATTAATGTAGAATAAAGTCTACTCGCTGACCATAGAGAAGATCATATTTTAGCTTTGAGACCTGTGTGTTGACGTTTTAGAGCAGAGGATTTGAAGTATGTTCCATGGCACAAAATGCTAATTTAAAAGGATTAAAAAATGACCTGCAAAAAAAATATTTGCACAGTTCAGTCATTTGTGAAAAATGCATTAATGCAATGGTTTTAGATACCAGATGCCTTAAATGGAAAGCTGCACAAACAGAGCTAGCGTAGGAAATGAAGACTGTGTGATAGTATTGAAGTTATCCTTGCTGCTACCCATCAAAGGACTAATTTATTTTAAGAATAATTTGATATGATTAACTAAATATATGAACTCTCCACATGCACCTAATGCTGGTGTTCTTTTTGCGGTAATGCTGAAAAAAAAAAATGGCATCAGCTGTGAGGGTGGATAAAAAAGAACAAGACAGAAAGAGAGAGATTTCTTCCTTTTCAGACAGAGGGCGGCCTTGTGTCACCAACGTCTATCATCACCCCTCCCCCTGCTATGCAAATGAGCTGTAAATGATAGCATGCTGGTTCAATCAGAGACTGAACACAGACAGAGCTGCTTACTTTCAGATATTTACATCATAATTCTCATTATTGAATCGATTTCAGAGCATTTTCAAGTCTCAGCACATCTAAGGGTCTAGAACAATTTCCAGTGAGCTTTACAGCAAAAATTGAATGACTACAAGGCTTATTTCTTTGTACAAGTGGAATCATAAAGAAATGTCAAAAACTGACATTTATAAATTCCTCTACTTCTTTCAAACAACTGCCAACCTGCATGCACAGGATTGAAGGATATCAACGTTGTCTTCGTTAACTTCAAAAACTGACCAGAGGCAAGGTGTCTAGTCTTGCATAGCCAGACTAGACTTAGGGCAGAAGGTCTGGACTCCATCACAGCTTTCATTGGCCAAGGACCGCCCAGAGGCCGTATGACTGACATAAAGCAACCAATCACAGTTCATTTTGTTCAGCATCATGTTTTGACATATTTTAAAGAGTCAATGCCACAAACCTCACATACTTTTGAAAATCCAGCTTTTAGTTGATTCTGATAAGCGCTCATTATCGCATTTGCAAACACAACGGCTTTCTT
The DNA here is from genome assembly GCF_019924925.1 of Ctenopharyngodon idella. Lineage (NCBI taxonomy): Eukaryota > Metazoa > Chordata > Actinopteri > Cypriniformes > Xenocyprididae > Ctenopharyngodon > Ctenopharyngodon idella. Next base: position 6,435,463 of record NC_067235.1, on the reverse strand, counting down.
CTTCCATGAGGGGGTTTGGCATCATGACAGCTTTGTTTCCAGGTGGACCATTTAAAAAACGCGACACACATCTCCTGGAAATCCTGTAGAATTCAACCAATCAATCGATGACTTCGAAACTCCTGAAGTGTTTCCAATTTTGTGTGCCATATGCATCACGACAGTCGTCTAGGGCTGAGACTAGAAGGCGTCTTGATACAAATGTCACATCCAGACGTGCCTTATTGTGCTCTGTGTGCTCCCTATGAAGGTAGCGTCTTTCAGGAGTGTCCAGAGGACAGTGCTGACCCAGCAGGCAGCAGGGCCCTTACAGCAGCAGCAGCCTGATAAAGCGCAAGGAGGAAGGAGAAACACTGACCACAAAGCAGGCGGCATCAGATAGTGTGACAACATGCGGATGAACACATGTTCTGGGCCGTAGATTATGACAGAGCACAGTTATTTCCTGTCCAGCTACATTTTCAATTTCCTGCCCAGCACTTTAGTTTTATTACAGTGATAAGAGGATAGCATCAGCGGTATCCATGGGGACAGCGGTGACAATGGCTGTAGCGCTATAGCCTGATAAGAACAATGTGGAATAATAACAGATTTGAGCCTCTGAGAAAGACTCTATTGTGTCATGTTTTTTTGTGTATGTGCTAATGAAAATATCAATTCAGCTGTGCTTCTGATAACTAGCTTATATCAGTATTAACAATCAGGGCTAATAAATGTAGTGAATTATAATGATTGACATCCAAATACAAATACAGAGCATACATTAGCTTTTAGTACTTATATAAAATATTCCAGAAACTCTCGCTAATCAGCAGTCGTTCATTTCTATAAAAGGCAGAATCTTTCTAACACATTCAAATTATATTCTAATTTGGCTAAGGGATCACAATGTTTTTGTGATTGTCCTTTTATTAGATCAGTTTCATAAAAAGCACATGACAATAGACAGCAGTCTCCATCTGTCATGTTGAGATTGAAAGCGATACAAAGACTGAGAGCGGCTGCTCCCTTGGAGTCTGACCTCTGTCATAAAACACCTCCATATTGTAAAGGACAGTGTCTCATTCAGATGCTCAGGCCTTTTATCAGCCCACCACACTGACTTATACCCTAGATGCATATATAGGGGGATTTGGGGGGTCTGGCACCCCTTGTTAAGATCTGAATCCAAACCTCTCCAAATAAATAAACAGAAGTACATTTTTCTTTAATATACATATATAAAAAACTTCATGTAAGTTGGTCTGAGCATATGTTCCCAATTGTCCCTAAATAGATGGTCTAGTCATGATTGCTTAAGGGATTAGTTCACTTCAGAATTAAAATTTCCTGATAATTTACTCACCCCATATCATCCAAGATGTTTGTCTTTCTTTCTTCAGTCGAAAAGAAATTAAGTTTTTTGAAGAAAACATTCCAGGATTTTTCTCCATATAGTGGACTCCACTGGGGTACAATGGGTTGAAGGTCCAAATTGCAGTTTCAATGCAGCTTCAAAGGGCTCTACACGATCCCAGCCGAGGAATAAGGGTCTTATCCAGTGAAATGATTGCTCATTTAAAAAAAAAAAAAAAAACACTTTTTAACCACAAATGCTTGCACTGCTCTGCGATGTTACACATCACGCTGTAATCATGTTAGAAAGGTCACGTGTGACATAGGTGGAAGTACCAAGCATTTACAAAGCGAACGTGCAAAGACATCAAATGGCCTTTACACAAAAAAAGGTAAAACAATGATGTTGGACGATTTTAAAGTTGGAGGAGAAAATGAGATGGAGTTTTCCACCCTACCACGATACTTCTACCTACATCACACGTGACCTTTCCAACGTGATTGCGTAATGCGTGGCACATCGCAGAGCTAGTTCAAGATGAGCATTTGTGGTTAAAAAGTATATGTTTTTTTTTTTTTTTTTTTTTGGTTTTTTTTTAGAAAGAGATCAGACCCTTATTCCTCGGCTCGGATCATGTAGAGCCCTTATATAGTAGAGCTATATTGAAACTGCAATTTGGACCTTCAACCCGTTGAACCCCATTGAAGTCCACTATATAGAGAAAAATCCTGGAATGTTTTCCTTAAAAACCTTAATTTCTTTTCGACTGAAGAAAGAAAGACAAGTCTGTAATGATTATAATGGAAGCACCCAAGTTTCGTGGCATCACGCTGCTCACTTGCACTTTTTAACAGTATCTTTGTATATTTTGTGAGATTCAGACTCGTCTCCTTCCGATTCAAGCCCTGCTTTTTTGGTCTGTCCACACCAGGTCCTGATCTCCACTTAGCTCAATTCAAGTCAATTTGTTATTGCAAATATAAATGTAGTGGACGGGTAATATGCAGTGGCCTTAGGAGAAATCCCAGAGCGCTCCCCCTTCACTCCTGACCTCCCATCCAAACTGCCCCCTTTTGTTCGTTAAGCCATTCAGCTGCCAATCATCCTGGGGCTTTTTCATTAAATTCACTACAGCAGTGAGTTCCAGCTATCACAGGAATGCGTATAAGTGCTTAATATCAACAGCGCTTGGCCTGACATGTCCACCGAACGGCAAGAGCTTTGGTTTGTTGTCGTATTGTTGCACCAATGTAGCTTCACAAACCCCAAACCGATACGACAAAGAGAGAGTGTTTTGCGGGAACCCGCACGAGCGCTCACCTGACTCCTCGGGCCCCTGGGAGACGTACGGGGCTGTTCGCACGCAATTAAAAACCACACAAACGGAGAACGAGAGAGATCTTCCCCCTCGAGCAGTTGACATTTACCCCAGTTGGATAATTGAGGAATAACATTTGCGTTACAATTTAACATGACCCCTGCCTTCAAAAGCCCTTTCATATTACCTCTCTGAAATGACTGCAGACAGCCACGGACACAGACACGATGGGCTGCTTGGCGATGGGTTACTGTTGATGATATAAGAAAGGGAGAAACCTTATTATGACTGTGGCAGAGTCAATGTCAAGAGGAGGCGAGTTGCCCTTTTCATTCACGGGCGAACAACTATTAAGAAAAATGTATTAAAAGCTCAGGTGGGTGGGGGGGTGATGCAGCGACCTGGAGCCTGAGCTAAAAGCAAAGGTTAATGGATTGACTGTTACCTGCGCGAGAGGCTTAACGGCGCACCGATACACAGGGGAGGAAAACTCCTCGCGTAGCTTGTTTGTCGGCCGACGAAATTAAAGGGCTCACACTTATTTGTTGGAGAAATTAGGAGGTTGATCTGTTTATTTCCATCAGAGGAACAAGGTCAAGGCGAGCGCTTAATCACTGGCCGCATGAGTGATGTCTGTTTTCCCGCCGCTTGGCGTTTTGTTCCTGTTACGTGGCTGGGATTTAAGCAGGTTTCTGCCAAGTGGAATCTGTGATCATGTAGCTATACATATTTTTTTTATGTAATGTGAGCGATGAACTAAAACCAACTATTCACTGTGTTTATGGTGTGTTCAAGTCATGTCAGAAAGATCGTATTTATGAGTTTAACGTACATGAACGACACCAAAAAGTCATAATTAGAAGTGGGAAACTTGGGATTTTCTTTAAGCACGATTTGAGTGTCAGTGAGAAAAAATGTTGCGCGCAATGAATGTGGTGTCTGTATTAATGGTAAATTTGCTAAACTGAATAAAAGTATTACTTTTTTCATTCAATAAAACTGTTGCATGTACAAAACACCATAGTATTGTAAAATTACGATAGAACATATAACGATTCAATTTACAGCATCTTCATAAATTGAATAAAAATACAAACACACCCGATGCACATACATTTATAGATGTAAAGTTGAAAAATCTTGTTGAATTTTATGTAGAAATGGTACATTGCCATTCACTTGCTCAGACCAAAGTGATTTGAACGCACCTAATGTCGTAATTACGACTTCCAAACTCCTAAATACAAACTTTCCAGGATGATTTGAACGCACCATTACTGTAACATTTTTTGGTCAAAACACACTTTTACATTATTATACATTATATTCAACATTATATATAGTAGTTTAATGTAGTACTGACACAGAAACTCTGTAAACTTGAATTTTTTCTCTCACAGTAATTTTGGTAACACTTTAGTATAGGGAACACATATTCACTATTAATTAAGACTTTTCCCTCAATAAATTCCTAATTTACTGCTCATTAATAGTTAGTATGGTAGTTGTTAAGTTTAGGTATTGGATAGGATTAAGAAAGTAGAATAAGGTCATGTAGAATAAGGCATTAATATGTGTTTAAGTACTAATAAACAGCCAATTTTCTAGTAATATGCAAGCTGATAAGCAAACTAGTTAAAAGACCCTAAAATAAAGGCCCGGTTTCACAGACAGGGCTTAGACTAAGCCAGGATTAGGCCTTAGTTCAATTAGGGTATTAAAGTATCTTTTATAAACGTACCCTATAAAAAAACATTACTGGTGTGCATCTTGAGACAAAACAATGGCTCTGACATATTTTAAGATATGTCAGTGCAAGTTATGTTCAGTTAAAACAGTTAAAACATCTATTTTAGTCTAGGATTAGCTTAAGCCTTGTCTGTGAAACCGGGGGAAAGTGTTACTGTAATTTTCATTTCCGGTGAACTATACACAATACATATTGTCACTATCCACGATACATATTGTTGCATTTTTGTATTGTGATATATTGTGACACAATACATTGTTACACCCCAAGGAGCGATTTCTTTTTATATTTTTATTTTATTATTTTTTTTTTTGCAGAGATAATTCTCGAAATAAATGCAATAAATTTGTTTATCTTCAAAGGTGACCGGTCTACAAGTTTCAGTCCTCACAACGGGGCTGAAGATTTTTTTTTCCCCACACAGCTCTTCCCTCAGCACTGATATTTTTATGCAGAGAGCCATATTTCATGTGTCTGCCCCTCCACTGCACGGGAAAACGCCGTCATCTGACTGAGCGAGCTCCTCTGATAAATGACTGACGAGCGGCTGCTACACTTTATTAAAAAGTAATAACAATTTTTGTAGGCTCCCTTCATGTTGTAAGGGGCCCATGAATCAAGGGACATTGGCTGTCTGTATCTGATAAATGCATCGTTTACCATCTGAGGAGTTATTTAGGACTGGCTATTAATTTAAATCACATTTATCTCCTCTGAATAGGGCCGAGAGCTGTGATAGGACTGCAAACGACTGCTAACTGGGGCCTTATTTATTGCTACAGCACGCAAAACAAAAGCTCAATATGCTAAACAGTGTCTGCCAATCACTCTAGTCAATCTTGACCCACCAGTTAGACAATCTTTTCCTCATAAAATATACATATTGTTTCTCTTGTGCCTGTAGCAATGAGGAACTGAGAAACAGAAAGAGAAAATAACACAGTTCTCTAGAAGCATTTAACTGAATTTTTTGAATGGTGTCTGGATACAAAAAAAAAAAAAAGTGTAACGTGGCAACATGAAAGACACTCTAATATTCAAATTCTGTGAATGCAAATTACAACACAACCAAACATGAGGAAGCACCATTTCATTTGCTGGCAAGAATAAAGAAAACGTTACACTTGCCAAGTTACACTTTTTTTTTATTTGCTGGATACAAAAAAAAAAAAAAATAGTGTGACGTGGCAACATGTAAGGCACTCTAATATTCAAATTCTGTGAATGCAAATTACAACACAACCAAAAATGAGGAAGCACCATTTAATTTGCTGGCAAGAATTGGATAAGACATTTTTAACCATTCAGGGTGTGATTTTACAGAAGATATGACCTTTGACCCTTACTCATAATTCTATGTGACTGTCCTCTTTATATGTCATTGTGCTTTTTTATGACAACATAAATTCAAAATGGTGAAATATGCATTATTGTCTACTTTGGTAACCTACAATTGTTAAGTCAAGGATCTATGTGTATGCGAAATATATTATGAAATGAAGAGAAATGGGGCTACTCTTGTTTTGGGGTTAAAGGAAATATTATGCGATTTAATAACTCGTACAAGGCGCTTCTAACATATTTACCTGTTTCCTCCTTAATTCCCAGGAATGAGATTGAGGTGGTCTCTCTCATATCCTGACAGAGGTTATGAAAACATTTAGCAAGGCACATGGGTGTTTGAGTAAAGCCACCTCAAAATGAAATAAGTGCCACAATTTTCTCCGCCTAATGATTTGTCATGTGTGTGGCAGCCTTTAGAATTTAATTTACGCCTTTTATGTGGAAAAAAGGCAACAGTGTTAATAATGACTTATGCATGCTGTTGTAACCACAGATGTAGTTCATCACATTAACTAACATTAACCACAAACAAACACAATACTGACTGTCTTCATCCTCAACACTACATCTATTGTTTTAGCATTTCAAACCCAACAAACTTCTTTTTGTCAACTGTTACTTTAGAATGATCAGATTTTTCTTAAGAATTAATGACATTAAAGCCTGTTCACACCAAGGACTGTAACGATAAAGATGTAGTTCTAAAACACAGTGTTGGGGAAAGTCACTTTTAAAAGTAATACATTACAATATGGTGTTACTCCCTACAAAAGTAACTAATTGCGTTACGTAGTTACATTTTATGGAAAGTAATGCATTACGTTACATTTAGGTGTCACTTTTTTTTCATCTGGGCTGGGCTGTCTGTTTGTTTTTATAACAACAACAATTTTTGGCAAATGTAAAGGCCCTGAAAATTGGAAAACAAAGTAACTTCCCTTACTTATTTAAAAAAGTAACTTAGATATTTTGTTGTAAATTTAAAACTAATGCGTTACTTTACTAGTTACTTGAAAAAAGTAATCTGATTACATAACTCGCGTTACTTGTAATGCTTTACCCCAATCCTGGTTCTAAATTAAAGGATTAGTTCACTTCAGAATTAAAATTTCATGATAATTCACTCACCCCCATGTCATCCAAGATGTTTGTCTCTCTTTCTTCAGTCAAAAAGAAATTAAGGTTTTTGAGGAAAACATTCCAGGATTTTTTTCCATATAATGGACTTTAACAGTTACTGATGGGCTGAAGGTCCAAATTGCAGTTTCAGTGCAGCTTCAAAGGGCTCTACATGATCCCAGCCGGGGAATAAGGATCTTATCTAGCAAACGATCGGCCATTTTCTAAGAAAAAAATAAAAATTCTATACTTTTTTACCACAATTGTTTGTCGTTCACTGCTTTGCGATGCGCCACACATTACATAATCATGTTGGAAAGGTCACGCTTAACGTAGGCAGAAGTACTGAGCAAGTGTTTACGAAGCAAACATGCAAAGACTAAGTCAAACGGCCTTTACAAAAAAAAGGTAAAACAACGATGTCGGACGATTTTGAAGTTGGAGGAGAAAATGAGATGGAGTTTTTAACCCTGCGGTACTTCCGCCTACATCACACGTGACCTTTTCAAACGTGATTACGTAATGTGCGGCGCATCGCAGAGCTGTGCAAGATGAGCATTTGTGGCTAGAAAGTATACAATTTTTATTTTTTTAGAAAATGACCGATTGTTTCGCTAGATAAGACCCTTATTACTCGTCTGAGATCATGCAGAGCCCTTTGAAGCTGCATTTAAACTACAGTTTGGACCTTTAACCCATTGGTAACTGTTGAAGTCCACTATATGGAGAAAAATCCTGAATGTTTTCCTCAAAAACCTTAAATTCTTTTCGACTGAAGAAAGAAAGACACAAACATCTTGGAAGTAAATTATCAGAATTTTAATTCTGAAGTGAACTAATCCTTTAAGAAGAATAGCAGAGTCCACACCACAACTATAACAATAATGACACAGAGAAACAACATCATTGGAATCACTTTCAGAATTTTTTCTTTTCCAGCTGATGAATGATAAAAACATTGACAGCCAATCAGAATCCATCCTGCTTTAAAGAGCTTGAGCATTTAAAGCGGCAGATGACAAAACTGCAGCGCGAACAGAATAAACAGAACGATATAGTCTGCTGGTGTGGATGCTAATATAGTTATCGTTATAGTTATAATTCTCGGTGTGAAAATGGCCTTTAGTTTGATTTATTTAATGCAGCGACATACAGGCATTCCTAAGTGTTGTTTACACATCCAAATACTTTTTGAGGAGCCACTCTATATATTCATAGGCATATATAGGGTATATTTATATATCATATTTAAATATTTTTTGACACATTCATATTATCCAAAGCATATTTTCTAATGACCCATGCATATAGTTTCACTCCTTTGAAAATAACTAAACCAGATGATGTTTAGTAACCTTCCAAGCCGTATTTAATAAGGACAGTCATAACCAGGGCCAGATGCAGGAGTCTGAATGATTTGTTTGTAACTGTGATGAGGTCACGTTTGAACGAGACCTCTGAACTCGAGGAACCAACACAAATGAAACAACAGCAGTTTCACATCTAGCATTTAGCCTCGGCTTAGAGAAAATGAAAGCGAGAGCGTGTGAGATGTGTTCAGGCCGAAGCGTGGTACACCTCGCACGTATGTGTGCGCACTACGTCATGTTTGTCTAACCCTGCGCTGGACTCTGAGAGGCCGCGACGGTAATTGAAACACAACAGAATTAAGTTACAAATATCTGACAGGACTCTGTGTGTACAGTAAAACCCCAGACGCTCCTCGGGTTAGCACATATTTTCTTTTAATTAGTTTTTCATTCGCTTCCTTACGTCTTGAATCAATATGGATAAGTGTGTCTTGTGAGGCTGTTCTGTGTGTTGCTAAACGTGTCGCCTCCCACATCGAAACAAAATAATTCATCAAACGCACTTCATCCGATCCTCATGGTGAGAATAAAGCTGCGTGACCTGAACGAACCTCACACATATTCACCGACGCACAGAAATATATGGCTCATGACTCAACTCTTAGTACTGAATTCCTGCCTCGATACAACCACAAAATATTTGATTAAATTATTTATGTGTGTGTGAGAAAAGACACATGATTAATGGTGCATGGCTTGACAACAGGCCAAACCTGTGTTGCTCCAGGCCGTTAGGTGTTTCTCCAGCCCAGGTGAAGGGTGCCGGGGGCCGCCCCGGTCGCCTGCGGGATGCAGGTGTGTTTGGGGAGCCGGTGCATGATTTCGGGTCCACATAACAACACACAGACTCAGGAAAGCACTAAGTGTAGTGCTTAAGACCTCATGTGTGTTATCAGACCTCAGACAGTCTTCATTCTTTATTAAAATCTGTTGTTTAACTGCACTGTAAAAAATCCAACTTGCAAACTGTTTTTTCTAACAAATGTAAAAAGGTAGCTTTAACAAAAAAAAAAAAAAAAAAATAGTAGAAGTCTGTTTATTATTTTGTGTGAACTGAACAAGAAAACTTTTGTTTCTAACAAAAGTTGTTTTGTCGAAATGTATTTGTTCAACAACACTGACTACTGACAGTTAAATACACTATCGATTAAAGTTTTTAGGTCTGTAAGATTTTTTAATGTTTTTGAGAGAAGTATCTTCTGCTTACCAAGCCTGTATTTATTGGATCAAAAATACAGTAAAAACAGTAATATTGTGAAATATTATTACAATACAAAATAACTGTTTTCTATTTAAATATATTTTAAAATGCATTTTATTCTTTGATGCAAAGCTGAATTTTCAGCATCATTACGCCAGTCTTCAGTGTCACATGATCCTTCAGAAATCATTCTAATATGCTGATTTGCTGCTTAAGAAACATTTCTGATTATTATCAATGTTGAAAACAGTTGTGCTGCTTCATATTTGTGTGGAAACCGTAATACATTTTTTTTTAAAAGGATTCTTTAATGAATAGAAAGTTCAAAAGAACAGCATATATTTGAAATAGAGATCTTTGTAACATTATAAATGTCTTTACTGTTACTTTAGATCAGTTTAATGCGTCCTCGCTGAATATTAATTTAATTTAAAAAAATCTTCTGTAAAAAATAGTGTGCCCATCAACTTATGATAGTGTTTATCAAATCGATATGTCTGAAAAACTGATAAAAATTATTTTAAATAATTAAAATAAAAAATAAAAAAACAGTGTCTCAACATCTGTGATAACTAAATTAAAAGATTTTGCATGCTATTATTCTGTAAACGAGTTCGGTGTTTCTTCAGCCGGTGTCTCTGTGCTGTAAGCTGCAGTCTAGAGCACAAAACAGACACTAGATGGCTGCAGATAATGGAGTTCAGCACTAATGAATTGCTCAATCCACTGAGCTCTAGACTGTACAAAACACACAACACACACGGCTCACCACAGTGAACGTATCCCATGATTCCCTTCAGTACATGTCTGCAGGTGAAAGACAGTGATGACCGCTGTGACCTCGTTTGAGATGCTTTTAACTTAAAGATAGATACTGATTTTAGGTTGTCATTCACAGAGCACATGATTTTAGACAGTGTTTACTATAGGATTATGTCTTTTGTACAATTCATAATGATCAAAGTCTTAAAGCGATAGTTCACCAATAAATGAAAAAATGTCTCATAATTTGCTCATTCCTATGTTGTTTTACTTCTTCCAGCAACACACACAGGAGTTATTTAATATTTAGGAATTTTGCATAGTTATTTTACATATAATGAAAGGAGAAAAAAAAAAAAAAAAAAACACCATAAAAGTACAAAAAAATTATCCATACAACTTTGGGTTTTTTTATTGTGTAGATCATCTGTGTGAAGAACAGAATGAATTGAGTTTAGATCTCAAATGCCATTATTGTGATTTTAATATGCACATATGGAAATCTGACAACATGGTCTATTATGAGACACACTAAAATAATGATTATTTTAGTTTTTGTTTTATTTTTATTATAATTGTAAAAATATTTTTGAATTAACTTTTATTTTTATATTTCATGTTAATTTTAGTTAATTTCATGTTTTGTTTTGTTTTTTTTAGTTCTGTGCTTTTGTCTATTTATTTTTTAATAGTTCATTTAATTTATTTTTATTTTTATTTCAGTGCTTGTTTAGTTTTAGTTTTTATTTAATTCCAGTTAATAATTTTAGTGCTTCAACTTAAAGGAATATTTTACCCAAAAAAGAACATTTCCTGATTATTTTCTCACCCCTAGACTTTCTTTCTTTAGCTGAAGAGAAATTAAGGGTTGGGAGAAAAACATTCCAGGATTTTTCTCCATCTAATACAAGTGAATGGTGCCCAACGAAGACCAAAATCCATATTTGGTCCAAAATCCATATTTAGGCAGCTTTAAAGGGTTCTACACCAGCCAACAAATAAGGGTCTTCTTCTCTAGCAAAATGTCATTTTCAGATTTTTTTTTTTTTTTTAATTATATACATTTTAAGTACAAATGCTCATCTTGCTCCAGCTCTGCAAAGCATTTTTAGAAGACGGTTGTGTTCACGACCTCTTGTGTGATGTCAGGAAGTTTATACGTGACGTAGCCAGCAAGAATTCTTTGCAAGTGTGGAGATTGTTGAGAACAAATTGTCATTTCTGTATATTAGTATTTGTTTCAGTTTATTTAAAAAAATTATCTGTCCATATGTGTATCCTGGATGCAAACTCCTTGTAAACAATGGGGTTGTTCTTGACGCCAATCACACGTGACCTTTCCAACATATATCACTTGAGAGGTCGTGAACTTGGCCATCTCGTGAACGTGCTTCGTAGAGCTGGACCAAGTGAATCAGAGAAGAATTTTCAGTCCCTCCTTATACATTTCCTCTCAAACATTAGCTATAACACACAAATTGTGTGGACCACTATTATGACACATGGTTTTTGTCATTTTTGTATCTTAAAGGAATAGTTCACCCAAAAATAAATATTCTGTCATCATTTAGTCACCGTCTAAACAGTTGCTGGTCCCCAATTGACTTCCATAGTATACACACATATATATATATATATATATAATTTAATACTATGGAAGCCAATGGGGACCAGCAACTGTTTGGTTACCAACATTCTTCAAAATATCTTCTTTTGTGTTGAACAGAGCAAAGAAACTCATTCAGATTTAGAGCAACTTAAGGGTGAGTAAATGATGACAGAATATTTATTTTTGTGTAAACTATCCCTTTAACAGTGTGAACATTCTGCTATATTTATCATAAAGAACCGTAATGAGGGTGAGTACGTGATGACATGATGTGCACTTTGTTTTCTTTAGGCCTTTGTGGGTATCAAGATGTCTGAATCATTTTGACATAACTCCCAGAATAACACATGGATCAAAATACCATGAAGGAGAAGCAGAGGAAATATATGGAAAGAACAGCAGATTTTCTAGGCCGCAATGACTTATTTGAGGTTGTGGTAAAACTATATTCTTGGAGAAAATGGGGATATTCATCTCTTTCCTTTGGTAGAGATTACGCTATTTCACAATCAATAGAGCAGTCCGAATACATTTTTATTGGGTGCATTACACTGCAAATGAATTGTAGAGCCGGGCAAAGCCAATTGGATGTGTGATGGAATATGTGCGAGCCGCGCTTTGACAATCCGTTACATTTCCAGAACATGTAGATTAATGGCGTTCAACACATGCCACATCTCTGGTATTTATTAGACTCCATTACAGCACACTCATGGGCCCCGGCGCCGATGTATCAAGAACAATTGATTATCTTTAAACTGAGAGGAGCCTAATCTCTCCACAGGAAGTGCAGAGAGTGCTTTAAATATGTTCCACTTCGCTCTGTAATATTTTTCACCTTAAAATGCAATTGCGGCCTTTATTTATGGGGCGAATGCTGCAGTGCTGCGGTGGTCTTTATCTGGCTGAATTTAGACAGTTTTATTAAGACTCCTCTAGGATTTCGGTGGATTTGTCTGCTGCTAGATCATAGCATTAGCATCTTTGAGAGATTACATTCAAGCACAGCAGCAGTAAATACATGTTTATCTCGTAAAGCCTTCATTTATTCGCTCTGATTCCTTTATAGTTATCTCTGCTAGAGAAGAAGCTCTCTGTGCAGAAGAAGGCCAGAAGAATCCTTCTGTTCAGTGCATGGATGTCTGTCTTCTCTCTTCTGTCAGATCAAGTGAATTCAGTTTAACATCTTTTTCCTGTGTGTGTGTGTGTGTGTTATTTGGTTTAAAATGCAAAGATGTGGTACAGGTTGGTTTGTCGGATGTAGACCCACAACAATTTATGATTTTTGATCATTTTGCAAAAAATAAATAAATAGACAATAGTTATGTTCATTCAAGCACTCTTTTTAAACAAAGGAAATTTTAAATGTTTTCGAAAGAAGTCTCTTCTGCTCACCAAGGCTGCTTTATTTGATAAAAAAAAATGCAGTAAAAACAGTAATATTGTGAAATATTATTACAATTTGAAATATATGCTTTCTATTTGAATATATTTTAAAATGTAATTTATTCCTGTGATCAAAGCTGAATTTTCAGCATCATTACTCCAGTCTTCAGTGTCACATGATCCTTCAGAAATCATTCTAATATGCTGATTCGCTGCTGCTCAAACATCTCTTCCATTATTTGCAAAAAATAATGGAAGAGATGTTTGATCAAAAAAAAAAAAAAGTTTATTTGATCAAAAATAAAATAAAAAATTATAAGATTGTGAAATATTATTAATTATTTGGATTTTCAGCATCTTTACTTAATTTGTCACATGATCCTTCAGAAATGTGTGCTGTTGTTGACACAAAATGGACAATATTTAAGCATATTTTAAACAAAAAGAAAAAAAAAAGCTGCATCCCACCATATTATTAAACACTGGAAGTTATTTTCTGTGGTAATCGTCATTATACAGTTTTACTCGTACAGCTTTTACCCCTCTTATAGCAGAACTGTTCCCTGAATGTGTGTTTAATCATGTTAAAGATGTACGCTAAAGCCACATTTTACACGAGGTGCACCTGCCTCATCCATTTTCCTATTGCAGTGGAGGCTCATGGGAATGCTAGCATATAACTGACTATGGGATTAGCCACCCGTGTCATCTCCCCAGCCCCATTCTGCTACTTATCTCCTATCTGCAATACAAATGAAGCACAAACTTAATTCAATTTGATGTGATATACTTGCATTTAAAGGTCCGGGAAGCCCGGGCAACTTTTTTTCCTGAGTGCGTTCCATAGCGTGAGGCGTCTGATGACTTTGTCGAGGTGGAACAGCAGAGAGGAGAGCAGGCCTGGTGTGCTGGGGGAGATACGGCCGTCCCCCGGAGTCATATTTGTATTCTCTGAGCCCCGTCTCTTACTCCCCCTTCCACCTCCCGGATCTGTAAATTGGATTTGGCATGGAGTTGTGCTCCTTGCACACACTGAGGAAGAGCCTCCATCTGATCTACAGGAGCAAAACCTTCATTTAGTGGTTCAACACAACAGTCCTGCTTTGTTTTTGTTTTTAAAGAATATATCTCTAATTCTGCTGCTCTCTATCCAGCTTATTTTTAACATCATAGTGGTCATGGCCATTTGTAAACTTAGGGGAAAAGAACAGAGAAAAATGCTGTTGTCTTCCCTTTTGCCAATTAGGTAGGAAGACTTCAACACCCATAATGCACTGGGCATGTTGCAGTCCAAGGCCACTCCCACCAGTCTGCTCTGGATTGCTTACAGAGTGAAATACTGCCTTGTTTTAGTAGGAAATACTTCTAAGCAAACTTTTAGTCATAATGGTGTCGACTTGTATTGTTCCCAGGAGCAAGAATTCAAAGAGTAAACATTTAACGGAAGCGAGTTATTTTCCATTTTTCCAGAGTATTTTTCCAGCGCGTTGTAGGCAGTGGCTAAAAGCTGTAAATAATACAGAGAGAACGCCATAATGGAAAATCTGAAAAACCTCAGTGTTTTTAGTCAACATTTCGAACTGGATGACAATTTACACAGTGTTTTAGTCCAAACGGAGGGGAAAAAACTGAAAGAAACTGCCGCCCAAACTCTCAAAGCAAACGCCGTTGCGTACAAGTAAGAAATATGTTGCCATGGTGTTCCATTTTCACCATAAGGCTGTTTAAAGAGTAGACATAGTACGAGACAATTTTCAGTGATAAACCTACTTTTACAATAACTGTTCTGTTAATAGCCCTCTCCAATCCGACTGTTTGTGGATGGGGATGCAAAAGCGCAGAAGTAAAATCTGCAGGTTTCAAGAAAGCCCTGGAGCTTTCAAAAGTTTTCTCAGTCCAGGTAACATGGAGAACGAGTAAACATTGTTGATTTTATACTATTGGTACTGTAACAATTGAAAGCGGGTTGAAAATCGGCAAAGTCACACTTGAACTGAATACATGATGTTCACTAACCACATAACATCTATTATGCTACTTGATATTGCAAAATGATATTTCTTATCATATTATTTTAATTATCATAATCATAAACATAGTGCTTTGCAAAGCGGTGGCTGAAGTCAGTTGTAGTTCTTGTGTTTCTCTTTCCTTCAGTAATTCTGCTTCTTATCATCAGGTGTCTTCAATGTTGGCAATAAAAAAAAATAAAGAGTTCTTAATTCATCTTTGACATCTGTCTGTTATTCAGATATTTTTGTTTAAATTTTACTCATTTTAAATGGTTGACTTTTAAGGAATTAATTTGATTAATTCTAACTCAATTCTTATTTGTTGAATTTAAAGTCCCCGTGAACTGAAAGTTGCAAATGATTTTTCTTC
The DNA here is from genome assembly GCF_019924925.1 of Ctenopharyngodon idella. Classification (NCBI taxonomy): domain Eukaryota; kingdom Metazoa; phylum Chordata; class Actinopteri; order Cypriniformes; family Xenocyprididae; genus Ctenopharyngodon; species Ctenopharyngodon idella. The sequence goes on along the minus strand of NC_067235.1, from coordinate 6,419,886 downwards.
AGTGTTGTGATGTATTTCCAAGTGAAATTGAATATTGAATAGAGGGCAGGGTTTTACCTTAGCGCTCCTCCTCTCCATCTCTCGCTCATAGCAGACTAACGGTTGGACGGGAGTGATTTAAGCATTTTCAACCCAAGCCGTCAAACTGACGTCATCAGAGAAGGAATCCCATTCCAGACCGGAAGTAACTTTTCGGATTTTGATTAAAGATTACCACGACAAACAATTTTTTTCTGTGTATTACCTTGCACAGATTAATTGTTCAACACAAGACTAGTAATATGCACTAACAAAGTAAACAGGGTCAATTTTGATTTCATGACGACTTTAATTAATAATATTGCTTGTAATTGGTTGCCACAATTTTGAGTAGATATTGTGTATTACTTTTTACAGTTTTAATAACAATACTAAATGTTGTTTGCAGTAGTAGTCCTGTAAAAATACAGTAAGTGGCTGACAACCCAGCTTCCAGTATTTTACTGTAAATTTAAAAATCTGTTTTCTACCTCTATAATATATTAGCAACTACCTTAAAAACATTGGTGATAAAGGGAAATCCACATGAATCAAAGTTCATCACAAGTAACTTTTCCACAAGCTGAGGTAAAATATGTAGCCTATGACACTAAAATAATACATTAAAATAATACACTAAAATAATGCAATAAACATTTAACAACAAAAGATGTAACATAAAACACTAATGTACCTAACTAAAAAGAAGAAGAAGAAGAAGAAGGAGAAAAAAAACAAAGAACCTTTATTTAAATGAAAAATTACTGTTAACCAATTGACTGTTTGCAAAGACCCGCCCCCTTTAGTTACTGTTGCTACGCCATGCCGCTCTCACACCGCGGAGCAAAGAGGACACTGACAACACATCGACAGACAAGACAAAGTAGGTTACTTTTAATATGAAACCAAGTCTCAAATTTCAAATTTTGTAATTTTTGTAAACAATAAATACCGTTTTGTGGCTCTTTAATGTATCGTGACAGATCGCTGTTGTTCCTCAGTTCAAGCGGCTCGTTAAACCGATCATCTCTTCCTACTAGTTCATTATTAGCATCAAATAAACATGAATTAACATCATAAGGAATGTTGTTTCAACCGCGGAAGGACGTCAGTACACAGTTCAAGTTCAAGTCCACCGAAGTTAATCTGCTCCTCTGACTGCTTTGTCAGACAAAATGGCGGATTCAGCGTTATGACTGGTTAGATTGCCTGTCAATCAAACTCCCGGCGAAGGGTCAATTAACAGATTTGTACTGTAGAATTTTACCATTTACCATTAAAGTCTTTTATCATTAAAAATATGATTTTTTTCTTTTTTTTACAGTGTAGGAGTGATAAAAATGTGTTTGTCCTTGTTTAAACTAGAGTGGTGTGGCTCTCTGGAACCCTTCACAAGTTGTCTGTTGTTTTGTGGGTTGCTATTGTTGTTCCGTCTCTTCCTTTGTTATTCGTCTGTGAAACAACTGGCCAGGGCTGCGTTTCCCAAAAGCATCGTAAGCTTCGTAAGCCTAAGTTGAGCCTAAGTTGATTGTCTCTACGATCAACTTAGGCTTACGATGCTTTTGGGAAACGCAGCCCAAGCTAGTGTTGCCACCTTATGGACCAACTAGTTTGTGCAGTAAAACCCAAGGCGCTTGTGTGAAAAATAGGTCTGCAAGCGCAATGCTAATGATGAATTTTACGCTGAAAATGTATGCACAACCATATAACCGAAGTATGCTTTGGGCTTAATAGTAACTAACTTGTGCATCGTGTTCTGTACATCAATGACTTACGCTTGGTTTAAAAACTTTCCCTGCTGAAGATCCCATAAGTGTGTGTACCTGTGTGTAATTATCACTTTGACATTCATTGTGTTTGATGTGAGAAAGATGCAAATATCGAGATCTTGTAATGTAAGGCAAACAAAGGCTCTGTGTATCGCCCATTATTTCCGGCAGCGAGGGCAGAGAAGTTGTTTGTCCTGTGGGACGTGTACCAGTGTTTCCAAATCTGATCTGGGTAACAGGAAAACAATGAGAAAGGCCTGCTGCATTCATACTCTTTCCAATACGCCATGCTTTCTTAACTATGTTAATATTCATGTTTTCTTTCCTTTTCTTTTGTTAATTGACACGCAGGGCTCATTATTTTTGGTTTGAATTCATTTGTGGTGAATGATCTTGGAAAGACAAGACGCTCTGTGATTGTAATGATGCTCTCAGATCGCTAATAGCTGCTTCTGTGAGTCTAAGAAAAACTGTTTCACCAAAATCATCCCTTTCATCATAATCAACTAAGCTTCAAAGAAAACATCCAGCAGTGCTTTTAACATCTGAATAACATGACACACTCGAGAAAAGACCTGCGCTGCGAAGACTTGTGCGCATGATGTGATCTTTCCATAAACGCTTCTGGAGCTGCGACTTTACATTGGAGAAGTTACTAACTGGTTTCATACACTTCACTGGGTTTTGGAGCATTTTCAAGGAGCAGCTCCTCGAGACAAGAGCGTTTATCTTTGGTGCAGAGTCAGGGCTCCTTGAGGGGCCGCCTGAGGCCTTAGAGGAAACAATTCCCTTCAGTTCGCTGGCCGCAGGGCGTTAAGGGCCACCATGCAATTGAAAAGGCAAAAACTAGGTCCTTTGTTTATATACTTATTCATACAATGAACCAATTCACTGGGTTTGAAAATGAAAAAAAATAAAATTTTGTCTCACCGCCATGTCCTTCAAAACATGTATGGCTATTATTTCTTCTGTGGAAGGAGAATGGATCTGGAGAAATGGCTCAGTGTTTGTTATGTTCATACAATATACGTCAATGGGCTCCAGTGTTTTGGACACCAGTGTTCTTTTTATGTAAATGATGACAGAATGATAATTTTTTGGGTGAATTATCCCTTTATGATGTCTTTAGCAGTGCTATAGGTTTAGAACATCTAAATTCCCCAACAGTTTCATCCCATTTCTACTGTTCAGTCTCAACAGAATATGACTTTTGTTAATTAATAGTAGTTTAATACAATGTGTACAATAAGGTAAAGTTCAATGAATCACCCCTTAATTAATTTGCTACACAATTTTAAAGCCCTTTTTCCATCTGGCTGGCTTGAATTGATTCTGCCATGCTTTAGGACGTCTATTATACCAGTTTCAGCTTTGTCAGGCATCATTATTTTCAAATTGAGCTTGTCGGCTCACAGGTTTGAAAAAGAAACCCATTAAAATTCCCCATCCAGTAAGAGTTATCACATCCATCTCTTGGACATGGTGTGAGATTTTAATCCACGAGATCCACCCGTACCTGCTATATGAACTTGTGTTCAGATGATAATCTCAGATTAGATACACAACATCAGAAACCACTGATTCAATCTTTATTTCTAGTACAAAGAAAAACATAAGAGAGAACCTTGGGCATCTTTCATAATGCATGTATGTATGCATACAAACTATTTCACTCACTATGTTGAATCTCATAGCGGTCATAAATCCTATTCGGTGATGTTTCCTAATGAGAGTCTATTTGCAAACCCTTAATGATTTACTGCATTCTCCCCAGATAGACTGTCAGTGGTGCGTTTGTGAAACTTTACAATTGACTTCATCTGATGATGACTTGTTACAAGTAAAGTTTTTACACCTCAAAGCTCTGGTGAATCTGTGAGCATGACTCCAGGTGAAGGAGCTCACCATTCACCACAGCGGATCAGGAAGGCAGCCGTGTCCATCCGCCAAAATGGCTCAGATGGCAGCCGAGAGCCCAGCGCTGTCGGACAGACGGCCAGCGCTCTATGCAGACGGCAACAGGGCCGAGCATGAAGGGATCAGCTTCTGTTTGCATGTGTTTGCAAGGGAAAACAGGCACAATACGAGCTCCCTGAGCCACTAGGCTCCTGTCACCTCTGGATTTCATTGTCAGCATCCAGAGAGAGGGAATTTTGGCTTGGCCTCTCATGTAATGCTCCCTGGACAAGCAACTGGGCATGTGATCCACCAAATCCCAAAACACTGCCGGACTTGATCTGTCTTTGCCTTTCTGTTGTGTTTTTCAGTGTGTTGGAGCAGATTCACTCTTGCATACAAGAATAGTATATCTTCAGGATTTAAGTTGTGCAATTTCTGCACTGTTAGTGTGACTGAACAGAACTGTAAAAACAATGACTTTCTTAAACCCTCCCGGATCTACCATTGGTCAGACAAAAACTGATAGTCCCTCCCCAAACTGAATAAATCAATGGATGTGATGCTCAAACAGACAGATCGATGTTACACACTGACACAGTGTTACACTTTTCAGCGGAATCAATCTACAAATGACTTGTAGTTGCATATTAAACTTGAATAGGAGAAATTATTTTAAAGGGGTCCTTGATTATGATTTCACTTTTTCTTTTTTTTTTCTTTTTTACTTTAGTTAGTGTGTAATGTTGCTGCTTGAACATAAACAACATCTGCAAACTTACGATGCTGAAAGTTAAATTTAAAGAAATATATTTTCTTTTACGAAAATCATTTTTTAAGGACTACAATAAATGGCTGGTAGGGACTACACCGAGCGTCTTCCCGGGTTGGTGACATCACAAACCCGAAAATTTACATTAGGGCTGGGCGATATGGCAAAAAAAATAAAATCTCGATTTTTCAGAACGATTGACCGATTCACGATTTTGATTTCAATTTTTTTTTTTTAACTGTTTAACTAGTCACCTTAAAAACTTAACTACAATTTGATTTAAGTAACATTCTCTTTATTAACAATTTGGTTAAAAAAAGTTCCATTCCAAGTGCACCACACATGAAGTTATCAACATGGTGTAAATGTAAAACAATTTGTTAAATATCTTTGCAGAAATATGCCTGAAATATGAAAGCAAATGTTGTACAAACTTATCTTAAACACATCCTACTCAGAAATAATATAAAATAAGAAAATACTAAATATTTCTTAACCAAAAATAGCAATAAATAACACCAGTAATAGGCTATTATTAACAGCAAATGCGTTGTAAAAATGGAAAACAATAGCAGCTTTCAGCCTGTCACCATCATGCAAACATGAAATATCAAACAAGTTTACAGGTTTTTGCATTCCATTGCGCTATTTGTCCTATTGTTTTTATGTTTTTACATGTTTAGGTGTTGCACTTGTCTCGTGTTATTTGCAGAGTCTCACCAATGAAACAGCATTGTAAAAACACGGCGGTCATGTTAAAAAAAAAAAAAAGCTCAACTCGCGTTTAATAACTTTGCCTTTTTTTCTCATTCCACTGCCTGCGTCTCATTTTTATAACGCAATAACGGATTTCTGAATGAACAGCCGCTTAGGAAAAGTGATGTGTTCTACGTTCATAGAGCGTCACATGAGAGCGGTTAATCAGGCGCGCCGGCGCCGTCATGAGGTCAGATCATTTTCTTCTCCTAATACGGTTATCATTGCTGTACTGTCAACACTTGCTAACATTTTAATTCAAAATCGCGATTTCTCGATTAAAAAAATAATAAAATCGAGGCAAAACATAAATTCGAATTAATTGAAAAAATCGGAAAAACCGCCCAGCCCTAATTTACATAAACCCTGCCTGCTTAACATAACGGCACATGCTAGCCGATGAGTTGAATCAACTCCACAGGAACTACATAAATTTATCCATTAACCATTCAGAAATGTCCAGTTTCATTCTAAAAGTTGTAACTTCTTCCCGAGTCTCTCCATCAGTGTCCGACTCCAGTTTGAACAATGTGAGGCTGAACACCGTTACTGACAATCCTCATTTTGGCTGTGTGAGATTCTCCAGCTTTGTTGTTGTTGAGCAACCGAAGCGTGAGCTGTTAAAGCTCCGCCCTCTTCTGAAAAGGTGGCTGGGAGCAGCAGCTAATTTGCATTTAAAGGGACACACACAAAAACGCATTGTTTTTGCTCACACCCAAATAGGGGCAAATTTGACAAGCTATAATAAATAAACTATAATAAATGCTATAATAAATGAGAGGGGTATTTTGAGCTGAAATTTCATAGAAACATTCTGGGGACACCAGAGACTTATATTACATCTTGTAAAATGGGCATTTTTTAAACATTAAAAAAATATTTTGTTATCATTAACTAAAACTAAAACAAACTAAATTAAAAATGTACTATTAATGAAAAAAAAAAATATATATATATTAGATAAACATTTTAAACTTAAAAAAACATTAATGAAAATAGAAATGATGCCTTGAAAAATGAAGGTGAAGTACAAAAATTACTTCAACTAAAGCTGACATAAAAATAAATCAAAGCTATATATATGGTTTTTTAAAAAAAGTGTATAGTAAATTAAAATAAAAAAGCTCATTAAATATATTAATAAATTTTGTAATAGAATAAATAATGCTAAAAAAAAAAAAAAAAAGATTTGCTCAGTACATGTAGATAGTGTGTAATTAGTGTAATATAAAAGAGGGACTCACTAAAAAGCAAAGAGCAAGTGACTTACAGTGAAATAGCCATTTATTTTTAAGTATTAATATGCATAAAACATAATTCTGGTTACATTGTTTAAGAACAGAACATGTTTGACCCAAAGAACATGCCTTTGGATGTCTTTAGAGGAATAAAGTCACATCAGTGTGTGTGTTGGCAGATGCTTGTGAGCGTATATGTGTGTTGGTGTAAGACTATGGAGCCGTCACGAGCGATGACCCCACCCTCAGAGCCCCTGGGAAGAGGACTGAGGCTCACCGTCTGGAACGGAGTGTGTCCCGGGCATGTGTGTACACTACAACCGCAAAATTGATTTGGACAGCTGCTCGACAGAGCCACATGTGTCCCAGGTTAACTTTACAGAGGCCGATGTCAATCCAAACTCACACAGGGACAGAAAGCTACTAACAGAGACAATACACTTCAGTTCAGCACACAGTGCGGCTACAGCCTTGACGCAGGGATAAATTATGGATGTATTACATGTATTGTACTTGATGACAGTAGATGTAATATATTTTAAATGTAAAATGTATCATTGATAAAGGAATAGTTCACCCCAAAATGCTAAGTCACTATTTACTTAACCTTCACCTCAGAGACACGTATGACGTATATATATATATATATATATATATATATATTAATTTTAATTTATAATTTTTTTCCAGTGAAACACAATCTTCAGCAGCACTTCCCTTTTGAAAAAGAAGTGCACTTAATTGTACTGAATGTGCACTGGTACTACCAAAATAGCAACAATAAAGTGCAAAATCAATATGAAAACACCATGTTTCTTAACACATTTAAAAAGTGAACTTTGTAATAATGTCAAAAAAAAAAAAAAAATAGCTTTATGTTTTGTTAACCGTTTGTCATGCTTTAAAGAAGTACATTATTTTGATGTGTTGACTAACATAGTAAAGCACATGTAAAGTACTTGCTTATAATTTTAACCGTAGTGTGTCTCATATTACATTTAATATATTAGTTAATATATTTTAAATGTACTCAATTGCAACTTCATCATTACAAATGTGTAATTACAAATATGTTTGAATATATGACATACTGTACATTTCAGTAAAAATGGCATTAAAATATATTTTAGTTTACCATAAATGCTTGTCAGTACATGTTAACCATATTTCAAAGACAATAGAAGGAATTATGAAATTACAATGTAGGCTACTTAAGTCCTATTAAGTGGGTCAAAAAAAGATCAGCTAACTGCATTTATTATAAAGGTACCCTATAATTCATTTTCTTTTAATTGCAATTAAGAGTATGCAAACATTACATTCAGTTTGCATTTAAGTATATTATTTTAAATTATATTATTTCCGTGATAAATATTCTTTTTAAAAGTATGCAAAAGTGTACTTCTTTTTCACAAGGGTTTAGTTGACCACATAACATAAAAGTATGACTGGGGCTGTATTTCAGGGTTTCATAAACTTATATTTGTGTGAATAAGAAAATGAATTGAGTTCAAATACGTATGGAAGGCGTATGGTCGAGCTGCAAAACGTGATAATAATATGGCTTTTATGGAGGAGAGGTAGGAAGAGTCTGCAGTTTTCTGTCTGTCACTGCTAACTCAGGGTGCATTCACACTTGTAGTTCGGTTCGTTTGGTTCATTTGGTCCGGACCAAAAAAGAAAAGAAAAAACATTTAGTCCTGGTCCGATTAGCGTTTAGATTGGCAATTTTATCACCGAACCAAAAGATACCAAACCTAAAGGCATAGGGATACGTTCACAACCTGATTGGTCGGATTTTAATGACGTATTGCCTATTTTGAGACGGAATTTACAGAACATCCAAAACAATGCTGTGTACTGAGGTAAATGCGCTCGTTGTGTGTGCGTAGCCCGCATATGATGGTATTTTGGCCAGCTGGGAACTCGTGAAGAGCTTATAATTTGTAAAGGAGTCAAAACAGCAGTGGGAATCCATCCGTCAAACACACAAACGATCTGCTGCGTGGAGACGCGTCTGATGCCTGTGATGGGCAAACTCGCGACTACGACGAGAAAAAAACGATATGCGTGAGGATTCTGTCCTTTTAGGGTCTCATCTTCCTGTTTTTGGTTCGTTTACATGTCTTTGGTCTGTGTTGCATTCATATATTATTCGAAGCGCACCAGAGTTTGTTTGGAAGCGGACCGAGACCCATCTTTTCAGTGGTCTCGGTCCGCTTGTTTGGTGCGCATCAGAGGTCGGATGGTAGCGTTCACACACGTTCAAATGAACCGCACTAACAGAGCAATCGCACCAGGGTTCATTTTAATCGAACCAAACATGCCAAGTGTGAACGCACCCTTACTGTTTTCTACTCTTACTCCTACTGTAACTGCTATGTCTGTCGTCTGGTTGGCTCAGTGTCAGTGGCTGAGACTGGCTACTGGAAGTGCAGTTACCCTGGAAAGGTGATATAATTTGAGCTTTTTAACTTGTGATATGCAAGCAGAGATGAGGAGCAGTCGCCCACAGCGGGCGTTAGGTTCCACATGGTCTCATGTTAACCTGCGTCATGTTTACAGCGCCATCGGATCGGCCCGGGAAAGCAGACATATTAGTTACAAACAACTGCGCCTGTTTTTAACACCCGTTCAAAGATAGCGGACAAGATAACAGGGCAGGTGAAGAAGCCGCACACTTGTCTAGCTAATTATAACATTTAAAAGGACAAAAGAGGATTGGGCGCTCAGGTGGAAGCCATGAACCCTGACGCTTTCATAACAGCGCATTAATAAATGAGAAAAGAACAGAACTGAAGAAATATAACTTTTACCACTATAATGAATCAAACCTGCATCTGCATCGTTTACAATGAAAATGAGAAGTTTTGTCTCTGTTTTTGATTGCTAGAAATTTGCTGTGCATTTTGCTGATGCAATTACATAAACATTAATAATGTTCAGAATCCATGCTGTTTAATAACTGCCAGCATAATAACTGTGCTGTTATCTGAGTAACTCAATGTGCTGTATTGAAATCCAGAAGCAATGATGCAGAAAAGCAGTGACGATTACATTCAAACAAGAACCCGACACAACAGACTGTATTTTTGCATATCTCAGTGTGTTTGGCCAGATACTCAGATGCTCATCTGCGTCCTTAATCAAGTTGACAGCTTACCCATCTCATGAAGAGATAACATTTATTATAGACATAAGCTATACATATGGGCGAGGAGGGAGTTTGCAGCATGCGCTCAACACCTTGTAATCACTGCTGTCTGGGTTTAAGTGTGCTTCAGGATCTATTGACTCCATCTTTAGTCAATAAATTATGCCCAGGTCGGGCCCACTGTGGAGCCGAGTGCTGAATACGTACGTGACGAACTTCACCTGCATCTCTGCTAGCTGTCTTGGATGCTGGTGGTTTTGCAGAAGTGAAGTGTTTGTTCAATAAAAGAAAAATAAATAATTTTATCTTGCATTTACATGACTGTGCCAGTTATTTTATTATTCTTATTTATTTATTTATTTATTTTAAAATACATTGGACTAACCGCAGATATATTTGCATACTGTGGCTGTTTCTATAGTCTGCTATACGTAAGCCGTCCTCCATATTGGAACGGTCAAAGCCAGTCTGTGAACTATGGTGGCTAGGAGAGCTCAGCGCACCGCAACTGAAGAAAACACCAGCAAATTAAGAAAATACCTTCATCGGTTTGACAACACATGCTGCAAATACTCACAACAAAACCAAACACAGAAACATGCTGCAAATAGCATGGGAATGTTTTAAGGGGACCCTAACAAGTGACAAACTTGGCTGGGACATGCTTATTGTTCAATGTCTCGTCAGTGGTGTTGTGGATGACCTGAAATGTGAGTTTTTTTGTTCATTTTAACATCCTGATCCTATATGCATTGTGAGTATTTGAAGTGCATTTCTGTATTTGGTTGTGTTGTGAGCAGGGCTTGACATTAACTTTTTTGCTCACCAGCCACTGTATTTTCACTGGCCACAATATTTTATATTATCTCATAATTTAGCAGCAGGTATATTAGGCTGCTGTCACATTAAGACCTGACACACAGATCCATTATACACACACATTTTTCTTTCTCAACTGTTGACTTTCACTTAAAAAATAACTGACTGTATTTATGTAAATACTTGCCAAGACCAGCATTTTGACATTATTGTGTGTATTTGACTGTTTAAGTGCTGCCTATAAACAGTGAAAAATAACTCGATTTTGTACTGAGAGGTGGCTTTATGTGCGTGCACTTTGGGTGTGAGCACAAAATCTGCGGGAATGAGTAAAATTATGTACAATACGCGCAACCCCATGCCGAAATTCAAGCCTTGTAACACCAACAACTGGAGCAAATGTTTGTCAACTCGCTGTCGGAGAGATGAGAGAGCAAGAAAGCGCAGCTGGTATCGTGTATTTATTCAGTGGAAAATGGGTAGCCTATTGGAAGTGTTTCAGATATTTTAGCACTACTCTGCACTGGGTAAATAAAGTGTATTTCAGATGCCTTTTTAAATAATTACAATTGAAAAATGTATATATTATATAGACCTATAAATTTAAACTCACGGGTTGGCGGGTGTTAATGTCAAGCCCCAGTATTTGCAGCACATATGTTGTCAAATTGATGATGTTTTCTTAATTTGCTGGTGTTTTTTCTGTTTGCATGTGTTTTCTTCAGTTGCAGTGTGTTGAACTCTCTCAGCCACCGTAGTGAAGAGAAAGTTGAATATGTGCGTTTGCAACAGTAGTTGTACATGTATGAATATCTATATCTGCAATAGACTTCAGCAGATGGTTTTGCTAAACTAACACAATACAACAAGACAAAGGCGTTAGCTAACATGACATTAAAGGTGGACTAAAGGTATTATTTCAGATACACTGTTTGGAAGTTAGTCGGGCCGATACCAACAACAAACATGTAACCAATCAGCATTAGGGGGCATATGACGGTCGAGGAGAGAGAACGAGCAAGAGGGAGATTTGAAAATAAGAAAAAAAAAAAAAACTGCAGAACGAGAGATGGGACACAATACAAAACTGCTCAAAAGATTATCACTGGAATGAAGGTTTATGACCGGGCAAGCGCTTTAGGACCCGCGTTTATATTAGAAAAGCTTTCCAGCGCTGGAGAGAGCTAAACAGGAAGGCCTGAAAACAGACGCTGAGGCTGCTTTGATTCCTTATTATGTTAGTAACACTGGGTTTTGATTGTCTGGAGCTGCTGTTCTATTGGCGATTAACAACAAACTCTTGTTACTCTTGTGAAGCATTTTGTTGCGCGTCAGCTGTGATAACAGACATCCACTCGCATTGCGTGTGTAAGTGGACAGATAGTGAGACTTTTGCAGTTAAACTACTGCACACTGATGCCCGCTAGAGAATGAGGTGTTTAGCGTCATTGTTAGTGCACTCGCCTCGCATGCCAGCAGCGATCGGGCGGGGGTTTGAGACCGACTCGGAGCAGGGTGGTTAGGGTTGGAGCGTGAGTTTTGGAGGCGGAGCTCTGAAGAGAGGGGTGGGTTTGTTTGGGTTGAAAATGCAGTGTTCAACAACGAATTTGAGAAATCGCATACAGCACCTTTAAAATGTTACCATAGTTTAAAAACCTGTAATAAGTTAATACATATAAATACACAAACCAACACATTCTCACCTGTGAAGTTTATCCCATTTCTTTGGGAATTTAAATCTCACCGTTTTTTTTACAACCAGAGGCTGCGCAATGTTGTGGCATCTTCGAAAACCAATAGGATTTTTTCATTGACTTTTGGATTATTGCAGAAAATAGGCTCTGTGACCAACAATAGTTAATGATTCTCACATGTTTTGTTCATCATGATAATCTTCACAAATGGACACAACTTTCATGAATTATGTAGAGAAAAAGCTAAATGTAAGTTATAAACGAACTACGCCACGGTCACATGACTTCAACGTCACCACAATTAAGCTTCCGACAACTCTTTCATCAAAAAAAAAACAACCTGAAAGTTTGTGTTGGAATAGTTTGCAAGAATGCGATTATAAACACATCGAGGCTGTGAAAGCTACTAGTGAGTAGATGAGTTTCCCTTTTCAGCATGATGATGTTTAATGTCTGACAACCTATGTAATCCCATTTAGACACTTGTTAGCAATAGCCTTTTTGAAAACAAGTAAAAGCTTTGAAAAAAAAATTAAAAAAAATCGCAAAGTGGTTTTACTGATGTATTTTATGTTGTAGAATAAGGAATGCAAATATCTTGAGCTTTAACCACTTCATGATGATGGAACTGGAAGTGCTAAAATGCAACTTGTTTCAGGGTTTTGGCCTACAAAAATATGTCATCCCTGCAGCACTCTATAGAACTGCAGGGACGGCTGGTCTCGTCTGATTCTGGAAGGTACAGTAAGTAGAGTTTGGCTTGGTTAGTACTTGGGTGGATGGGGAAAAAAGCAAAAATCACACCTGAGTTAAGCTCTTATAGTCACCTCAGGACAAAATTAAATATGAATTACTCCACATTACAGTAATGGCAGCCAGATCTACTGTACTCAGTGCAGAACAAGAGATATGTTGCTGTTTTATTAATCATAGTGTAGAAAATGCAGGATGAGGCTGATTTGACCGTCTTAATCAAGTAAACAGCAGGGAGACGGACCTCATGGGAAAATCAACTCTTGGCGTTTGAGAATAAAGGCGTATGCTAACTGCATTATAGTTCCTGTATAGTGGAATTTGTTTATCTAGTTCTGGTGTCATTATAAGGAAAGGCACCGTTTTTCCCCAACTATATGCTAATATTGATGTTTCATTCAAATTTGCCTGTGTTTACTCGAGAGTCACTGTGTATCGATATGCTTGTTTAAAAGAAAAACCCACATGCTAACAGGTTTGTTGACATGATTATATCATTTACTGTATATTCTTATGAGATACGCATGAGTAGGCTACATACACAAACTTTGAGTGTAAATAATGAATGTTGCTATGTATTTAGTATCGGTCACACCCATTTTAGCTGTGTCTGTTAGATTTATTGATGTAAGTCATGTGTAAAGCGGTTTTATACTGCGATTAAGGTGAATGTTTAGTATAATAATTATTTTTAAACTAGTAAACTTTGGCATGCGACTCATCCTTCACTATTTGTGCTACAGACATGAATGATGCCTCAAATATGCTGCTTGATGAAGAAATTTCTGAAGAAAAGCAACACACAAAGCAACACCCTGGCATCATGGCAATAAGATTTGCATGAGCAAAAACCACTTACATTTACTGTACATCTTAAACTGTACATTTGTAAACAGTCACGTCCAATAGTGGCAAACACATTGCCTCTGCTCTCAATCTCGTAATCATTGCTCTCTTTTGCTCGGTTTTCCTTCACTTTTACTCTTCGCCCCGCACTTTCTCTTTGTCCAGTGATGGCAGCTCATCTCCCGTGGTTAGCGAACAGCCGGCTTCGTCCGCTCTCACTGATTGCATGAACTGTGAGGATTAATGGACATTTATATTTCATTAAATCCAATGCTTGGCAGAGAATAATGCATCATTCACCGATATTGAAACATATGTCAACCCTATCCTCTTACCCATAATTCAGTTAGACTCAAATGTGATGATCAAGTGTTATTACAGCCCAATATATCATCTCAAACAGGCCAGCGGCATCTCCATATTTATTCGATGAAAAGGAAGCGATTGCGAGGGTTGTGACTGTGTTGAAGCGTCTGCGTCTGTAGCTCAACGTGTTGAAGGAGCTCATTACGAGATGAGTTAACTCAGGTGAAGGAGAGAGCCGTGAAGTCCACATGGGCCATACGCTCAGGTTACCTGCAACATGTACACTATAAGAGTCTGTTAATATTTATTAACATAATCAATTCATGAAGGTTAGACCTGTACCTTAAGAAACAAAATACATTTATGTGAACATTTTGTCAATTGCTCACTTGCATGTTGTTCTAACCCATAAGACTAATGGATAATTTACAAAGCATTAAATTATGAAGAATTCCTTTTTCCACTATAAAGGACCTTTTGTGCAATGGAAAAATTCAGCATCTTTTCCGTTCACTTCATCATTGTTGAAGTCTCAGTGTATTTGAACGTTTTTGTGATTTTTACTGGATGTATGTTCTCAGTTCTCTTCTAGCTCACACAGGTGTCCTAGCAAAAGAACCACAGGTGTAATGCATCACATTAACTATCAACATGATCCACTAACCACAAACACACACAATACCGACTGTCTTCGTGTTCAACACTACATCTATTGGTTTAGCATTTCAAACCCAACAAACTTTTGTCCAGAGTTTAGCTGACTAAAGCTAAAACAATAAAAAAACATTTTCCTTTCTTAAAAATAATAAAACTTAAAAGGATAGTTCACCCAAAAATGAAAATTATCCCATGATTTACTCACCCTTGAGCAAGTATATAAGTATCATTCTATAGACAAACACAATCGGAGTTATATTTAAAAAATATCCTGGCTCTTCCAAGCTTTATAATAGTAGTGAAAGGAGGGATGTGTTCTGAATCCCCCAAAAATGTATCCTTCCATCATAAACATAGTCCATATGACTCCAGGGGGTTAATAAAGGCCTTCTGAACATATTTAAAGACCCCCTGTGGTGAAAATCAAGTTTTTATTGTTGTTTATATGTCTATGTAGTATTTTTAATATGCTTTAAGACAAACCATGTGCAAATTAATAAGACAGCACCATTGCTTTGTTTAAAACGGCAGTAAACCAAAGACCCACGGTTTGAAATAGTGGGTGCTTGTGACGTCACAGACTACTTTGTAACCAATCAAGACAACGTGCCGGCAGGCTTTATCATATCATTAATTATGAACGCTCTGAAGCAGAAAAGTGAAGCCAGGTATATTTTCTGTTGATATGAAAAATTGTGTAGATTTAGTAATATAGCGAGTCTAGCAAAAGGCTAATAATTTTAATTACTGTTATGTGTCCGACAGAACCGTCGCAAGGGCTGTGCCAAGTGTGCGAGCGCATATCACAGCAAAGTAGCTAAAGTGACAGCTGATTTGAAGTAAAGCCAATAAAGTTCATGTTTTTGACCTTCGAAATATTTTAATACTATAAAACATAGCTAAAACAATATTGCTCTGGGCGTGTGACCATAATTCGTGTGCATATGTCAGTCAGTGTGGCATCACACGTCAAGTTCGGAGAAAGCTTTATTCAGTCCATTTTAAATTCTTATTTTGGCTAGGTCTGGAATGGATTAAACCATAGATATTAGCCTACCTGATGAGTAAATACGCTGGAAATCCGCGCTCATTCAAGGCTGTGCATCTATTGCATGTAGGCTACGGAGAAGGCACGGGCCCCTGCTGGATTTCAGATGGTAGCGTTATGCACAAAGGGTTTTTTATTTAACACTATAAAGTTAAATAAGCATATATAGCTTATTTTGCAATATATAAGCATATATAGCAATATATAAGCATAGATTGCTCGTCACTACAGCAAAAGTAGACTCTTTGAGCTGCCGTGAGCGAGTGGAGGCGGGGCTAATTTGCATTGATCCGTGAATATTAAATTAGGCAAGGGTGTAGAGTTATATTCAAGCTATTTTAAGGCATGAAAAAAAAATAACTGGAAAAAATGTTTAAATATGTCATTTTGGTGATCAAAGATGAGTTTTAAGTGATAAAATAATTGACTACAGGGGGACTTTAAAACTTTATAATCTAAAATAACTAGCTTCCGCCAGACGACCGTACGCATACTGCGCAAGTCGACTTGCGCCACAAGAGTAACCCCTGATGCAGTGTATGACGCAGGATGTAGGAGTATCTGGGCTTCAAAACACGCCCCCCGTTCACCCACATTATAAAGCTTGGAAGAGCCAGGATATTTTTAAATATATCTCTGATTGTGTTTGTCTGAAAGAAGGTAGTCATATACAGTTGCATGAAAAAGTATGGGAACCACTTGCAGAATCTGTGAAAATGTGAATAATTTTAACAAAATAAGAGAGATCATACAAAATGCATGTTATTTTTTTATTTAGTACTGTCCTGAGTAAGAAAAGATGTTTACATATAGTCCATAAGACTAAAAAAAAAAAAAATAAAAAAATAGCTGAATTTATTAAAATAACCCCATTCAAAAGTTTGGGAACCATTGATTCTTAATACTGTGTGTGGTTACCTGGATGATCTACGACTGTTTTTTTTGTTTTGTGATGGTTGTTCATGAGTCCAGTCATACAGTCACTGCTGGAAAGGGTTCAAATATGCAAAAAGTCCTTGAAAACTGAAGAATCTGCAGGACCTGGAGGATTTTTCTGAAGAACATTGGGCTGTTTAACTGTTCAGAACAAACAAGAGACTCATGAACAACCATCACAAAACAAAAAAAAACAGTCGTAGATCATCCAGGTAACCAAACAGAGTATTAAGAATCAATGGTTCCTAAACTTTTGAACAGGGTTATTTTAATAAATTCAGCTATTTTCTTTCTTTTTTTTTTTTTTTTTTGTCTTGTGGACTATATGTAAACATCTTTTATGTAAATTTGCATGCATTTTGTATGATCTCTCTTATTTTGTTAAAATTATTTACATTTTCACAGATTCTGCAAGTGGTTCCCATACTTTTTCATGCAACTGTACACCTATGGCTTGAGGGAGAGTAAATCATGGGATAATTTTCATTTTTGGGTGAACTATCCCTTTAAGCTTATTTTATTTCAGATAGATGGCAACAAATTTCACAGTTCCATTTTAGTTTAATTTTATGTAAAATAATTAAAACTGAAATAAAAACTATATAGACATATTTAAAAAAAAAAACATCATGACGAAACACCTTTTAGTAACAAAATTACTCAAATTAAATGAAAACAGAAAACACAAAAATAAAAACTAATTTAAAAAGATGTGTTTTTTGACATCAGATCAAGATCTAATGCAACAACATTCATTTTTAATGCCCTTATAGGGCGCTGTATGTAGCTGAAGTGTAGTTTTGAGTAACTCTTCTTGTGAAATGTTATTCTGTGTCCCATTCAAATGAAAAGCCAAAAGGCTCTCGTATGACCGCTGCTCAATATTCACCGCTGCCTATGACACTTTTCAGCGTGGGCAAATGAGATCCCATCCGCTAAAGAGCTCGGTTTTGGGACAATGGGCCCCAAACAATGCTTACCTCGCCTCCGTTTCCAGAGCGAGAGGACGGACTATGACAGCCAGTCAGTCTGCTGTCAGCTTGTGTTCAGTCTGTCACACTACACTCACCTCCTGCTGTTTCCAGTAATCAATACAGGCCTGAAATCACCTAGTGCTCTCCACCTCCCACACTAGCTGTTTTGTCCTGCTATCAATAATGAATTTCGTTCCCCCTTTCTAGTCCACACACCGCCGACTCCACGTAGTCCTTTTTGCCAAACACACCGCGTACGCACACACACTCTCTCTCGCTCACACAACATAGAGTCTAACATTTCTATTGCATTTGCTAATCATTAATCAATAATTCAGGGCCCCTCTCTGGTGGTGAAGAGTCTGTGCTTCCTGGAACATATGGCAGAAGGGCAACCGAGTTCAGGTTACAGCCTCATCTTATCACAAAAGGCAGCCAGGGAAAACAAGATGTTTAAAGTTGTTTTTCTTTCATTTCTCTCTCTCTCTCTCTCTCTCTCTCTCTCTCTCTCTGTCGCTTTTTCAAGAGCTGACTTTTGTTCCTCAGCTTGTTAACATTAATGACCGCGTGACTTCAGTGGCTAAAACAGCCAGTCGCAATTTGTTGCATTAGTAGACACGATGTTTATCACACAAGGCGCTTTTCATTTTCCACTCATACTGTGCAGTGTATGCTTTTCTTCATCTTAAAGGGATAGTTCATCCAAAAATGAAAATTGTCAATTACTCACCCTCATAAGACTTTTGTTCATCTTCTTGCTTAAACTTCCATTTACCATATATGATGTGTTACATTCACTGATCAATATTTATATGTGAATAAAGGCCTAAATTAAATATTTTCATCATATAAAGTGATCGTGTCTCTTCAAAAGCCTTGGATTACACCGCTTGATTCATATGGATTTATTTTACGATCTCTAACATTTTGAAGTGTCAGAGTTTTGGGTGAATAGACTTTCAGTGGAGGGACAGAAATCTCTCAAATTTTAAAAAAAAAAAAATATATATTCATTTGTTTGTTCGAAGATGAACGAAAGTCTAATGTGTTTAGAACGACATGAGAGTGAGCAACTGAGGGCAGAATATTCATTTTTGGATAAACTATCCCTTTAAAATAAAGTTTTGAAAAGTTTTTTTTCCTCGCAGTGATGCCATAGCACACTGTAAACCCTAATGCTCAAAATAATGAATTGGTTTGAATAGGGCAAACCCAAATTAAACAAATTATTTCAATCAAATTAACTTTCATGAGTACTTAGAACTTTCTTTTTCTTTTGAGTTCACAAAACTGATACATTTTAAGTATTGTTTTGAGTTTTATGAACTTGTTTCTTTTAATTTAGACAAACTTAAATTTTTGTTTTCGCAAAATCATGGTGACGAGTGGACCAAGGGCTTAATTTGAGAACAGGTATTTCATAAATGTTCTATATTGCTGTACTCTTTCAGCAATTGCTATGCTATGCTAATGTTTTTAAAGCATTGTGTTACCAATTACCATTTGCTGAATTAGCTAGTTATAGCTAGCTAAATTTCCACTATTAAAAATATAATTTAAGATGTTGGCGCTGATTGCCTTGTGGTGGGCAGCGCACGGACATATTGCGCCATTGCCCTAAAGGCGACCCGAGTTTGAGTCCCGGCTCACGGACCTTTCCCGATCACGTCCCCTTCTCTCTCTCCTGCTTCGCCTCCTGTTTGCTTATATAATATAAGTTAAGATTACATGATCACTTTAAGTTTAATGTATGAATTAAATTTCAAGTTAATTGCTCTTAAAATGTATCAGTACAAAATTGAAATCTGTCAGTTCTGCTTACTTAAACTTTGAATTTCTTGACTTAAAAAAATTTATTTAACTGATTACCTCAATTTGTTTTTTTTTTTTTGAGTTTTGAGTTTTGCCAACTTATTCAGTTTTACAGTGTATAGAAGAACCATTTTGGTTCCCAAAGAACCTTTCAGTGAACAGTTCTTGAAAGAACTATAGTTTTCTTAGTGTAAAGCATATTATAAGAATCTAAAGAACCTTTTTCTGCTACTAGAAGCTTTTTTTGGAATGGAAAGATTCCATGGATGTTCTTCATAGAACCATCAATGCCAATAGAGAAACTTTATTTTTAAGAGTGTTCTGTTTATGAGGTTAATCACAATAAGTGTCTGTTAAAATGTTTAGCTTTTATGTTATTGCTCATTTCCACGATCCGCCGGCGTCTCATTTTTCATCCTAAATGTCTTTGGAAAACGTGACCTAACTCATTTCGGCGGTCTGGTGGAGCGGATCCATCTCGCGTGCACTTGTAGCGCGTCCCGTCCGTCCCATGTGCGGTCTGGAGGTGAGGCTGACCAGAGCGCAGCGGCCTGGGGTTTTGGCTGGGAAAGCTTTACATATGGACGCCTCTGTGGGCATCCATCCCTGGTGAAGGATGGCACCTTTCACACTCACCCATGACCTGCTGGGCTGTTGATAAATCGAGGATGCCACTGTAACATTCTCACAACCAGCCCTGCTCTCGTTCCCAGGGCAAGCTTTTGTTGTCCCACAAAACAGATTCCATATTTGATGATGAGAACACACTTCCCACACTTTGTGACCAGTGAATTTCTGTGCTAGTTCCATGACCTTTACAATTGTTCGTAATTACTGCATAAGGATTTCTACAGAAAATGCTAGGTGAATTTTCATGTTTGCCAGCTGTCAGATTATCTTTTGAGTGAACTCAAGAAACATTTCTTATTATCATCAATGTTGAAAACAGTTTTTTTTCCCCCAAGATTCTTTGATGAATAAAGTTCAAAAGAGCAGCATTTATTTGAAATAATCTTTTGTAACATTACAAATCAATCAAATTTATCAAATTAATGCGATATTGAATATGAGTATTAATTTCCTTTAAAACATATTGCTTACCCCTAACTTTTAAATGAATTTTGAAGTCCATGACGCATCTATTACAGTCATAATTACAGTCAGTATATGTTTCATGTAATAAAGGAGTGATTTTGGACCTCCCAAGTCACATTTCTGGGGCGGTGCTAAAATCAGCCAGAGGGATGATTGGAAAAAGCGCATATGACACCAAATCCCCTGTTATTTTACTTATTTATTTTCCTTTCTTCTGCAGCTCTTCGCTGGCTAATTCTAATGAAGAGGCCTCCGATGACTTCATTTGCGAGGGAGTTAATTGGTTTTGGTGCTTCCTGCTGGAGTCAGTCCTGTGTTTCGGAGGCGAGTGGCTGGGCGTCTCATGTCGCCCCAGTTAGCTCACACTTTAATTAGATCTGGCAGCCACCTCATAATGATAAATGCTGCAGAGATGAATGGAAATGCAAATGCTGTTGAAGTAGCCCCCGCCATCATGGCCCGCCATCATTAACACTTTCCTGCTGTCAAATCTATCATTGTCATGTGAAAGGAGGGGTGCGTGTCCCGCTGTAGCTCGGTTGGGGTACTTAGAGTTAAAAGTCAGAGAGGATGGAGGATGGGAGGAGAGATCAGCAGCACAATGCCACCCGAGTCAAACAGACCATGGAGGCTTTTCCAAAGATTCCCCATGTTGCTGTACGCTCTTAGAAAAAAAGTTCTATCTTGAACCATACGGTTCTTCCCTCAATTTTAAAGAACCCGTTATGCCAGAATAGTTCTATATAAGGAGAAATGTCTGCATAATACTTTCATGTTTAACAGGTTAGTTCAATTTCTTCTAGTGATAAAGTATGTTTACAAGCTGTTTATTTAATAAAAACGAATTAAAATTAAAAGTGAATTAAAACTAAATCCATAAAATTATCCCATGATGGAAAGCCCTAAAAGGTTCTACATATGAACATTGTACCTTTATAATACCTTTTCTTCTATATCTGTAGGTCATTCACAAACATGAATTCATTTGCTCAGAATAGTTTGTTTCTGGGTTACAGAAACAGGCAGCAAATTCAAATTAAGTTTCAAATGATTGTCAATGTGTACTTATTAGCAGCAATGTGCACCTGGGTATTGAT
The DNA here is from genome assembly GCF_019924925.1 of Ctenopharyngodon idella. Lineage (NCBI taxonomy): Eukaryota > Metazoa > Chordata > Actinopteri > Cypriniformes > Xenocyprididae > Ctenopharyngodon > Ctenopharyngodon idella. The sequence goes on along the minus strand of NC_067235.1, from coordinate 6,398,246 downwards.
GGTTCGGACAAAAAACTACTCATTTCCAGTGACATTTTCATCTGTGTCACTTTTGAAATCCTCAATATTCAATAGAGCTCTGCTCACTCTGAACATTCATCAACCAGGTGCATCATGGGATACTTTTAACACATGTATCTACTAAATAAAGAAATAAGAAATACAGAATTTGTTCTGTAAGGAAACTGATTCATAAGCACATTTTTATTTATGTACACAATTTCCATCATTTAACCATTAAGCTGTATCAAATTTGATATGCAGATTGGTAAGGCTTTCATATTATAAATACTGCATTATCAAAACTTGCTAAAAAACATGACTGCTACATGCCTTCTGTTGTCTGATTGATAGGTTATATTTATTTAGCAAGTAAAAAGCCTTTTCAGTATAGCCTAATTGTAAACAAGCCCATCTTCGAGTCGTAATGTGGATTTTTATAAAATAAATTTAAGAATAACTAAAGTAATATTTCAACATGAACACTTACTGGACTGAAGGTTTACTTAATTGTCCATACATATATTTTTTAGAATATTCATGTTAAAATGTGAGTATCAAATACAAACCCAATTCCAAAAAAGTTGGGACACTGTACAAATTGTGAATAAAAAAGGAATGCAATGATGTGGAAGTTTCAAATTTCAATATTTTATTCAGAATACAACATAGATGACATATCAAATGTTTAAACTGAGAAAATGTATCATTTTAAGGGAAAAAAAAGTTGATTTTAAATTTCATGGCATCAACACATCTCAAAAAAGTTGGGACAAGGCCATGTTTACCACTGTGTGGCATCCCCTCTTCTTTTTATAACAGTCTGCAAACGTCTGGGGACTGAGGAGACAAGTTGCTCAAGTTTAGGAATAGGAATGTTGTCCCATTCTTGTCTAATACAGGCTTCTAGTTGCTCAACTGTCTTAGGTCTTCTTTGTCGCATCTTCCTCTTTATGATGCGCCAAATGTTTTCTATGGGTGAAAGATCTGGACTGCAGGCTGGCCATTTCAGTACCCGGATCCTTCTTCTACGCAGCCATGATGTTGTAATTGATGCAGTATGTGGTCTGGCATTGTCATGTTGGAAAATGCAAGGTCTTCCCTGAAAGAGACGACGTCTGGATGGGAGCATATGTCGTTCTAGAACTTGGATATACCTTTCAGCATTGATGGTGCCTTTCCAGATGTGTAAGCTGCCCATGCCACACGCACTCATGCAACCCCATACCATCAGAGATGCAGGCTTCTGAACTGAGCGCTGATAACAACTTGGGTTGTCCTTGTCTTCTTTAGTCCGGATGACATGGCGTCCCAGTTTTCCAAAAAGAACTTCAAATTTTGATTCATCTGACCACAGAACAGTTTTCCACTTTGCCACAGTCCATTTTAAATGAGCCTTGGCCCAGAGAAAACGCCTGCGCTTCTGGATCATGTTTAGATATGGCTTCTTTTTTGACCTATAGAGTTTTAGCCGGCAACAGCGAATGGCACGGTGGATTGTGTTCACCGACAATGTTTTCTGGAAGTATTCCTGAGCCCATGTTGTGATTTCCATTACAGTAGCATTCCTGTATGTGATGCAGTGTCGTCTAAGGGCCTGAAGATCACGGGCATCTAGTATGGTTTTCTGGCCTTGACCCTTATGCACAGAGATTGTTCCAGATTCTCTGAATCTTTGGATGATATTATGCACTGTAGATGATGATAACTTCAAACTCTTTGCAGTTTTTCTCTGAGAAACTCCTTTCTGATATTGCTCCACTATTTTTCGCCGTAGCATTGGGGGGAATTGGTGATCCTCTGCCCATCTTGACTTCTGAGAGACACTGCCACTCTGAGAGGCTCTTTTTATACCCAATCATGTTGCCAATTGACCTAATAAGTTGCAAATTGGTCCTCCAGCTGTTCCTTATATGTACATTTAACTTTTCCGGCCTCTTATTGCTACCTGTCCCAACTTTTTTGGAATGTGTAGCTCTCATGAAATCCAAAATGAGCCAATATTTTGCATGACATTTCAAAATGTCTCACTTTCAACATTTGATATGTTATCTATATTCTATTGTGAATAAAATATAAGTTTATGAGATTTGTAAATTATTGCATTCCTTTTTTATTCACAATTTGTACAGTGTCCCAACTTTTTTGGAATCGGGTTTGTATGATGCATCAGGCTTTTGAGGATGTTTTTTTTTCGTTCATCTCTCAATCATCATTGTATTGCATTATATGTTTTACAACTTACAGAGCTTTGATCATAAAACTAAGCATTTAAATATCACCTTACTAAGACATGACAACTGATGTTTAAATGATTTTATGTTAGTAGTCTGCTATACTGTTATAAAGATCTCATTGATTTAGAAGCACTTTTTGGCCATATAAATATCAACATCTGCACCGAATTGCATATTTTTGCTCAGTTTGGGCCTCAAAATAAATTTGACGTCTTTTTCCTCCTTGAGTATGAGCTCCATTTTCTCACTAAATCATACTATAAGAACCATTAAAGCCTGATGTATCAAATATGATACTAATGAAACATTTCTTTTTTTCTTTTTTTCTTTTTTTTTTTACGATTTTGTCTAAAGGTTTAGATCTGATGTTACATTTTTTTTTTTTTATGGTATTATTTCATATAGGCTTTACAGGGTTAAGAAGCCTTTAGAACAAAGTGAAAAAGAAGAAACAGAATGGTTTGCAAGGAGAGCAATCTGTTTTATTTTCTAAAATTATTATTTTTCTAAAGTCAAAATAAAACTGAATACCTCAACATTGCAATAAATCAATGTCGACACAACAGCTTCTTAAAGGGTTAGTTCACCCAAAAATGAAAATAATGTCATTTATTATTCACCCTTATGTCTTTCTAAACCCGTAAGACCTTCGTTCATCTTCGGAACACAAATTAAGATATTTTTGATGAAATCCAATGGCTCAGTGAGGCCTCTATTGAGAGAAAAGCCACCAAACCTCTCAAGATCCATAAAAAACTTATTTAAAACAGTTCATGTGAGTACAGTAGTTCTACCTTAATATTATAAAGCGACAAGAATATTTTTTGTGTGCCAAAAAAACAAAATAACGACTTTTCAACAATATCTCGTGATGGTCGATTTCAAAACACTGCTTCTGAGCTTTACGAATATTTTGTTTTGAATTAGTGATTCAGATCTCCTGTCAAATGGCTAAACTGCTGAAATCACGTGACTTTAGCTCTCCGAACCACTGATTTGTTTCGTAAAGCTCCGAAGCAGTGTTTTGAAATCGGCCATCACTAGAAATTGTTGAAAAGTCATTATTTTGTTTTTTTTGATGCACAAAAAGTATTCTTGTCGCTTTATTATATTGAGGTAGAACCACTGTACTCACATGAACTGTTTTAAATATGTTTTTAGTACCTTTATGGACCTTGAGAGGTTCAGTGGCTTTGCTCTCAATAGAGGCCTCACTGAGCCATCAGATTTAATCAAAAACATCTTAATTTGTGTTCCGAAGATGAACAAAGGTCTTTAGCGGTGTAGAATGACATGAAGGTGAGTAATAAATGACAGAGTTTTAATTTTTGGGTGAACTAAAACTTTAACTCAAGTCTCAGTTAAGCTCAAGTGCTCACAAAGGGGATAAGTGAACCAATATCCTTCAAAAAGGTCTTATAACGGATAAATAAAATAATGTTAAAGGGTTAGTTCACCCAAAAATGAAAATTCTGTCATTAATTACTCACCCTCGTGCCGTTTTACACCCATAAGACCTTCGTTGATCTTCAGAACACAAATTAAGATATTTTTGTTTAAATCAGATGGCTCCGTGAGGCCTACATAGGGAGCATTTCCTCTCTCAAGATCCATAAAGGTACTAAAAACATATTTAAATCAGTTCATGTGAGTACAGTGGTTCAATATTAATATTATAAAGCGACGAGAATATTTTTGGTGTGCCAAAAAAAACAAAATAACGACTTATTTAGTGATGGCCGATTTCAAAACACTGCTTCATGAAGATTCGGAGCATAATGAATCAGCGTGTCGAATCATGATTCGGATCGCCTGTCAAACCGCCAAACTGCTGAAATCATGTGACTTTGGCGCTCCGAACTGCGGATTCGACACGCTGATTCATTATGCTCCGAAGCTTCCTGAAGCAGTGTTTTTTTTGGCGCACCAAAAATATTCTCGTCGCTTTATAATATTAATATTGAACCACTGTACTCACATGAACTCATTTAAATATGTTTTTAGTACCTTTATGGATCTTGAGAGAGGAAATGTCATTGCTCCCTATGTAGGCCTCACGGAGCCATCGGATTTAAACAAAAATATCTCAATTTGCGTTCTGAAGATTAACGGAGGTCTTTACGGGTCTGGAACGGCATGAGCGTGAGTAATAAATGACAGAATTTTCATTTTTGGGTGAACTAACCCTTTAAGTAAAATAGTCAAAGCCCACTTGCACTGGATGTGCTGGTTTCAGCCTCATCACCGGCTGCAGTCATGTCCTCATCTCATATATGAAACACTTGCGATTCACAACTACCTGCTAATGCACTCAATGCACTTTGTGTAAATTAGCCTTGTTGACAAGTTTGGGTGAGTAAGGACAAAACGCACAAGATATAATACCTTCAATGCCCTGTAGATGGCGATATCGCTTCTTTTGTGGCAAAAATAATCTGCTGCAGGAAAAGTTAGGTGTCATGCAAAATGTAAGGAATAACTGCATTACTCATCACAAATATATTGGAGTAAAGAGTACATATTCAAAAATGTAGTCAAAAAGATACTTTAAGTACAGTAACTAATTACATTTACTCAAATACTTTACACCACTGCATGCTGGTTTTGTGGTGGTATTGGGGAAGAGCTCAATGCTCACTAATATACAAGTAGTTCTGTGCGTCTGATAAAACGCTTCCACTCATGGACGACATGTTTCGCCTCATTGCGGAGCTGCAACAGTGACACCTTAGAGCTGCACTCATGTGTTCAACATGCAGGAACTGCTTTACCTCGATGAGGTGGAGTCTTTGATTACACACACACTGCGTGAGTGTGTGTGTGTGTGTGTGCGTAATATAGTAAAATGGATTGTTTAAGTTGTGGGTGTGCATGTGTGTGTTTGTAAATTAAATACTGAATGACTTTTATTTTGCATATATATTTACTGTATATATACATACAGTATACAGTATGTGCATATTTAGGCACTGTATGCTTTTGTATATGTGTGAGTGTGTGCACGTAGGCACAGATATTAAATTAAAGGTCACGTGTGTATGTGTGTGTGTGTCATGTGTGTATCGTCTCCACTCGTTGCCTACATTAACTATAACCTTGCCAGTGTTGTCCTACAGGCCACGTTAGGCAGCAGCCACAACAACAAGGGCAACTGTCACACTCGATGGCTCCTCTTCTTTTTTCCCCGCTAAATTATTTACAGCTCAGTGTCGGACAAAGCTGCCCTGGCTCTACTGTCGCATAAAAGAAACCGCTGACAGATTCAGAATGTTCTTTTTTTTACCCTCACAATGCAATTAAACATTTGTCAAAGTCAAAGGAACTTGTTAGACAAACAACAGTATTGTGAATGATTCTCTCTGCGTGGAATGGATTTAATGACGGACAGAAGAGATTCTTGCTTCAGTGCAAAGATGTTTGCTTAATATTACAGTAATCATATACTGAAGTGCATGCGTGCGTGCGTGCGTGTGTGTGTGTGTTTTTGTGACATATCAGGACACAAATGTGTATAATGACATGGGTATGACATACAAGGAGAGGGTGACTTATGAGGACATTACCCCATGTCCCCATTGTGTGTGTGTGTGTGTGTGTGTGTGTGTGTGTGTGTGTGTGTGTGAGCGCCTCAGAGGACAATGCACTCATTGCAAGGTGAACCATATGATCCTCTCTTACTCATGCTGTGTTCAAATAAATATTGCAAAATATTGAACTTGACATTAAATGGGTCAGAAGTACTGTGCTTAATGTATTTAATGTATTAGTTGTATTAGGAAACATATTAATTAGTTGTAGGCCTACTTAACATGTACTTCTTCAATTCAGAAATAATCCAGGTCTTCATTCACTTTTTCTTTCTCTAATAGAAAGATACATATAAATTCATAAATTGTTCCAGTGTCCTCAATATCAGATTCCATCTTAATCTTTTGTAAAATCACTTTAACTTACAGAAGCCAGTTCCTTAATGACATCAGCCAACAGGAAGTGAAATCATTTTGGAGGGAAACAGCATCACAAATATCAACTTTTTATTTCCATCCTATTTTCTTGCCATTGTGCAAATAATAAAGTTATAATTATTAATGTTAAAGTTTGGGCATTTGCACAATGTAAATCACATGCAGTTGTTTTATCACTATTGCACATTGTTTGATAAACGCTTGCACAGTCTTTTTTGCCTGAACATGGTGAGCACATTGAGGAGCTGAGACATTTCTTGTGTTGCTCTGGGTTCAGCCGGCCACAGAACATAATGAGAATGCTTAATATCACGTCGCCTGCTGGGATGTTGTAACTGTAGCCTTGTTGGAAATGTTTCTAAGCGCTGAGGAACATGTAGCTACTGATGATTCCGCTCACTGCTGGTAAGTGGTTCCCTCTGCAATTATTGGAGCCAGCTGGTACCGCTGCTAACACCATGGTTTAATCATGGTCGGCAGACGAGAGATAAATAAAAGAGCGCCGACATGGCCGTCCCTTCCGGCAGCCATTTGCTCTGGGAACATTCAAAATAGCATGTTTGTTTTGATTTTACTGCGGAGTAAATGTTAAGGAATTAACGTCCAACACAACCAGTCAATAGAGACACTAAGTGTGAACAGGCTATGTTACAGACTGGCATGAGATGGGTTTAATGGCCGATCAGAGGAGTGCTACTTTCACGTTCAGACCTATTTGCTACAGCTGCCCTTCGCAGCCAGACAATGAGATCATCTAATGAGGAACCTTATTTGTAATCAAATCTGTCATTAACTATTCATTGGATCAAAAGTTCAGTGGCCATTGTTGCTGTGTCAAGTAGAGCTTTAGGGCCTTACGGGATGAAACTAAATTAGAGTGGGGGGGGCAAGTGCTTATAAATAATTTCCGCCAGACTGCTCTGCTTACCACCGCCTGTCCAGGTGGAGGTCACCGCGGTGACTAGCAGGGAAGCAGCTTAGCATCACTCATTGGGTAACCCAATCACCGGCCGTGCCCTGGCAGCCCGGTCCAGGCCTGGAGCAATATGCGATTAGCAATATGCGTGGAGCGTTATGTCTGTTGTAGCTTTGACGTGGATGATTGTGCGATCGAGTTACTCCTAGACGTGTGAGAACGCTCTTCTGAGTACTGATTCAGCTCTGAAGAAGGAATTGTCTTGACGTGATTGTGAATTATGGATTATGGCACTTGAATCCTTTTCAATGAGCCTCTCAAATAGGGTGCACTTGATTCCCTTGCTTGGCTCATTCTGAATCAAATCATTATTAGTCATGGATCTTATGGAGATTACAGAAAATAAAGTTTCATCACCCTTATATTTATTTTTTGGGTACAAATAAGCAAGCCTGTCCCCAGCTAACATTCTCAAAACTTTGGATAACGTTTTAAGTTACGAACAAACATTATTCCAGTAACATTAACAGAATGTTTGTTCAAAGTTATCTGGTGTTTAGGATCTGGCCAGTAGCACAAAAACATCATCTATTTTTTTTTTTTTAAAGGTAGGGTAGGCAATTTCGAAGAGGCTAGCAATAGCAAGCTAGCTTTGAAAGCATGAGATCCCACCTTCCCTTCAGAGCCACGCCTCCTTCAAAGCACATGAACGCACACAACGGAGTCTGCAAAGCATCATGAGATGAGTGACGGCGTTAAATTACCTTAAGTCTCAAAGCACATAATATTACAGTAATAATGAACATAAACAACTTGTACCACCTGACTGCTGCAGATTAATTTCAGCGTTGATAGTGTTGACATAGAAATGCATAAATCTGAGTCTGAGGAGGTGAACAGCTCGGAGTACAAGAACATCACAGGTTGCCATATTGTAATTACGGTTACGACATGGTGTATACGCAGTATATGCTCATTGGGACCAAATGCAATGGTTTTTTGGTCCTGAGACTTCCACAGATATATGTATATATACTAAGAATTAAAAAAAACATTTTGAACGTTCAGAGAACATTCAGAAATAACGTTTTCATAAAGTAATGGGAACGTTAGCAAAACGTTCTTAGAACATTTTTTTGGAGGTTTATTGGGTAACGTGCCGGCTTGTGTTTGGTGTGCATCTGATGAGTTTGAAGTGGGCTGAGTTGAAGGAAGCATTTCCGGTGTCAATATTTAATGGTGTGCTCCGCGGAGGTTTGCTGTAGTGTGTCCTGAGGACAAATAGCCTCCAGCAAAACACTATCCGCCCGCTACAATGCTCCTGTCCGATCTGCTCGGACACCAGCTCCACTCAGACTCATAGTAATGGCTTGCTGTCAGAATGCAGCAGGTAAATTTGTAGTAACTGGAACAAATGTTTAAGGCATGTTGACAACTTTTCAATGTCAAATTGCACCACTAGGAACCTGTGCAAGTTTGCAGCCATTTTGAAGTTTTTTTTGTTTTGTTTTTTTTTTCAGCTGTGCCAATCATCTGTGTTTATACTGTAGCATGTGTGTGGATGTATTTTTTTACATCCTGTTTGAATTTTTTTTATTTAAAAATGAGAGGATCAACTTGAAATAAACCAACATATTACCCTTGTTTTGAGGGCTTTTTGTACATATTTAATTTCGATTTGATTGTTTCTGGGTTTAATTCATGTAGTAAATCATTTTAGAAAGTTGACTTATTTGATCAACTAACTCTCAGTAGTGTATTATTAGACTGTCTGCTTAATATCTACTAACACTTTATTTTGATGGTCCCTCAACAGATATTCTACTGACTATAAGTAACTTTGCAAGTACATGCATTGTACAAAACCCCTTTTTCTACTAACCCTGACCCTACACCTAACAGTCTATTAATTCTCAACTAAAACTCTAACAAGTTAGTTGACATGTAGGCACAACATTACTCTTTTGGTTCCTGCTGTCACATACTTCTCAAATATGTGACAAAAGATGCTTTTCTCTGTTAGCTCAGGCTGTGTCGTCAGATACCTCATGAATTGCTGAGCTTAATGTCAAACAGCCCCTGAAATATTGCAGGACGAGACACAATTGCTTTAGATATCTTGGCTAATGCTAATGCTATGCTACAACCACTAGCTCAATTTTCCCAGGAATGAAGGTTAGAGTTATTGCATCAGAACTGATGACCATCCTAACGTGTTCCTATACAGGCTCCACGCCAACCCAAGACCTCCAACCCCCACCAGGTGCGTTTACGGTATACAGACTGGTGAGTGTTTAGCCCTCAGGACACGGACCAATAGAGAAGGAAACACAGCTCAGCATGTTTGCTGGAAATCCAATTATTTGTCCAAAGCTTTGAATTCAAAAGTGGATTCGAAGTCCTAAAGCAATTATGACTCACTTGGAGCCAGCTGAGAAGGTGTAAAGGCCAGCAGCTATAGCTGTATTGTTTTACCCATTTTTATTCACACTGAACGATTAAATTCTCACTTTCCTTCTCCTTAATGTCAATGCTTTGTTTAGCACTTAAAGTTTAAAATCAGGTTGCAGTGCTGTCAAGGGGGGCTATTTTCAGGGGCTATTACCAAAGGGTCAGGGCTTTAGCAGTTGAAGTTGGCATGAAACGGAAGTTACAATCATCTTTTCTTCCCTATTGTGGCGTATATCCGGGTGAACTGGCTACTTGAACTAGAAAAAGTAAAGGCACGGAATCAAAATTTAACAGATCTGGTCTAGAACATTTTTGCAAAGAAAAGAGGGAAAATATTCCAAAGTCAAGATCTGCCAAGCTGACAGACTCCTATCCTATAGTGTTGTAACAAAATCAAAGGGTGCTTAAACTGAGTATTAGTCGGGGGTGCACACTTATGCAGTTAGCTATTCCTTTTTTAAAATCTTTTTTTTTTCCTCTGAAATGTCTTTTCTCCGTCACTTTGGTTTTCATTGGCATTGCATAGGTTGTAAGTTTTACATTAAACGTGCAAAAGTTCTGATATGATTTATCTTTGTTTCATTTTTTACATCAGGAAAAAAAACAGCTGTTTTAACAGCGGTGTGCAGACTTTTTATATCCACTGTATTTGTACATTTTTTCACTGTGTCTTGGATGGGCCAAAAACAAACTAAGCACCCATGAGCAGAAATGGCAGCAGGAAGGTTTTGAGCTTCCTTGGACTGCATGCACCAGCTGAACCAATGCCATTGAGATGAGTAGGAATGCTGGTGAACAGCATTTTCCAGGTGTTATTAACCTCCTTTTTGGCTATCACACGTATACAGTGTTATAAATACTCCAAATTTCTAATAAAGGTTTCTAGGCATAAAATCTTTCACTGGAACAGTTTGCATTGTTTGCATAAGTGCAAAATTTAAAACATTGGTTTTAAATATTAATATTAGGAGTTTAACCGTTTCTCTGTTACCTGACCTAATTTCTATTTCAAGTAAATGCAGGTTGAGGTTGAAAGTAAAGCTGAAACTCAAGCATGAATTGCTGATATGCCTTGGAGGAAGGAGGAGACCTGCTCCTCTTCACTGTAGGGTAAAATCAATAGAGTCAGCCATACAAGGACCACACTGATGTTCCTGTAATGAAGCATTCACCTGTGTGCGTTAAATTATAATGCTCTTATTTCAGAGCCATCTCCCTGCAGACATCCTGAAGCCCATGGTTGTCTTATCATAGTTCTATTGCTCTGTCACATTTCATCTCCCTCTTTTGTAACTTTTTGGGAAAGAATTGCACAGCTATATTCTGGACAAAGTTTGAGGTCTTTGTCATTTTGTGCTGATTATTCTGCAAGGGAAGATTTGTGAAGATTCTGAGGAGGTTTGTTAGAGGGAGACCTTCATCACTAAAGTGAGACCAGGGACCTCCTCCCAGATCGCAACATGCCTGCACTGTATTTCAGTGTATTTTAAGATCATCAGATGTCAATATCACCATCATATAAACATATAGACTAAAGAAGCCCTAATTGTTGGATAACTTAATTAAAGTTAAACGAAAACCAATTAAATCATGACAACTTTCTGAATAGTTTTAGCATATGGCAATGTTAATGTATTTGGTCTTGGCAGATGTGGCAAGCAGGGTGGGGCCGAGAGCCGCCGGAACGGAGCGAGGCCGGTGGCACGACTGCTAATAAGCGTCACCTGCGCGCCACACCGGTCTCGAGTCTCACGGAGGAGCTTCAGAAGGATAAAAGGAGGAGTGACGACAATGAAGGATGAGAGAGGAACAGGCCTGGACTATTTATGTTGGTGTCTTGTTTTAGTTTAAGCTGCAATCATCCGTGAGGGGCTGCTGCTTTACTTTCGTTTTGTTGTATGTTTATTTTATAATTGAAGTATTTTGTTGAACGTTTCCTGGTTCCCGCCTCCTCCTTCCCTGAGCCTTTAACTTTGTTACAGCGGATTAGATCTGCTACACTGCTGCTGCTGAGCAAATGTGGACTTGCTTCTGCTAATAGGTATTAGGAAGATATGCTGCTGCTGCATAAATTGACATACATAAATCCCGTAGCAGATCGAGGCAGGTGGAATTGGGGAAGTGGCGGGTTCCAGAATAACTCTGATAGTGTGTTGCAGGACTAGCCTACAGCAAACAATGAACCAAATTGATTTAAATGTTGATCAAGCAATCTCATTGGCTGCAGGATCAGCAGAGGCCAATCAGCTTGTGCGATGTGGTATTGATGTGACTGCTTGCAGACTGCATGTAAAGGACCTATCAGCCTGCGCCCTCTAGAGTTTCATAACTGAACTAGATATCTATTCAAGTTAAACTAAAACCATTCATTCTAGTTAAATGAACACTACTGATTTTAGTTCATTTTACATGATTTATTTTATTGGGGTTTACTTGTTCCAGTTTTGTTGAGATAACTTGTTTCAATCACGTAGAACCACTGTCCATGATTGAATCATGTTCAGCCAAAGAGCTTTTTTTAAGTGCAGCTCCATGTTGATTTTCTTGTAAAACTTCAACAGTGTTTGTAATTCAGTAATGTAATTACTGTCTGTAACTCCACTTGATACGGCTTTCTCAAACATATGTTTGTGTTTCTCAAGTCAAGTGTGCACTTGACTATTTGAGTATCAGTGACGGGACTAAAACAGCATATAAATGTAAATACTGATCTTAGATTAGAGCAAATTACAGTTTAACTTTTGTTTGTTCAACGTCATTTTGAGTACAACTTAAGTACACTCCTGGAGTGATCAAGAGTGATGAGCGGATGTGAGCCCTGAGGACTGTGAGCTTTAGCCTCCCTATGAGTAAAGAATTTGCATATCTGTTTAAGGTGATGGAAACCCTGAACGCATTTCCTCTGAAAGTCACTGGAATATCATGCAATCAGTCAGTGTGACACACCAGACCGCATCGGAATGGAATGAGCTTTCCTACAGTACCTGTTTAACCTTGTTTTCATGACACATCAGCATAAAGACACGTTTCCATTGATTCTTAAGCCAATTACACAAAAACACATCCCAATATCCACATTAGACACTAATTGATCAAAACTCCTGTGAGCACACGCATTGCGAAATGTTGTAGCTGTGAGTGAATTAGCATTGTTCACGTGTACATTTAGGTTTAATATGAAATGGCAGCGCTATGTTAACCCAACTGATAAAAGAGATTTAATTATTAATATCAAAAGCATATTAATGCTTCAGCATCAAACAGTCCTTTAGTTTCAATAATTCATGTGAATGTTCTGTATCCAATAGAGTATTCATGTGCAAAGATACTTCACATGTAATTAAATCATTAGGGTCAGGCCAAATTCAGGAAAATGAGACTTCAGAGTATTCTGGGAAATGACGTTCTCTTCCACTATGGTCAGCTGTTCAAAAGAACAAAAAAAAAAAAAAAACTTACTGACCCCAAACTTTTCATTATTAATAACATATAATGTTACTGGAATATTCTGAAATCTGAAAAAGCAAAAAATTGAATTTATTATTAAACACTACATTCATTTCATTCCATTTTTTATACTTCCTTAAATTCAAATTCTACAAATCATGTTTGCTCAATTCAAATTCAGGGATATATTTGTATTTTAAAGCATATTCTCAATTCAGTGCACAACCCTGTGAAGCACAACTCTTCCCCCTCGCTGATTAATATACATTTTTGACAAATAGGAGTCTCGTTAACATATTATAGTTGCTTAAGTCAGTGTTGGATGTTGGGATGTTGTGGTGTGGTGTGGATGTGGAAGTTTGCCGGCGCACAGGTCAAAGCAAAGGCAGCAGCTACAGCTCTGATCTCTCCGCCGCTGAGTTCCTAAACAGCAGAGAGACGCTGACCGCTGTGCAAATCATAAACCTCTCAGTTTGATGATCAACTGAGCAGTAAATTAATTAATCATCATTTTATGCCTCATCAAGCACTTGGGCGAGTCGCGCCACAGGGGCTCGGCCCAATTAGCCAATGGAGGAGCCAATTGTTTTGTTTAGCTAGGTGAGCACTCGGGTGGATGGGGGAGGCTGCATTTTAACAAGCTAATAAATATGTCATCCGTCTGTGTCAGTGGAGGAATGCTGGTGCACCTGTAAAGGTGGAGGTGGATGAGCTCAGTGGGACGGGACTCGAGCCCCCCGCCGGTCTCTCCGTGGCTCTGCTCGCTGCGTCCACAAATAATGTGCTTTTCCAGCAGTATCGGCGGTGACCTCCCTCCTGCGGAGCCCGCTGTGACGCTCGGGCTTCAGTGAGCGAGTGACTTTTCAGAGATGGTTCCTCTTTCTCTGGATCTGCTATGCAAATGGCTCAGATTAGTTCCTCCAGCTGACACTTGGCCAAGGTTATGTGAGACCTGGAGAGAAAGAGAGAGAAAGAGCCATGCTGGATCACAAAGAGTCGGAGTGACATATTCACTAGGAATCTACTGAGTAACAGTAGTATAATGAAGCCTGAATACAAACGTTGTAATATCACATGCATGTTGAGTGGCTGTGATCACATTATTACATGATATGGGGCTTGTCTTTACACATGATTATTGTGTTGTGATCACTTTACAGCAAAGAAGGAAATGATTCGGAACCGGTTCCACAAGTGATGTGCTTCTCAAAAACACTCATAAATCATTCTTAAACTCATGAGTTCATCAGTGAATCATTCCATTGATACCAAAACAGAGTTTTGTTTTTGAAACTATAATTATACTTTAAATACTTTGTTTAAAAATCTTTAATAGTAACAGTAGGTTTGCTCTGTTTACTGTTATTCCAGTTATTCTTCGTGAGGTGTAAGACCTGTTCTTCACACAACAAAACCACAGCATTCTGCTGAAACACTGATAAAATGCCTGTTACCAGTTTACAATATATCCAATTCACACTACCGTTTTTATGGAAGCTTGTTTCCGCTACTGAATAAAAAAATACAAAAGGTAATTGTGACTTTTTATCTCACAATTCTGACTTTTTTTCTTGCAATTGCAAGTTTACATCTTGCAATTCTGATTTTTCTTCTCAGAATTGTGTGATATAAACTCGTAATTGTGAGTTATAAAGTCAGAATTGTGTGATATAAACTCATAATAGTTATAATGTCAGAACTGTGTGATATAAACTCACAGTTGTGTGTTATAAAGTCAGAATTGCGTGATATAATGTTGCAATTACACTGTAAACCCGAATAAGTTGGGCTAACTCAAAAAATTTGAGGTAGTCAGTTACATCAAATTTTTTGAGTTATGATGTTCCCAATTTTAAGTAAGCAGATATCAAGTTTTGAGTTTGTAGTACTCATGCATGTTAATTGCTCCTAACTTGAAGTACTGAGTTAACTAACTCATACATTTTGATAGCAATTTACATAAAATATTTAGTTAACATTTTTATTTTGAGTTCTTGCAAATCAAATGAGTTATTTACTTCACTGTAAACCCTAAGAAAATACAAAAAATGCCAACTTGCTAATTTGCTAACATGTTAATATAGCACTTACTGAATGAGTACAGCAACTTAAAACATGTAACTTACTTGCTCTCATACCAAGCCACATGCGCTACTTGTCACCATGATGGTAACTCTCCAAAAACCCACATTAACAGAAACTCTTCTAAATTAGCATAACAAAACATTAATCACTACTAAATCTCCCTTACCATTAATCTTGTGCAAAAAAACATTATATAACACTTAATTTTAGCATTTACTCTCCCTTTCTAGTGCCATGGGCAAAGCATGCTGGGAAATAGAAATCCCAGTCCAGTTTCAGTTAAACTTAAGTTTGCCTAAATTAAAAGAAATGAGTTCATACAACTCAAAACAATGAAACAGTTCAGTTTACTTGCAATATGTCAGTGCTGTGAACTCAAAAGAAAAAGAAAGTTCTAAATACTCATAGCAGTTAATTTAACTGAAGTAATTTGTTAAATTTAAGTTTGTCCTACTCAAAACAATGAAGTATTTTGAGCATTAGGGTTTACAGTGTACTTGTTATAAAGTTATGACTTTTCTCTGAATTGTAAATTTATATCTCACAATTCTGACTTTATAACACATGTTTGCGAGTTATAAAGTCATTATAAAGTCAGAATTGTGAGATAAAAACTCACAATTCTTAGAAAGACAGTCTTTTTTTTCCTCAGAATTGGACGTTATAACTCACAATTGCGAGACAAAAGTCAGAATTGCGTGTTTTTCATATTCTGCAATTATGAGTTTATATCTTGTATCTCAATTGTGAGAAAAAAGTCAGAATTGTGAGATAAAAAGTCACAATTATTACCTTTTTAATTTTTTATTTAGTGGCAGAAACAAGCTTCTATATGTTTTTGAATGTATTTAAAAATGTAATTCATTCCTATGATCAAAGCTGAATTTTCAGCATCATTATTTTTCATGGGAAACTGCGTAAATACTTTGACGCATGTATAGTGTGGGAGTGGCATAGGTTAATTGTCACAACGAGCGAGAATCACCTGTTTAAAAAAAAAAAAAAAACGCAGTACAGAGGAGAGTCTGCTGGCAAAAAGAGAATGCGACGGAGCTCATAATAAAACAAGAATCAACATTGCTTTTTGGAGATTTGCAAGAACTGAGGGATTTGAATGTGATGGTGTTTTTATTATTCAACAGGTGAGTAAGGTATTTTATTGAACAGATAAATTGCCATATGTAGCTCTCTAACAGAGTTTGGGTTGTTGTAGCACTGCTGGAATTTATTTTCAAGGAAGTACCATGTTTATTACAGTCACGTCTATTACAGAAGCTAGTTAGCTTGAAATCCTTTCCAACTGGTTATTTCTCTTATGCCTAGTGAATGTTTTATGAGCAGTAGCAGGAACTATATTCATTCTAACAGTTTATTATTATATTATATTATATTATATTATATTATATTATATTATATTATATTATATTATATTATATTAAGCCTTGTTTACACTGCACACGTCTGTGGCGGATCACGGCTCTGGCGAGGTTTTGTTCCGTCCTCTTGGCGGTGCCAACTCACACCAGGAGCATTTTAGGAGCGAAGCAACAGGATTCACGAGACCACGTGATTTGCCTGTCCTCTGTTGTTTTTCTCGATTTTTTTGTGTTCTAACATGGGTAAGTTAAATGTTTGTTTTGTCCAGTTTAATTCTGTTTATTGTTGTGTTTTTGCTATCCCACATGAGTCTGCACGGGGTGTTTATTTGGAAATTGACAGGATTTTGGACTTTTATTTTTTATTTACTGCACGGCTTCAACGCAGCGTCCATCAAAAATAGGCGAGGCAACTATCTTTAGCGAAGCAGCGTGGCGAGCCGCTTCTGGGCCGCTTCTGAAACGTGCCGCGGCACGGCTGGTGTAAACACAAGCATTGACTAGAGTGGCCGCAGATCAGCTCTGGTAGCTGCGTCGCAGCTGTAATGCACCGCAGACGCGTGCAGTGTAAACAAGGCTTTATATTATATTACATTACATTATATTATATTATTCATTCACTCACTCACTCACTAACTCACTGCCTTTTTGACACTTTTATTGATACAACAACAAGATATGTAACTTGTAACTTGCATAATCTGAATAAGCACCAAGGCATAATGACCCTAATGTGTAATACCACTCAGCTACAGCTACAAAGCTTGCAGTTTCATTAATATTTTCACATATTTGAAAATATATACTTTACTGTTGGAGCTGTGTCATAGTGCACAAAGAATAAGAAACATGTGAAGCAAGGTTGTGGCCTTAAAAAAAAAAGAAGAAGAAGAAGAAGAAGCCAAAAAGAGCGGGATTGCTCTTGCTCTTGAAATGCAAGCAGAACGATGTGGGAATAAAAACGTGTAACTCGGCGCTGTGCTCTGGGTGTCTGCTGAAATTGAAGAGAAGAAAGAGTGACACAAGGGGCCGTATCATCTCTGCTGTGTAGGCCGGAGCTGGCAGCAAACCTAAGCTGGCCAAAGCTTCTAAAAGCCTTAACATTGTCACTACAAATTTCTGTGCTCATGACAGAAAATGACATTGTGTGCTCCAGCCAGAGGGAACCTGGAGCCATGCTACAGGCGGTGAGGGATAAGCAGATGTTACAGCCCGAGGAGGGGCTGGATTGTTTGCTTCTCCAAAGGGCCTGAGGGAGGAGGAACCATTGAAAGCATGCACGAGGAGAGCCAAAACAAGAGAAGGTAACCTTGCCTGGAGTCCTCTTCACTGGAGTGTGTGCACTTACAATATTCCACCTTGTGTCTTCGGTGCTCGGCTGACCGTGCTGTCAAAACTGCTTCTGAGATGGAGCGATCCCCAGAAATCCCATGATTCTTTGCAAAATAATGTCCCTGAAACAGATTTTTGCATGTAGACTCCTGGTTTTGCATTTGGACCTAAATGTTATGTTGGACATCAAGTGGTAACTTCGAAAATGTTTATTGTACAAAAGTAAACAAAAATCTCCTTACAATCCAAAAAAAAAAAAAAAAAAGATTTTATTACTAAGTATTTTTGTCTTGTTTTCCAATACAAACACTATCTACACAACACCATTTTCAACTAAAAACAGAAAACTTTATATATGTGTTTTGGCCTTTCATTAACAAGACATTTTGTGGGCTTGAAAATGCAAACTTTTGAAAACGGTATTCAAAGTGCAAGTTTTTGAAAATGACACCATTATCAGTCTCTGTGTAAACTACAAGAAAAATGCAAATTTTTGAAAATGTTGACATCATGCACATGCGTATTATGTGTTTCTTTACAAAGTGACATCGCCAACTACTGGCCTGGCATGCATAATACAGTGTTTTTAATAGTTTTCGCGGATCCGTGTGAACGGGGAATCGTTTTGATAACACTGTCGTCTGTACGCGAAAAACACAAAGGAAAAACTTTTCCGTTTTTAGTACATCGTTGTCATGTAAATGTACCCTGAATGCATTGTTAAAAGTGGATTGGACCGAGCACCACAATCAGCAGTAGGGGGCGTGGCCACTCATGATGGGGGAGGAGAGAGGGAGATTTGAAGAAAGACTGTAGAAAGAGAGATGGCTGAGAGACATTAACAAATTCAAGAAAAGTTCAGAGGAATATCACTGGAAAAAGAAGGGTTATGATCAGACAAGATCTTTAGGACACGGGTTAATATTAGAAAATTAGAAAGCTTTCCAGCACTGGAGAGACCGAAGTGGGGAGGCCTGAAAATGGACATTGAGATTGTGTTGTTTCTGCTCCATATGTGAGTAACATTGTTTTTTTTATGTTTCACAGAACCAAGATATGCTGTTGTTTCAATTTTAGCTATAGTACCAGTACAGTTTTAAGTGTGAATTTGTGAAAACGGTGGCGTCATGCACATGCGTATTATGTGTTCAGTCTATAGGCACATAGTGTTTCCTTACAAAGTGACATCGCCAACTACTGGTCTGGCAGCGTTTTTAATTGTTTCCGTGGATCCATGTGAACCGGGATCATTTTGACAACGTTGTCATCTGTACACGTAAAACGCAAAGGAAAACTTTTCTGTTTTTAGTACATCGTTATCATCTAAACTTACCCTAAGAAAACATTTGCTGAAAAAAAAAAAAGAATAATCTAAAAAAGTTTTCCGTTTATAGTTAAAAACAGTGTCATGTAAACAGCCCTTAAGTCTTTGTCATCTCGTCATATATGTGATTGTTCTGTTTCCAGTGTTTTTGTATTCGAGTGTTCTGAGAAGTGTTCCTGAAGTTTGTTTTCATTAAAAGTTTACTGTTTGTGATTAGATCCAGCTCCTTATTTTTGTTTTACTTCAACCATTGCTGACAATTATATGCAATATAGACATTTGATATTAAACAAATTATATTATTAAATAATATTCAGACATTTTGAACATTTTTGTGCAAATCATTGAATTAGACTGCTGAATTGATTCACTGATATGAATGTTTTGATCTGATTCACTTCAATGAATCACAACGATGAGTTCAAACCGGAGATGTGAAGAAACAGAAGCATGCTGTCTGATCTGAGTCTTTAGGTGATGTAGGTTCTTATCGTGGTCCTGAGGGGACACATGGATCTTTCTATTGCAGCTGTGTCAAACAGTGCAGGAAAGGGGACCAGAGGGGGTGTGAGGAAGAGAATCTGTGATTGATGGGTGAAGGGACCAATCTGCTCCATGACCCTTCAAATGGGTGCTGTCTGTAGGGCAATAGCAGGTCAACCGTCAGGGCAACCTAAAGAAACTCATAGTACAGCTGTAAGAAAGACCTTGAACCTTGAACGGTATATCAGATCATCTGTCACCAAGGGGAACAGGAATAGTTGACAAGTCAATGCTTGCAATGTTACATATTACTTAACTTAATAATGATGGAGGATTAAACAATATCTACTGAGTGTCATGTGAGCTTGACTTTACAGAAAATCAGTGCAACTAATCACATAAAATCTTGCAAAACTTTGAGGCGTATCAGCTTTTATGTTCCATATCTTTTTTTGTTGAAGTCAAAGGTTGTGTATCCAGTCAAACTTTACAGTAATTTGATGCAAATTCATCTGTCATTTGGTAGAATCTAGTCAAATTAGAAAGACAACAAGCATGAGTTTCAAGACATGCTTAAAAACCATGAACAAAACTATGCAAATTGAAATAAAACACAAGATAAATTACACATCTTGTGTAGTTGTATGCAGATTGCCATTTTAATCAAGTACACAGTTCTTGACAACATAAAAGCTTACACTGCAAAAAAAAAAAATAATATATACAATTTCTTATTTTTTGTCCTGTTTTTCAGTCAAATATCTAAACGTTCTTAAATCAATATATATTTACCTGAGAAGCAAAATGAAAGTCTTGTTTTCAGAAAAAAATATCAAAATTAAATGAGTTTATGCGTACAACAAGAACAACTATCTGCTAATGGGGTTAGAAAAATAAACTAGTTTTCTCTTTAAATGAAGTTGATTTTTCTGACTCCATTAGTAGATTTTTTTTTTTTTTTTCTTGTTTTAAGCATAAACTCACTTCATTTTGATATATTTTTCAGAAAACAAAATGTAACACCTTAAAGGTGCAGTAAGGGGTTTCTGAGAAACAGTTAATATTTAAAATCAACCCAAACAAACACACCCCTCCCTTCATTGCATTTTGAAAAAAAAGGGAATATGAAGAACAAAAAACAAAACAACAAAAAAATTCACATGCAGTTGTTTTAATACTTATTAAACTCACCTCTTTTCTACAAGGGCAAATACCTCATATATCAGTGCCTTAATAAAAACAATGAATAGCTTAGCTTGTCCACTCTCTATTGAACCAAACTTTTTTCATCAGCTTAGCCTTGGCTAAATATCATGGTAAGAATGTTCTATGTTTTGACAGAAATATTTAGAATCATATAGTGATAGATGCATGTTTGAGCCTTAAAGACAGCTGACTAATTGCATGTTTCTCATTTCCAACAGTTAAACTCACACGTCTCTCTTTCAGCAGGCTTCTCTTTGACTGACAGTCCGACGAGACGTTCGGGGAGAAAAGCATCTCTCGCGCATCCTTTTAATGTTTGGGTTATTGCCTTGAGAATTTCTGCGAACGCCCTGCAATGCCATCTGCGATATCTCTTCATCAAACATCCAACAGGAGCTTGCAGATGGGAGGTTATCAAACCAGGAGTATAGGCAATGTTAGACACAGTCAAACTATCCTAATACCCTGAGTACCGATTTGTCAAAATGAATTGTGGTCAAGAATGCTATTAATAATTTCAAGGAAAAAAGCGTTCCTGTGTGAAAGCCGTTCATATTCCTCTCTCTCTTTCTCTCTCAATTCCCCAGCAGGCACATCACAGAAACCTGATAAATCACAGCCCAGGTGCTGCTCTAATTTGTCAAATTCTCTCACTACTGTCGGTATTAACCTATCTGTCATTGCTTCGATCCCACCAGCCGACTTGGATGTTTTCACTTGTGTGCTTACTCATATTGCTGAGAGTATAGTTGTGTTTTGACATTGCTAAATGAGAAGCCTTGGGTGATTAAAGATTTCTTTTGAAGGTGTGAGTCACAAGAGCGTTTGTGTGAAGCGGCCTTCGGGGGACTTATGCGGATTGTGTTTAACCACGGGTCATTTTTGATGGAAAGAATCTGTATTGATTGAGGCCTTGTGTGGCAACTTCTTTGTCATTTGATCGTTTTGAGCACTGCGCTGAAGGCCTTCCTTCAGCTGCATATACTATCAACTTCTGTGTTGTAAATCAGAATGTATTTAAATCATTGTGATGATATGTTGGTGATATTTCCTTATTGAAACCAGAAAAACAAGTTGTTAAACCTGACATAACAGGCCTTATAGTTAATAGTTTATGAGCAAATCTCTATGACAGTTGTATGTAGGTACACCTGGAGTGATTAAATTTTGTGGGGTAAGTTTTCCCATCTTATTCAAAAGAATGTAGAGTTGTCATAACTTGTCGTAAAACCACAGTATGTATTGCTGGATTAACCTGTATGACTGATTGTCAATTTTCTAATGAAGTCTGTTTGGTGAATCAGAAAGCCTGTGGCAGAAATGCTTTCAGAGATTTGATTGTTCTGCAGTTTGGTTTTTAACATCACTTCTTCATTCTTTTCCATTTTTTTTTTTTTTTTTGTTCAAAATGTTAACTACATAAAAGAAACCAGCTTCTTTCATAATACAAATCTCAATAATTCAATTTACTTCCATTTATTTGTATTTACATGGTTCCATCAACTGTTAAAGGGTTAGTTCACCCAAAATTAAATTTTTGTCATTAATTACTCACCCTCATGTCGTTCCACACCTGTAAGACCTTCGTTCATCTTCAGAACACAAATTAAGATTTTTGATGAAATCCGAGAGGTATATGACTCCACCATAGACAGCAGTTTAACGACCACTTTCAAGGTCCAGAAAGGTACTAAAGACATCATTAAAATAGTCCATGTGACTACAGTGGTAAAAATTATCCTCCCTGTTTACGTTCAGCGCTTCCAGGTTCTACATCAGAACGGCAACTCGCTATTGGCCATCTCCTGCCTCAGCATCACACGCATGCGTCGTGCTGCTCACCTGAACAGCGTCGGCCAATAACGAGTCACCGTTCTGACATAGAACCTGGAAGCACTGAGCGTAAACAACTTACGAGACTGACTCAGAAGAAAGGATATTGTTGTTAAGTCGTTAAGTCGTTATTTTTGTTTTGTTTTTGCGCACAAAAAGTATTCTTGTCACTTCATAAAATTAAAGTTGTTGAACCACTGCAGTCAAGTGGACTATTTTAATGATGTCTTTAGTACCTTTCTGGAACTTGAAAGTGGTGGTTATATTGCTGTCTATGGAGGAGTCAGATACCTCTTGGATTTCATCAAAAATATCTTAATTTGTGTTCCCAGCAGGACCCAAGTTTTCCCAGCAGAACATTGCCCAAAGTATCACACTGCCTCCGCCAGCTTACCTTCTTCCCATAGTGCATCCTGGTGCCATGTGTTCCCCAGATAAGTGCACTCGGCCATACGTGATGTAAAAGAAAATGTGATTCATCAGACCAGGCCACCTTTTTCCATTGCTCCATGGTCCAGTTCTGATGTTTACATGCCCACTGTTGGTGCTTTCGCCGGTGGACGGGGGTCAGCATGGGCACCCTGACTGGTCTGCGGCTATGCAGCCCCATACACAACAAACTGCAATGCACAGTGTATTCTGACACCTTTCTATCAGAACCAGCATTCATTTCTTGAGCAATTGGAGCTATAGTAGTCGCTACGTGCATCAGTGAGCCTTGGCCGCCCATGACCCTGTCGCCGGTTCACCACTGTTCCTTCCTTGGACCACTTTTCATAGATACTGTAGACCGGGAACACTCCACAAGAGCTGCAGTTTTGGAGATGCTCTGACCCAGTCCTCCAGCCATCACAATTTGGCCCTTGTCAAACTCGCTCAAATCCTTATGCTTGCCCATTTTTCTTGCCTCTAACACATCAACTTTGAGGACAAAATGTTCACTTTCTGCCTAATATATCCCACCCACTAACAGGTGCCGTGATGAAGAGATAATCAGTGTTATTCACTGGTCATAATGTTATTCCTGATCGGTGTACATGTTTTTACATTGTACTTATATTTAAAAAATACCTGCATGTAATTAAAGCTGTAATTTGTTTCTGTAATTACATCTATAATTACACCGTTGACCTATCCCTTTCACCTTAACCCACCCTTAAACCTACCCAGACCACCAAACCTGTCCCTAACCTTACCTGTATCTCACCTCAATACAATATGAACACAATAAGTACACTGTACTTATTTTTTGATGTAACTACATAGTAGTTAAGGCCTCATTCATATGTGGAAATAAATCTGATATGAATCTGATACGTGTATTTGCATCTTCTATGTAAGTGGACAGATCGGATATTCCCTTGTCAATGCGAGCCATACGCCATCGAAAAAGCAATGGTGGTGAATGACTTCATCTTAGGTGGATGCCAACCACAGCGATTACAGCAGCTATCATTGCAACTACAGGCTGTAAAAAGGGTTCTTCTCTTTTTTCTTAAGAAACTCTCCTCCTTAAGAGAGCCATGTTTTGACCTTTAAAGATGGTGCGGAAAGCAAAAGCTTGTATAATCATTTCCTCTGCATCCATTGCAAATCGTTGCGTTTTTACTTCCTTTTCAGGCTAAGCTTTTCTGGGTCAGTACATCTACTTTGGGTTGTTTCGCCAAGTGTATAATGTAAATGCAGATATCGGATATGGGTCACTTTTAAAAGAAGATGTAAGCTGGTCGTCAACAAAATCAGATATAGTCAACAAATCGGAATTGGGTATCAAGACAGTGTAAATGCGGCCTTAGTTTATTAGTTGCCATGGTTTTTGATTTGCTCTCATGTGTTACACCTGTGTCTTGTTAATTATTTCGTTTAGTCCCTAGTGTTTCTCTGTGTATATACAGTAGCCCTCATTTTCATTTTCAGATCTCATCTTACTTTAGTTGTTGTTCTGTTCGTGTTTTGATATTTTTGAGAATCCCAAATGTTTTTTTACTTTTAATTTAATAATAAATCAGCTGCTGTGCATAGATCTGGTTCTTTTGTTTAGCAGTCAAATTTATACAAAACTCTGTCCTATATTTTAATCCCATCAAATTTCTCACGCAATAAAACCAATATCAAACTAAATGCAGTAACGATTAACAGATTCTATGTTCTTCAGTTTGAGAGGAAGCTGCTTAGTGTGTTTTTCACCGACAGTGTTGCGATTAAATGTTGTTCAGTATAATTTTAACGGGAAGTTGCAATGAACACATTGTAGTTTGGTATTGATCTTCATAGATGAGGCTGTGGAGGTGTAAAAGACAAAAAGGTTTAAAAAAAACTCTGTTAGATCATTTCAGTGAGAAACACATGTAATAAAACCAACAAGACTGATATCTCAGGATTATTTATGGTTATTCTTTCCTCACATCTTTTAACTTGCTTTCTGCCTCCATGTCTCTTTTTCAGAAGCTTCTTTTTTCACCAAAGTACAAGCCCACAAATTATGTTGAATATGCACACACACACACACACACACAGACAGAGAGACTGTTCAGTATCTCCCCAAAACACTCAATCAGTCAAAAGCTGCTTTCCGTAGTTCCATATCAAAGGCTTGCCCATGCTTTCTGAGAAGAGACGGTTGAGGCAGAATAAGGGGTTGGTAAGTGCCATCGAGATGCTTAATGCATGCCTGCAGACAGTCTTTGGCTAGTTCAGCCAGCACGTTATCAGTGGAAGCCGGTAGATCCCCCTCCCCAAACACTAATTCCCAGCCTGGGCAGAGAGACCCTCGTAGTCGAGCAAATGGATTTACTGCTGCCAGTCGCAGGCCGGGATCTGCATTGCAAAACACATATGTGCTCAAGTCATTGACGGCAGGGAACACAGACTGGGCTGGCACAACTGCCTCTGTTTGTGTTTGTGTCGTATTTATGCCATCGCTCACTGGCTGTCAAGAGCATGACTGCCATTCTCAGAGTGGATTTGTCTGTTGCACAAGTGACCAAAACAGATAATAATTCTTGCAGTTGTGCTGTGACGTTAAATAAGTATCTGTACATGTTGTATTTAACATGAACCAAGATTAATAAATGCTTTAGAATTATTTTTCATTGTTAGATCATGTTAACTAATGGGACATTATTGTAAAGTGATCATATCTTAAAGTATATACCCATTGCAAGCTGAAATGTTATTTTTTGTTTTCATTTTGATTCAAGCATTAACTTGGACATGATTGTTTGCAGCCATTTTTGTTCTTGATAAAGATTTCTTGAATGCTCTATATGTTTAAGTAGTAAGGCCAGCAGGGGGCGCTCACCCTGTGATCTGTGTGGGTCATAATGCCCCAGTATAGTCATGGGGACACAATACTGTCAAAAAGCATCCTTCGAATGAGACGTTAAACCGAGGTGCTGCTTCTCTGTGGTCATACAAAAATCCCAGAATGTCCTTTGAAAAAGAGTAGGGGTGTAACCCCAGCACCCTGGTCAAGTTTGCCCATTGGCCTCTTCCATCATCATGGCCTCCTAATCATCCCCATATCTACCGATCGGCTTCATCACTCTCTCCTCTCCACCAATAAGCTGGTGTGTGGTGGGTGTTCTGGCTGCCATCACATCACTGGTGGTGGGTAAGGAGATTTCCTTTTCCGTATAAAGCGCTTTTTAGAGAAAAACGCTATATAAATGTAACAAAATATTAAGTTCTTCCTCACAGTGTCTGTATGATGTTGAGATTTCACTTTGCCAGACTATCCCATTACTAATGGCATTACTATTAAATAAAATGTGTTACAATATTGCGTTACTTTCTAAAAAAGTAATGCGTTACTTTTTCTGACCTGGGCGGGGCTTGCTTGTTTTTTAATAACAAAAAAGAGAGAAAAAAATGTTTTTAAAAAAAGAGTTTTGACAAACATAAAGGCCCATTCACACAAAAAGTGAAGCGAATAAGCCTCAGTTTGAAGGAAATGCAAATCCACACCTGTACAGTAGAGGGCGCAGCTCAAACAAACCCTTCAGCTGTGCTGCCATTCTGGATTGAAAAAGAATAGGATGCACTTATTTTAGCCATTTTTGTGTACTGGTATGGTTGAGTTGGATCACTGAAGTTCAGCAGCAGACACATTGGTTAATAAAGTGAGATTAAGTATATAAAGCCCCGTTTCACAGACAAGGCTTAAGCTAGTCCCAGACTAAAATGCATGTTTGAGCTGTTTTATCTGAAAGCAACTTGCCATTGTTTTGTCTCAAGATGCACACAAGTAATACTTTTTTATTCTAGTGAACGTTTATAAAAGCTACTTAAAACCTAACTGAACTAAGGCCTAATCCTGGTTTAGGCTAAGCCCTGTCTGTGAAACCAGGCCAAAGTATATATTTAATTAAAGCCAGTTTGCATAATATTCTGAGTTTGCATTTTGCTTTTTTATTCATTTTGAGGAATACTGAATCTGTTTTTGTGCAAGTGAGATGAGTAAATGCCTGCTCACATTTAGTCTAGAACTACAATAACCATCATGTTCACTCAGCGCACACAACGACTCTATTTTCATAACTCGCGTGATCTGTAATGCGTTACCTCCAACACTGTGCACGACTATCACAAAACACTGGAAACAGACAAGGAATCAGACAACAAAAAAAGAGTATGCAAACTTTTGAAAAAGATCATTTGTGCAATTTCAGTTATTATTTTGTCTTGAAATACGTCAATATGTGTTATTCGAGTTTTTAAATAGCAAAAAAATTATTATCTTACTTAAATATATTATTTAAAATCCTAAACATCTGCAGTTTCTGCAAGGGGTGTGTAAACTTATGGGAAAAGATGGCCTTTTCTCTCTAGCAGTGCTGTAGTTCAGCTGTATTGTAAATATGTAGAGACTGTGAAGTGTAGAACAAAGGCGCCCTTCCTCTCGTTTCTTTAATATGCTCTGACAATGGATGAAGGTTTCATTTGCACCTAATCAGATCCAGTAAGACATGCCCAGATGCATCCACCAATAACTAAGGTCATATGACAGAGAGGCCATGAGGCCAATTCCTGAGAGAGACACCCTCACATCTCATAAACGTTAGGAAGTTCCCAGCATACCCCTCTGGGCCCCACCAGTTCCAGTGAAATATTAAAGGCTTGCATCTGCCATTATGCACATCATGCATTTGATTAAACCTGATGTGGGCACAATTAAGATAGTTTGCTGCAGTCCGTGTTAAACAAAAGAATCATTTAAAAGTTTATTATTTAAAAAAATTCTGTGATGACAGTGTCAAAGTCTGAGCAGTTCAAAAGCTTCAAATGAACAAATACTCCTGCAAAACAATGTAAAACACTGACATACCTTGACATTAGGTACTCCCTTACAACCTACAGTACACTTGTAATATTAAATACTGTACATCAGTAACAAATACTGATGTACAGTATTTGTTACTTGTGTATTAACCTATGAGTATGTGTGTGAATGTAGTGAAATAATGTATAGCTAGTCAAAGTACTTCTCTTTTTTTTTGTTTTAATGATTTAAAAATAATTTAAATATTAAAATAATTAAAGTAATTTAAATAAACTAAAATAAAGCTAATTATGTCATTTGGAATGTTAAATATTTTCTGAATGCATATATGTCTTTTGCATGTACTGGGCAGCAATTGAATGACAAGATTGCTTTTTGTTATGTTTTTGATAGAATTCTTATATGTTACATTTGTTTGATCAAAATACAGTAGACAGTAATATTGTGAAATATTATTACAATTTTAAATAACTGTTTTCTATTGTAATATATTTTAAAATGTAATTTATTCCTGTGATCAAAGCTGAATTTTTAGCATCATTACTCCAGTCTTCAGTGTCACATGATCCTTCAGAAATCATTCTAAATGTGCTGATTTGCTGCTCAATAAACATTTCTGATTATTATTAATGTTGAAAATGCTTGTGCTGCTTCACTTTTTTTGTGGAAACCTTGTTTTTTTTCAAGATTCTTGAATAAATTTGATGAATAGAAAGTAAAAAAAAAAAAAAAAAAAAAAAAAAAAAACAGCATTTATTTGAAATAGAAATGAAATAGAAATCTTTTGTTAGATTATAAATGTCTTTACTGGCAGTTTTGATAGATTTAATGCAAGTATTCATGTTCTTCTTCTTCTTCAAAAAAAAAAAAAAACTGGGGTCTTACTGACCCCAAACCTTTGAATGGTATTGTAGGTGAACGAGTAAACATTTATAGACTTAAATCATGACTGAACATAATTTGGGTTATTGATTTAATATAATATGACCTGTTAGAAGCAAGTTTACAAACTACCACTAATTATAGTTTAACTTGGTGACAGGCCTCAATTGTTTGAGGAAACACCTCTCTATCTATAGCAAGCTATCTAAAGTTGTTCTTAACTCTGCTAACTGCTATTGTGTGCTCTGCTGCTAAATGTGGCACTACGTGCTTTATTCCTGTCCATGACAAGAGACACTTTTGCTTTCCAGTCTGGCGTACTTGTGTGGTTGATTCTGCTGCTGGTTCAGGAAGTCTTGACCAGGGTTATTACAGTTTAAAATAAAATAAAATAATAAAATAAAATAATCTTTATTGGAAGCTGTCGGTTAACTCAACATTCATTTCCTTAGTCATCAAAACTATTATTGAAAATTAGGTCACCCAAAATTAGGGTGTAAGGGATGAGTCAACAGTGTAATTATAAATGTAATTACTGAACTTAACTGCAGATGTAATTACATGCAGGTATTATAAGACAATGTAAAGACATGTTACTGCATGTATGCAACAAGTCCACTGTATCAAATGATTAGGTTACACTTTATTTTAAGGTGTCTGTGTTACAGTGTAATTATACATTTAAGTACTGAGTAAAAAAAAATTAACCAGGTGTACATACTATAGGCTTAGGGTTAGGACTGGGGTGTGGTTTAGGGTTAGTTGCATGTAATTATAGTAATTACTATAATAACTACATGTGTGTAAGAAGGACAATAAAAAAAATAAAGTGTTACCAGTGACTGTATCAGATGTCAGTACATCTGATTGCATAGTCCCTTTGTGATATTTTTGGTTTTCTATATATTGGTATGTTTTATAAACCATTTTCGCATCTATAAAAGATTCCAAAATGGAGGAGATTAGCACATATGATGGCATTGCATTTTACAGCAACATAGATGCATGTTAAACCACACATGATATCCGAAGGACATGCTGAAATACCAGAAATGTTTGCACAAATATGTAATTGTGTCACAGGAATCCACACCATCAGTGTCTGATAATTATTGGATGGAGGAGCTTGCTAGTGCCCAAATTTGTGTTCATAATATACTGATCCATGTTATTGAGAACTAGAAAGTAGAATATGAGACACAGCCTTTCTATTGTCCATGTCCTGCTCCCCATACTGTCTCTGATTGTAATATTTTTGACCAACACACTGACACCCTCAGCGTTCATCTCCATACACCAAAACATCATACAGTTGATATTTGCATAGATGTGGGTCCCTCCTGACTTGGCTGTGTGCGCCATGAAGACCGAATCCTTTTGTAGTAGCTTTTTGAGACTCACATTTCAGCTCCACAATAGATACAGATCACAAAACTGAAATATGAATGAGGATAAATGATGTGTTTGGAGAGCAGCCACAGGGTGAGAGCGCGGTCACGAGCAGCAAACAGCCCGAGTCAAGAGCTTCTTTAAAGGTGTCGTGAAACGGAAGTTGCGATAGTTTTTTCTTCTTGATTGTGATGTATATCCAAGTAAAATGGCTTCTCAAACAAGAAAAAATGTAGGGCGGGACTTGATTTTGTCCAATGTGAATTGATTGGATGGTTGTGGTTTGCTATTGGTTGATCTCATGTGAGTGACAGGTTGCCCCGCCCTCGTACCAGTAAACACATCATCAGAGAAGAGAAGAGATGTCGCTGCAAGAAAGAGTGGAAGTTATTTTGGTTAGAGAATACAAGACACATAAATACAAGGGCACTTGAATTAAAAAAAAATAATAACGTGCACAGATAAATCATTTATAATAAATAAGAAAAAAAAAAAAATGAATTGTCGATTTTGATGTCAAATCCCACTGTAGCTGTGAATGCTGTTATCAATGACATAGTTCAAACACAAAATCAGTCTGGCCTGTATTGCATTCCCCAGATTCAGCTGCATTCCCAAGCCGTCCCGCCGCAGACGGGAGTCAGGAGGGGTTATTTCGCCCAGGTGAAATTGTACTGACAAGCTTTTAATTAAAGTTTTCCCACAATCCCCTCCCACCCCATGCCCCGGGAGTACATTCCACATTCTGTGTGGCCCTTGCCAACCGACTGAAAGTCAAAAAGGAAGTGTTTTATTTTCCAAATCCCTTGCAGACAGCAATAGGACACTGTGTTATACAATCTGTTTAGTTTCTTTAGTGTGCTGTGAGGCAGAATGGGCATGCATGAAGTGGTGTTTATAGCAATAATTAAACACATCTGCCGTCAGAGGGTGGGAGAAACACCCAGCCCTGTGTGCGGTTACCCCTGGGCCCATGGCAGCCCCAATCTGTGTCTTTATTACTAAAACAGGTGTGGTGTATCAAGGCCAAGGGCACCGAGTCAAGAGACATGCAAATACACATGCGAAGGAGAACACGTAGTAGCCCGTCTGCACGGACACCAAAGTGTTTTATTTTGATCTTCAGCTTGTCATAATTGAACGTTTCATGAAGCGTACGTGATGCAGAACATAGAGCAGGAGTGAAATCCTACACGCCGACGGCCGAGTGCAGTGTTGTCATTTCAGCTGTGCAGTTCATTCATACTTCGTTTTCTGAAGGAGGCGAATGTGTTCTTTCATTTTCAGCTATAGCACAGAGGGGGCAGTACAACACAAGTGTGGAAATGGATGCTTTGCTTCATCTGCCGGGTTTACAGAAGGCTGTGGACGAGTTTAAAACTCCAACTGAACCTTAACCTTCCAACAAATATTGTTTAGGGTTCCACTTTATATTGTGTCTTTAACTACTATGTGCTAACATTTAAATGAATCATTTGATACAATGCACTTATTGCATACATGTTTTTACATTGTACTTATATTAAAAAAAAAAAAATATATATATATATATATATATATATATATATATACTGGTAGCACTTTATTTTACAAACCTGTTCCCTGTGTACATACTACGTACTTATTAGAGTAAATACAATAACTGGGTAATAATTAGGTAATAACCATTAACCTACCCCTAAACCTAACCTTAACCCATGTAGTTACCTTATTACACAGTATTTTTCTTAGGTAAGTACACGGAAGTGCACGTACTGTAAAATAAAGTGCAACCAAAATACCTTCATGTAATTACAGCTTTGATTAATTTTTGTAATTACATCTGTAATTACAATGTTGACACTTCCTACCAAACCTGTCTTTAACCTTACCCATATCTGACCTCAATAGCAGAACATTTTGCAATACAATATGAACTGCATTGTGCTTATTTTTTTTATGTAAGTACATAGTGGTTAAGGACACTGTGACCTTTAATAGTTCACCCAAAATGTAAATTTTGTCATCTTTTACTCACCTTCATGTTGTTCTGACCCCACATTATTTTGACACAGGTTTTCAACATAAACCGATGGTGGATGCATGGTGATTTATATTCCAAAATAGACAAAAAGCACAATAAAAGCGACATAAAAGAACATAAAAGCGTGATTATATCTATGAGGCTCGCTGAAGAAAGAAAATAGTACATGAGGTGAAAAATCTTTGGGTTGAATTAATCTTGTAGTAGTAGTAGAAGTAAACACACACACACACACACACACACACACACACACACACACCTTGAAACCTGAAGTGCAGTCACTTCAGAATGCAGTGTTCTTAATTTTAATTTAACTAATGTTTGTAATTTAAATGCCTTTGAAGCACTAGCAGTTATCTTCATTCACAATTATTCCTTCAAGGAGCAGGTTCCTTTACCTCTGAACTTGGAAAATGTTAAACTCACATCAGACTCAGATAATTTATTATTATTGATACTTTTTGAGAATCGTACACTCTCGCTTAGAACAAAACCGATTATTATCTAAATTCCTTAAATGCTTTAGGCGTGTGTCCGAGCATAAGACTTTCCAGACTTTTTCAGGCTTTTCACCTGTGAGAACCGATCATTTTTTCATTAAGTACTTTCAAGAATCCCTTACTTTTGCTTAGAACAAAACAACCAATATTTACATCTATTAATAGAACCAAGCCAACTGACATTTATGTCTCTTAATAGAACAAAAAAGACCAGTATTTAAATGTTAATAGAGCAAAACCATCCAATATTTAATTCTCTAAACCCATGATTATATTGTCTGCTGTATTTGCTTCTTATTTATTAAATCCAGGCAATTGGTGGATGAAACATTGATTAACAAAACTCAAATATGTGCTAGCTAGACAACACTATAAATAAAATATATGGTCCCACTTTATATTCGGTGGCCTTGACTACTATGTACTTACATCAAACAAATAAGTACAATGTACTTATTGTGTTCATATTGTATTGCAAAACACTTTTGCTGCTATTGAGGGTAAGGGTAAGGGACAGGTTTGGTGGTATGGGTAGGTTTAAAGGTGGGTTAAGGTGTAAGGGAAGGATCAACAGTGTAATTATAAATGTATTTGCAGAAATTAATTACAGATGTAATTACATGCAGGTATTTAAAAAAAAAAAAAAAAGTACAATGTAAAAACATGTATGTACACAATAAGCGCATTGTATCAAATGATTAATTTAAATGTAAGTACATAGTAGTTAAGGCCACTTAATATAAAGTGGGACCAAATATATCAACCAGCCGTAAAACTTGCTCAATTTAAAGCACTAAGGCATTTTAGACATAACAATACCACTTTCTGTAAAGCTGCTTGGGAATGATATGATGTGTACTGTGAAAAGCGCTTGACCTCTCGAAGACTTTTCAGTTGTATGTCGAGTATGGATACAATACAACAGTGCACACATCTGAGAATGGGTGGAAAACACAGGCCTGCATTATTTGAATAGTACGCTTTGAGCCCCGAGGTGTATTGAAGGCACTTCCGCACCTGCTGCTCTCATTTACACCTCTTGGACTCTTTCCTGTATTTTTGCTCTAAATGCACAACGAGTGCGGAAATAGTTGAGTGGCGACGGATTCAGGGATTTCAAGAGGGAAAGCTTTCCTGTTCTTTCAACACGAGAGAAAGAGTGTCTGACACTCAAAGAAAAGTCAGCAAAAATAGGGCACAATGTACTGTGTTAATATGAAAGAATTTTGCATATTGATTTTTCACAGGTGTTTTCCCATATTTTAAGTGACGTATGTTGTGTTTTACAGTTAAAGGAAATGTCTGTAAACTTAAAAAAGTAAAAAAGTATAGTAAACTTAAAAGTCATCATGGAATTAAAATTGACAATTCTTGTTTTGGAGTATTTATTATAAATGATTTATTTGGGCACATCATATTTTTTATTTTATTTTTATTTTATTTTATTTTCCCTCTTGCAGCAACATCTCTTCTCTAAATACGTCTTTACTGAAACAAAGGCGGGACAACCTGTCACTCATATGAGATCGACCAATAGCAAACCACAACCATCTAAATCAATTCCCCGTTGACAAAATCAAGTCCTGCCCTACAATTTTTCTTGTTCGAGAAGCCGTTTCACTTGGATATACACCACAATAGGGAAGACAATCGCAACTTCCGTTTCATGCCAACCAATGGAAAATATCTTACCCATTTTTCTACTGATTCTTTCCCCTTACAGTGTGTCCTTTCTATTAAGAAACTGCTGTCAGGTACGCAGCTCAACATGGGAGCACCATCAGCAAGTCGGGCTTTATTTGGACCTCACCAGATTATGCCTGAGTCAATATTTTATCAGGCATGCTCAGCAAGCACATGCAGATATATGGTTGCTTCTCGATCCCCTTAAAGTACTTCCCCTCCTCCCTTTGAGAGTGGAACACTTCTGTCCAAATCAGACACAATACATCTCGTAATCTCCCTGCTCTGATATCCAGCTTAATGTGTCTGCGCATTCCTCACGCAGACGGCCGCTGCAACTTATCATTTTGAAAAGAAAAAGCAGACTCATCCCTCCTTTCTTCTGGCCCGTCCGTGTCAGAGCTGAAGTGAAAAGTGTGAGTCCCGCAGACGCGTGGGTCTGTATCAACCTGATTGAATTAGTGTACACAGCAGCCCAACATTACAGCTCTAATAGAAAGCTTTAAAGCGCTCTGCATAGAGCACAGCCAAGGCCGATGCCGTGGATTGGGTTGCCTGTCTTTCTTCACCTCGTTCTCAGCCAAGCGGCAGGAAACAGCTGGCTTGAATCGCTGAGTGCTTCTAATGAATTGAAATCTTGGGGCGTAAGGATGGACTGATTAGATGAGAAAAGACTAATATTCCTGTGTGACTTGGCTGAGTGCTGATGATCTAGAAAGGCATGCTCCGCTCAGAAAGATGCCACGATAAACACCCTCTCTCAGGCCGCAAATGGGGAGGAACCTTATTTATAGAAGAGGAGGAGGGTACAGGGGAATCTCAACATGAGAGGGTTGCCTTTTCATTTGTGGGACTGGGCAGGGACAGAGATGGACAAATATGCTGCTGTATTAACCTCAGGCAGGAATCTCAGTTGTATGGTTCTGTTGCTTGTCACTACATGAAATACTTCTGGGGAAAATACTTTTCTTAACCAAAAAATTTACACATAAAAATGAAAGATTCTTGCACTTTTTTCATTATGACCTTCAAAGACCCCATGAAATGGCCTGACAAGTGTGGTTTTGCGTCATGACAGTTTTCCTGTTTAAACCAGACATTTAAAGTGAAAAAGTGAAGTGACATGTAGCCAAGTATGGTGTCCCATACTTGGAATTTGTGCTCTGCATTTCA
This sequence comes from Ctenopharyngodon idella, assembly GCF_019924925.1. Lineage (NCBI taxonomy): Eukaryota > Metazoa > Chordata > Actinopteri > Cypriniformes > Xenocyprididae > Ctenopharyngodon > Ctenopharyngodon idella. Next base: position 6,362,660 of record NC_067235.1, on the reverse strand, counting down.
CCCACCCAAGCGCACACGCAGTAGTGAGTATTGAACACACACACACCGTGAACACACACCCGGAGCAGGTGTGACACATCAAAAAAAGCTTTCAGGGTGAAGGAACGTTTTGATTCAGGAAAACATTTGTCTTTTGGGCTGATTTTTACAGGAAATCTGTACATTTTTCATACATATGTAACTCAACCCACTCTGAGCGGGATTCAAACCGGCGTCTCCAGCATGGGAGGCGAACACGCTAACAAGGACGCCAAAGACCATAGCCTGTAGCGTCAGTCGCTAGCGCACCTCTTGAGGCCAGGGGAGTGAGGTTTACACAAACAGCTCTTACTAGCTTGCTTCCATAATACTCACCCCCCTAAACCTCATTCCCATCCGGGTCATGGCCCCAAATGTAACTGGTCCTATTCGACCTGCTCCGAGCGAGATTCGAACCGGCGTCTCTGGCATAGGAGGCGGGCGCACTAACAAGTATGACAAAGACTGCAGCCTTTTAGTGTCAGTCGCTACTGCGCCTCTCAAGGCCAGGGGAGTGAGGTTTACACACACAGCTCTTACTAGCTTACTTATGTTATACTTACCCCCCCTAAACCTCACTTCCATGCGGGCCATGGCACCAAATGGAACTGGTAACACACACACATAGCCGGGATTCGAACCAGCATAGGAGGCGGGCACCGTATAACAAGGATGCCAAAGATCGCAGCCTCTAGCGCACCTCTCGAGGCCAGGGGAATGAGGTTTACACAAACCGCTTTTACTAGCTTGCTTCCGTTACACTCACCGACCTAAACCTCACTCCCATCCGGGTCACGGCACCAAACATAACCGGTCCTACTCAATCTGCTCCGGGCAGGATTCGAACCAGCGTTTCCGGCATGGGAGGCGGGTGCGCTAACAAGGACGTCAAAGACTGCAGTCTCTAGCATCAGCCTCTCAAGGCCAGGAGAGTGAGGTTTACACACAAAGCTCTTACTAGCTTGCCTCCGTTACACAAATATCTGCTAAAAAATAATTGTGTCAACTTACACAAACACCCCAGCTAACAGGGAATGTTCTCAGAACTTTGGCCTACATTCTGGCAAGGTTCTCTCAAAGTTACGAACAAATGTTCTTAAGGTAACTTTAATAGAACATTTATTCAAAGTTATCTGCTCTTTAATAATATTCTCAAAATGTTAGCACAAAGGCATTGTACATGGAACAGTTTAATTTAACATTTTTTAAATGTTACTAATTGTTTCAGAATGTTCAGAGAACATTCAAAAATAACGTTCCCATAATGTCTGCAAAATAATAAAATGAAATGTTCCCTTAAGATTCACATAACCAAGACCAAAATGTTTTTAAAACATTAAAACTTTCAAAAATGTTTTCATAACTTAATTCAAATATTTTATTTGATTACCTGCTTGTCATGTGATCAATTGTCATGTGACCAATAAGACAACTATGAACTTGCAAATGTGTTGTTACATTTTTGAAATATTATCTTAAAATCTCAGGAATTCTTCAAGTAAATGTTTTAACTCATGGGGGTTCGGCTGACAAAAATGTTTTGGAGTCCTTGCACTAGCTTAAAGATGTGTTCAAATGTGATTGCCTTCATATGAGCTGTGTGAATGTCTCTTTTTGGTATTATAAACCCATAAATAAACCAATAAACCCATTTTATATCCTCTTGGGCCTCTAAAATGAAAACAGTGCCATTGATATCCCTTACCTAACCATTTCCTTACATAAACATCAATATGGTGAGGACAATATTTAACTTCTGCTCTCCTTCCAATGTGATGAAGTAGATGAAAAGACACAAACAGCTACTGTATCATCAGTCTTTTGAGAAAACAGTTCTTAAATCAGACAATCATTTCAAACAATGCAGTCTTTGTTCATGTGTTGTTTAATTTTAAAGGTTTAATTCACCCAAAATTGAAAATTCTGTCATCATTTACTCACCCTCATGTCATTCCAAACGCGTAATAAGACTTTCGTTCATCGCTTGACATGTGAGAACCAATGAGGTTCATTCTCATGTGTTACGCAGCATGTTTGAGCTTCTGCAAGAACCAATGAGGTTCATTATTGTGTCTTACGCAGCATGTTTGAGCTTCCCCAAGAGGTTTGTTCTCACGTGTCAAGCAGGTTTGGTTGAGCTTCTGTGTATGTTTGCTGATCAATGTTTATATGTGAATAAAAGCCTAAGTTAAATCTGTTCATCATATAAAGCGATCGAGTTCACATGGATTAGTTTTACGATTTCTTTATTAACTTTTTGAAGCGTCAAAGTGGTGGTTGCGTAGACTGTCAATGAAGGGACCGAAAGCTCAGATTTCATCAAAAAGATATTAGCAGTCCGATCAAGTGAGTGAAGAAAGTGAATTGCATTGCATTTATGTGTAAACAGTGTGTACTGCAGATATAGTAAGATAAATATGGGTGTTTGCTGTGCTGAACACAGTTGTTGTCGCTGTGCTGCTCTAGGCTTGAGTGTGGACTGATATGCATGTATGTTTGTGTGAATATGTGTGGGGCTTTGTTACAATGTGTTGATGTGAATCTGATCCCAGACCTCTGGAAATCTACAGCAAGCAGTGAGTATTCTTTTCTTTTCTATCACTCCTTTTTATGTTACTTATCAAAAGCACAGTTGAAAGTTTATTGCATGGCTGCACTGTGAAAATATGAAAATTTGACAAACAAACAAAGAAAAGAGCAGCCTGTGACTACCCCTGGAGATACATTTTTATTTCTTCCCATAATACATTACAAAGGCAACACAGCAGCTGCTTTCGTCCTCGCATCTGTGGCAATTAATCGTGCTTTTAAATGTACTTAAGAAAAAAGTAATTCATGAAAGATCCTTGGTTAATAACTCTCGTTTTTCTGTACAAAAGTGGAGTGCTTCGCAGGGAATTAATCTGCACATTTTTCAACACCATTATTGTTATTAGTGGACTTAAAACTAGTGTATCCTTAATGAGATATGCAGATTAACCTTTTTGAAGTGGTTCATCGTTTTATAATCCTATCAAGAGAATCATTTGCCTCCTTGTATCTTGTACTTTGGTTGCACTCTCTAATCACTTTTCATTTTGGATAACTTAATAACATACTTAAATACAGTCTCTTGATACTTTTTTCACAGACACGTCGAAAGTAATTGAGAATAATCGTCACGAGAACTCTCAGACAATAAGAAACGAGAAAGTGCTGATTTATGTAGCGTGTGTAAGCACGGCCGCACGGCCAACTGCAACAGACCAAAGTAAACACTACTTTTCATACTTTTCAGCTGTTTTAAGCTTCTCGGCATTGAATTATATCAGCTTTAGAGGGTTTCTGAGGAAAAGAGCTGAGGCTGAACTCTTGACATTTCCACTGCTGAAATATGCTAAATAATGAGAGAAAATACAGAGCCCCAAACCATGTTGAGGAAGCATTTTGGCCGTATACTATTTCAAACCTACCAGTTACACATATTTTCACACAGGCAGAAGCTCGGCTGGCTGCAGTTGTTGGCACTCCACTTCTCAATCTTTATGACAACTCACCACATGCCGTTTGTCTTCAAATTGACCTCAACCAAAGTATAAATAGATGCTCACAAGGACAGAAGATCAATGTCTCTTCGTGTTTTCTTCGTTTTCTGAAATGTCAAGAGGTCTGCCCACAGTTTTTGTTTGGCGAGTTGTCAGTCATGCTAAGACTCACCTAAAACAACTCGTTTATTGTTGTGCAAATTAGCTTTGTCACATATGGAGAAAAACGCTTTTAACAGTTACTTAGCTTAGTTACTTTTTTATGCTACAATTGCATCCAAATATGATGATCCCCTAAAATATGAAAGCAAAATCCCATTTCTGCTGTGTAAGAAAAGGCTAATATATGGGTCAATGACGTGACACATCATTTTTTGTCCAAAGGCCTTAATAATAATAAAAAACAAAGATATGACATCCAAAGTATGTAAAGTAGTACAACTAGATTTTGAAATGTCAAAAGGTCATTCGGTTTAACCGTCCAAAGGCCAACAGAGCCATTTCATTTGTGATTAAAACATCTTAAAATGTAATAAATGTATATTTTTTATTCTGGCATGATTTTTATGTGATCATATATCAGCATAGTGCAAAATAGTATTAAAATTATGTGTAGAAGTCGTTGCTTTGTTATGAGAAAGAATGTCAAGAAAAATGAATTTCATTGATGTCATTCGAAGTAACCAATATAAAGGGACCATTTTTGGATCAAGTCATGCAGTCAGTATCATGTGACAGGATGTGACATCATTCAGACACCTGCAAAGGACCACATGGTTGTGAAGCAAAGTAACTCTCTTTTAACTATTTGAAAAATTCATGTTTTCACTTGCTCTTACACATGTCCCGAAACATCAGGTCATTCGGTACAACCGCTATGAAACATGGAAAATGTTGTAATATTTTAAAAACTTGTACTAAATATAAAATGGTAGATTGTCCTTTTGCTAGCTAGCTAGCAAGCTAACTTGCTAGCTAGCTAGATATCAGCCTGTTAACATCATTCGAAAATATTATCATTCGGTATAACCAAAAGTGTAATTTGGTAAAACCAAATTTTTGGTTAAACCAAATGACTTTTTGGTAACAAATTTGGTCTGTCTTATAAAAAAAAAGGACAAAAACAGTGTTAATTGATTATAAAAAACACATAAATTAATTAGGTTAATAAGGTTAATTAAAAGGTTTTTTTTTTTTACATTTTTAAAAACCTTAATCGTCAATTTTAACTATATATATATATATATATATATATATAGTTAAAATTGTTAGACTATGTATATGTGTGTTACATGTAAATTTTTCACAATTAATGTCATTATACAGCATATTTATAGAATACAGTATAAACAACCACTGTGGCACCGGTTAAAATAAATAACTTTAAATCAAATTAAAATGCATTTCTGTAGCATTTTTCACAATGAATATAGTTCCAAAGCATATTACTTTAGTCCTTTAGTCCTTCTATTTTTCTATATATCTATATTTTAGAGTTTTCATTTCAGAAACAAATGAAATCTCTTCATTGCTGTTCTTTCTCACTTGTTGTTGAGTTTGAGAAACATGAATCGAAATGCAGTTGGCTTCTCCAGGTGATGATTTTGTAGTCTTGCTTCACAACAGCGGATGTTGATTCTGCGTCACATTAAAGAGCTCTGAGAGTTGCTCCTGTGCCTTGGCTTTCCCTAGACATTGTTCCGAACACTCTAATAAACTCTCTTCAAAAAAAGACGACAGGCAGGGGAAAGACAGAGAAGCGCTTTAAAGGCAGCCGCTGCTAATTAGCTGATAAACCTGACAGATAGCATTTAACAAGAAAATCTGGCAAACGCAACTCGAGGGAGGACGCGGGAGGAAAAGGTATGAAGCTCTGTCATGCTCGTTTTAAATTCCTCACAACAGAATTGAAAGAGAAAGCATGTCGTTTGATTGTGCTCATCCACCTGCTGATCTCTCTGTGTCTCTGTCTGAAGGCCAGATGCCACAGCTGGGGCCGCAGAGCAACTGTTGGAGACACGACACAGCAGCACCATCTCTGAGGTCAGATGATTCTCCTCACGTGTCAATCTGCTTTGTGAAAGCTCCCCTGCACCATCAGGAAATGATGCACAGACATGGCAGTGTGATATGATGACTGTGGCTACCGGTTTTACTGGAACATTCAAAGGTTCATTTATGGTGTTGATCTCAAAATGCATGAAGAAGGTCTTTAACGGAAAGGTTTTATCTAACAAAGATTTGCAAGCTACAAAAGTGTACAGAACGTTTTACGGTTTTTCCCTTTGATCTGACTTGTCCACAAACACCATGTATGTGAGGGTCATTTGTTTGTTAGATTTATGGTGTTTCTATGCATGTGGAAGTGAGTCTGTACACTCTCAGAAAAAAAGAAAAAAAAAAAAACAAGGAAAAAAACTGTCCCTGAGGCGGTAATCTTTCAAAATGTACACCTTTGTACCTAAAGAGTGCATTTTAGTATGTCAAAGGTACATATTGGTACCAAAATTGTACATATTAGGACTTTCTTAAAAGGTGCCATCCCAGTGTATAACAAGATATTATTAAACAAATCTCTGGAATACTTGATTCTGAGTGGTCAGTTGCACCATTCAACAGTCAAATGAATTCATGATAATGATGGTACCCCTTACCCATGGAAAAAATCCTTAAAATGCATCACTTCTCATTGCTTATGTAGTAGGCCTATTTCTCAACAAAAAATAAAATCATCCTAACCATATAATCATGTATTGTTAGTTGGTATAACATTACAAAACTGTAACAAGTTGGACGGGTTGTGACACGCCTTTAAAACCACAAACACTATGCAAGAAAATATGATCCAGACTAAAAATGAGTTCACTTGCAACACAAATAAACAGGGTTTGAGTCGACCACAGTGTGTTGTGAATTATTGCTTCCGAGAGCATGAAACACACAACCTTAGACAAGCTTTATAAAATATTAGCCCAATGTTTGTTTCTGTCTGCTGCTGTTTATGCATTTCTAACAATCCAATGTCAATTTTCCTGTACTTGTGTTAATACATTTGCGTGTTATTGGGCTAATGCAGTTTACGTATGAATTAAAGGATAAGCTCAGATAACATTAATGTCAGTGGTATATGTAAATGAACAATGTGTACTCTTTCTCCTTGTTACTTGCACCAGATCTTCCCGTTTATTTGTCAGCAAAAAGTCCACAGGATGTCGCAAAACATGACATTTCTCATCATCCCGTGGGTGTTTGACAGCTCCAGGGCTTTTGTTAAATCTGTAGATCGAACTTCTGCATTTTTGTATTTCTGCCCACGGACAGTTGGATCAACAGACGCCACCAAAATCAAAAGTGCATTATTAGGTGTTGAAGATTTTTGACAAAAGATTTTTTTTTTTCCTGCCTTTTTACAGCATAGACAGCCATGTTTTATTAAAAGCCCATCTTGCCAGGAGTAAATTATATTTTTAATGAATTTAAAAGAACATTTTGTTACTTTTGTATGCTAAAAACTCTTGGTTATGTGTTGGGTCAGTTGAAGTCCTGAAGCAAAACTAGTTTTGACTTATTGCTTCATTTTAACACACACATACACATCAATTAGTTAGCATCCTGCAGCAATAACCTTCAGTGAGTAATTACATAGAAAGGGTGGAGGGTGAAGAAAGATGATTAGAGAATGTGGGAAAATCGAGATCTACAACTTTCCTTCAACCAAAGGAGTGTGTGCCACATTCAAGTCTCATGGAAATATATGTGAGAAAGGACCATTCCATCTAGTTTCCCCCAAGCCTTGGATATCATAAAGATCCGGCAGGTGGACCTATGGCAGGGGTATCAAACTAGAGCTCTACAGAGTTTAGTTCCAACCCTGCTGTTTTCCTGTACCTGTAGTTTTCAAATAAGCCTGAAGGACTTGATTAGCTGGATCAGGTGTGTTTAATTGGGCTAAAGCTAAACTCTGCAAGGCTGTGGCCCTCCAGGAACTGAGTTTGACACCCCTGAACTAGGGATTCTGGGTCTTGTGGTTTCCACTTAAAAATGGGAGGATACCTCCTCGAGTCTTGTCGAAACCTGACTTAACGGTGTAAACTTCTGTGTAAGCAAACTCACACAGAACTTCAAAGGGTCAAGAATCCTGCAGGGATTTGGCTGGCGAGATGCTACCCGATAGATCCTGATCTTCCAGTCGCATTAATTCGGGGAGGCTATATTTGTCCGGTGGAAGCGCGGGCATCGGTGAAGTCTCCGAGGGAGGGGATAGAGGGTTAATGCCGCCCTGATCCCCTAGGAGAGTATTGGCTTCCAAGGGAGCCACAAGCAGCCGGGCAGCAGCCGGGGGAGATCTAGTGCCTGAGCCCTGCACAACTTGAGAGAAACTAGCAGAGTAATTTGAGCTAATGACTTAGTGGCAAGCTCTGGCCTGACCCCGAGCTAGGCTAGAGCAGATGCTATCAGCTGAACACGGCCCTCTAAAACGTGAAAAAGCGCTCCGGCTGCCCCCATCTTGCTCTTTAGTCGACGAACCGCGAGTTAAGGCCAACTAGCCCATTTGCATTCCATCCGGGACCTGCTAAACAGAATTTTAATTAGTACCGATATTGGTGCAACTTCATTTAGTGGCCTAATGGCCGCTGTCTGCAACATTCCCACGCGCACACGCGGCTCTTTAGGGATATTGTGTTTGTCTGCGAGGCATGACCGAAATGTAATGTGCGACGCAATGAGAGGCACAGATGGGAAAGAAAACTGGCGGGAACTGTGTGCTTATTTTAAACTTTAGCCCCAGTTCATTTGACGCTAATGTGTTTGCCTTCGTTCGTGTGAGAATACTCATTAACGCGGCCATCTTTCTTCAACTATATCCCGGTGTTAACAGTGAGAAATGTGTGACGTGTAAGATCACATGAGATAAGATCATATCATTGGACTGGATTCATTCTATCTGACGACGGCAGTAAATATGATAGCCTACCTGTTTGTGGAAAAAACATCGATTGTGTCAGACCGGTGAAATGCTCGCAGTCCAAGCTGTTGTAGCTATACAAACTAACCAGGAAGTATAGCCTGTGCAAGACGCTAATATTGCATCACATTCCTTAATATTACGGAGTGTGCATCACTTTTTATAGGCTATAATACACAATAAATAACGAAGGTATATTATATTATTGTATATATAAATGTGTATGTACGGATATCGTTTTTTGGCACGTTTTAGTATGAAACATATAGCTAAAGAAGTAGTCTACATCTAGCAGTCATTTTGCGTGAAATGATTCTGTCTTTAAGTGCTTGTAACCATATTTTAACCTTTTAATATTGTAGGTTTTAATTTAAAAACTATTGAGCGTGTGAGAGAGAATATTTAAAAGATATTCAGTTACCTCTCTTATTAGTGCAAACAGCGACATATTAAAAAATAGCATTCCCGAGGCCTGCCCTCATCTTACAGCGCGTTACAGAGCCATCCACACCCTTCATTAACTCTCCACCAATATTTTGCTTTCTTCTCTCTCTGCTTTCTTTGTCATTTTGCCACTATGTAGGTTAAGTCAACCTTCCTTGATCATTCATGGAAATGCTTTTGCTACAAAGTAACACACACATATAATACATATCCACCCAGAAGAAAAAAAAAAAAAAAAAAAAAAATCTTAGCATTAAGGGCATTAAACGCTTTCCAAAAGCACGTTTTATTCTTTATGCTGACAAGTTTACAAAATCATAAAAGTGTTAGATTTGAGACTATGTATTAACAACTAAACGTGAAACATTTTGGAAGATAAAATGAACAAATAAATATCGCACAATAAACAACAGATACTAAAACAACTTCCTTGAAAAACAAATAGGCGATGGGTTTAGATGAGATCTATTTGGCTTCTCTTGGCAGGAACAGCACAGTCAGTTAGAGGCCGAATGGTAAGCTGACGGCTCTAATGATCTTATTTAGAGTCTGGTGTGGACAAACTCTCTCTCGTGCCTTGATCAGTCTAATGGGAGGACATCTTCTATGACACCTTTATGGAACAACCGACCCAATACTCACTTTAGAGCTTCGGAGACTTTGATGTATCTTATTAAACCCACATGTACTCGATTTGTTAATACTTTTTCTCTCCTTTCCTGACCTGAAATGTTATTTACGACCAGACTCTAATGGTAGATTAAAGTTGTAAAGATAAACGGTGCAGAATAGAGGGAGACCATTAGAGGCTGCTTTCAGAAAGTGTCTTAATGTGCTTGCCCTCTCCAGGTGGATTCACTGAACTATGTGGGGTCAGCATATGTGTTGCACACACATACATACACACAGAGAGAGAAAAAGGCGTTCAGACATTTTTTTTTTTTTTTTTTTTTTTTTAATAAAATATCAAATGAATCGGGCTTTGAGCGTTTTCGTTTTGAATATAGCCTATTGTTGTTATTAACAAATTTTACTAACTGTATTAAAAGATCGATTCAATCATCGTTTTAGATAACTAGTAAACGCGATATTATACAGAGCCTATATAATATATATGAACAACTTTGTCACTATAACAGACAAAAAAAAAAAAAAAAAAAGTCTATACTGCAGTTGTCAAATATCTTATTTAAAATTGAAATCGGTGACTAAAATACCGTCCCAATCTGCTTAATGAAAATGCCGCGAATATAACAGGCTTCTTGCGCTCCTTTACCTCACCTTTACCTGATCCCAATCAAACAGAGGTGGCTGAACTTCTTTGATGTTTTCAAATGCTGTTTTACAGAAACAATAACTCTTTTTATTGAGAACAAATGTTGACATTTGAAGGGAGTATGAATGGAAACCGCCTGTGGTGCTATTTTGACAACAGTGGTCGATCCCCCCGGGATCCCACCTGAGATTAAAGGCTGAATTTCAATAATTCACCTCTAATAATGAAGCCTTTCGCTCAGGCCGATATGTACAAGCGCGAAACACTTCAAATGACAAAATAAGGCGTTATATTATCCAAAAAAGCGACAGAATCCATCACAGCACTGATTTGAATTCAGTGCGGTGTAATATGTGTTAGGGCATTAAACGCGCGTGAACTATTACAATCAACTGAGGGAAAAAAAAAAGGAAAAAAAAAAAAAAAAAAATCACTGAGTAGCCTAATGGTTATTTAATCATTAATCCTTTAAAATCTATATTTATAATATAGCCCACGATTCTCTGACTATTATAATTATTATAGCCTATTGTATTTTATACTATTAATATGACTAGCCTATATATTGCATTATTATTATTATTATTATTATTATTGTTTAGGCAGAATAGTTTTTAATTGATGTATCGAAAGGTTGTTGAGGTTAACACACATGAGCCGCAGTAATCTGTTTAACTAACGCCTTTACAATTTTAACGGGGTGGCCAGTAAAAGAGAGACGTCATTGCCATCACAGAGGCGCGCGGGCCCCATTGGAGCTGGCAGATGTTTAGACACGATTTTATGGATCGTTCAATATCGGTCTATAATGAAGCCCGACTGACCATCTTAAAACCCCGCCGGGAGCTCATAACGCTTCCTTTCCAGCCCTGTATTCATCATGCTGAAAAATAGATGAAGGCCTGGATTATAAGCAGCCTCTATTATTCACTGCCATCAAGACCACATTCAACATTTACGCTTCATATTCAGAGACACTAGATATTTTAAATAATCTTTTTTGCAATTAAAAAAAAAAAAAAAAAAAAAAAATATATATATATATATATATATATATATATATAGTAACAATTTGAGTTTGAATTGTGCAAATTCTAAATGATGCGCTACATGAAATATGCCATATCATTTGACGTAATTTTATGATCTGTATTTCAGGTCTGAATTTGTCTGCTGACATACAGTAGGCCCACAACACGATACGTATGATTTATGATGGTACTAATCATCTATTTAAGGATATAAAAAAATGAGATACAATTACAATGTCAGTTTTTCAAGTATTCAAAAACAGTCCACTCTATGGTGCCAGTGCAGACTAGCGCATTTTATTTACAATCAGAGATATAAATTAGTAAAAGTCTCCATGTTAACAACATTGTGTAACTTCGGCTTTTTTAAATAAAAACCAATCATAATTTATTTACAAAACAATGTTCAGTTACCATTGCAATACAACTTGCATAAATTATAGGCATTACAAAAATAAATATCAAATGTATTCCACTCTTAGTCAAGTTTATACCAGTCCCGAGATCTCGTTTACACTTCACACCTCTAGCACATAAAGTCTTATAGGAAGTTATAATGTCCCCGCGTGTATACTGTAACCGGTGGCAATGAAGCTACTATAAGGATCCTGAGAAATAAGTTTCCTCATCGAAAAGTCACATATGTTGAGAAAAAAAAAGTACTTCATCAATAAATGAAAGGTTCATCCAAACCAGACTGGCTATTGTGCCTTTTCTTTTCTTTTCTTTTCTTTTCCATAATCGTACGTGTTATTGTTATATAGGCAGGTGCTCTGTAGTCCGTGGGTGTACAGTGGCACACAAAAGGATCCGCGTAAGGAGCAAATGTTAGTTTAAAACAGCTTGGGGAGAGAGAGAGAGGTGATGGCTTGTTCGCTTTGTTCAAAGCAATTGTGACACCTACCTGTGAACCAAGGAAACAAAACCTACATCAGTCGAATTTCGATAGAAAAAAAAAAATGCGTAAAATGTAGAACCCACACATATTCTTAAGAAGTATGAGTAGATCGGAAGGCTTCATATTCCTCATAACAGTGGAACATTATTGACAAAAACAATATGACTAATAATGAGGAAGTGGCCTCTGGAAACATTCCAATGTTGTGGTAAAAACTGCACATAACCTGACCTCAAAAGCTCATATTAGCGACTTACTTGAAAGATCTTCCTCGTCTTTAACTCGACAGGTAAGACTGGGGTCTTACTGTGAAAACCTCGGTGGGGTCTGTAGAAAATGCACACCCATTTTAGTAAAGGGAAATAGACTACACCGTTTTGACAGCTTAAATATTTCCTACGGTATATTGTAGCCTTGACGCTACCTTTCGATTATGAGGAAAAATAAATAGTTGAGAAAAATAAATGCCACGTTCAAACAATAAAATTAAAGCAATTGCAGAAAACTTCCGACGTGATCAACAATGATTCTATAATAACAAGACTACCAAGGAAATCAAGTTCGCGATTACATTAAAAGTGTCTCAACTAGTTGCATTTGATATAGTTACTTAATTAGATATGCATTTCGTTAACCATGTAATTAGTTAATATGTCAAATTCAAGCTGGCGAAGATCAACAGTATATATGCACCCTTTACGCACCTTTTTTGGATTCTGCATTGGAGGCCCTGAAATGTTGTTCAGTCTGGTTTGGATTAGTCTTTAGTAGGGGGTCGCCACTTTGTTTGTGCAGAAGTCCCTCGCCAGCTGAATTATAGCGCAGTATCCCTTGGCCCTGCAGCGGGCTGAAGTTGCCATAGTTTGTGTAATTACTATAAAACGGCGAGGTGTAATAAAGAGGTCTTCCTAATATGGAGGTGGCGGGGTAGACTGCTCCCGCCGGGGACGCGCTGGGCGCCGTGGAGGTCAAAAGGCCAACGCCCGGGGGACAGTTCTGTCCCAAGTGCTGCTGCTGCTGCTGATGCTGCTTTGGGTCCGAAGTGGCGATCTCGGCTAATGACCATAGTTTAGGTTTGACGGTTTGGTTTTGACCGTCCAGGCATGTTTTGTTGCTGCTGTTTCGGGTGTCCTCTCGGTGATGATGGGTCAAGAGAGGGGCCTCCACCCCAGTCAGAGGGGAAGAGGTCACAGGCTTGGGTGACGGGCCTCTTTGCCTCTCCTCGCGGCCCGTGTCGAGATCGCTCGCGTCGCATTTGTCCTTGGTATCAGGTCCAGAATCACAAACCAGGTCTCCGGTCCTACACGTGACCTTCTCTCCGTCCGATTCCACTGAGCAGGAGTGATCTGTCAGGGCATCGACGTGCAAACTGATGCCTGTAGACAAAAACAACATAGACATGAGTTACTGCGGTCTCGAAAAACTTAGAAAACTCTTAAAATTGCATTACGACGTGAAGGTCTTTAAATGTACAATTATTATATAACGTGTAGTTTTATAATATATAGATGTCAAGTCGTTTAACATTACAATACATGCAGTAGGCTACATTTTATAACACTGTCCTTTTTAATGTGATGCATTTAAATTAAATACGCCTATAATAATAATAATAATAATAATAAAGTAGCCTACCTTCGTCCTCCGCAGACGCTTCGCTGTTGTCCATGTTTTTATCCGTGCGCTCGTCTTTTCTCTCTCCATCGCCGTCGTCCTCATCCTCGTCTTCACTTTTATTCCGAGGTGCCCATGTCATTTTGTTCTCCTTCTTGAGTCTCCGTCTGGCATTAGCGAACCAGGTGGACACTTGCGTGAGGGTCATTTTCGTGATGATGGCCAGCATAATTTTTTCTCCTTTCGTGGGATAAGGGTTTTTCCTGTGTTCCTGCAGCCACGCTTTTAACGTCGCTGTCGCGTCCCGCGTGGCATTTTTTCGGTAAGCGGGATCGTTTAGCTGGTACGGGTAACCGGGACTCCCGTACGGGTGATAACTTATGGCTCCTGCCATCCCCGTAGTGTGCGCGTCATACGGAGACCCCTTCAAAAATATATACATACATGTTTTTTGTCAGTCATCTGTTGTTGTTGTTGTTGTTGTTATTATTATTATTATTATTATTATTATTATTATTTGTAAAACATTTTTTTACAACTTCATAATTCATAAACAAAATATATTTTAAAATAAATATAGGCTAGTCAACGCAATATATAATCAACGCTTACATTTGAATGCACATCAACTAATGATATGTAGCCTACTGCATTATACAATGTTAATGTTATTAATGAATGTTATTATAAAGTGTAACCAAAAATATAATAGTAATAATAATTAAGCCAATAAACAATGATTAATCCTTCATGCAATTATCAGAATGCACAATTACATGGGACTGGGGTGGATAACAGATAATGGGTAATTGCAGCCATTTTGCATAATCACCAGGCTGACTTTCCCAGTGCTCTTTCAGTGTCAGAAGCATATCAGTGAAGCGCAGCATTACAAATCCTATTAGAAAACCACTGGATATGGACCGTTTTTACCCGCTTTCATGTGCCATGTCATTAGCATTGCAATTCATCAATTGACGATTAAATAACGCCTATTTAACTGCACATCATTCCAAACCTCAACTCAATAAATTTATCCTCTGAAATTTTTTCTTGCTGATAATTTTAAAAGATCGCAACCAATAATTTCAGCTATTGTCTAAAAATAACGCGGTGTAGATCAGGCCTGTTAACAGTGTAAAAGTGGGCCTGAAGGTATTCTAAGAAAGAAATATTTAGACACGCTGTTATTGTTTCTTTTAAATAAGCACGCATTTACGGCTGTACATTTTATTCGTGACTTTATAATAACTTTTAAATTGTGGCCAGCTGTATTTTGCACCCGAGTAACACCGAGCCGTGCGGCATTTGTATTCATGACCTGCACGAGCTTCCCTTTGAAACACACACACACACACACACGCGCGCGCGCGCGCGCGCATTCATGCAACTCCCGAACCCACAACCAAAACTATAACCGTGCTATCATGCAATATTCATGCATTCCTATCAAGAACAATGACTTGTGAATGGCGACGGCTCTACATCCACAACAGGGCTGTTTACCATGTAGGACGGGAATCCCGTGGCCGGATCTGTTGAGTAGGGCAGAGGGCTGGAGAATCCGTTGGCCGTGGCTGTGAATGCAGCTGATCCGGGGTACGGGCTGAACGCTGAACCGGACGAGGACCGGGCCAGCTCCTCACTCCTCGGGGCGGCCAGCGGACAGGAGTACAGCGCCAGAGAGCCCGGGGGCTGGTAGAGGTAACCCTGAGGATAGGACATTATTATAGTTTCTCTCCAGTAGAGGAAAGGCAGAAAACGGGCTGATCGATAGAATCAGCGCATTTAACCGCCGAGCGCAGGGATAAACTAATAAAAGAAAATAAATAAAAGCGCAAAAGAGGAGCGATCAGCAGAGTGCCGTCATGAAGATCCCCTAGCGTCCGTTTGTTTGTAGTGCTCGGGAGTGGAGAGTGAAGAGTTGCTGGAAGGAGCAGGCGAGTTTCTGAGAGCATTGGAGAAACAGGAGCTGTCAATCACAGCTCATCTAAATATTCCATCTCCGCCCCCTCTCTCGCGTTGTGAAATGCAATTCCGGAACAAAACCCGCACAGAAAGCAGCCCGTGCGTTCTCATCGTCGCGTTTCTGTCGTTTATCTATTGCATTTTTCTTTCTTTTTGATTTATTTCAGATGCTGACGGATGACATGATGCCACTTCATTTGTCATTTCTTAAAAAAATTCCCACCATGGCTGAAGAGGGTTTGGTCGTACATTAGGCTACAGTGTATTTGCATAACCACACAAGAGTATTAATAAACTACATGTAAATATGTACATAGGGCTACTTGTAATTGCACATTGATATTGCATTTGTTATTACGTGTAACGCCTATAGAAAATAGTTTTGTTTTTGTTTTTTAAATGTAGGCTAGGAAACAGAACGTAACAATGAAATGCATACAGTAGGCTAATAAGTATCCAAAGAAATAATGTACAATTAAATTACCTATTATGTGTTTTCCCCTTTGGTTTAAAATACGTATTAAAAAAAAAACACATTATTATGATTCTGATCATTATTATGATTATCATCATTATCATCTTCATTATTAGGATTATTATTATTACATCTAAAATCAGCAACATTTCCCAATATGCATTCAGTAAATTGTACAGTCATAATTCATAATTCAACAGTAAATACAATCAGCTGTATCTTGACTCCACTGATCAAGTTTTACCGTCAAAATATGCAATTTCATTTGTAATTATTTATTGTACCGCGGAGCTCTGTACTGTAAAATGCACTTTTTAATGAAAGACTAATTGCAATCAGCAGCATGCTATAGTGCATGTTGTCGCGCTGCTGCTAAACATTGTTTGTCTCTTGTATTAATTGTTGAAGGAGCAGTGCGCGCTCAGGCCGGTGGGAGGTGTGAGTCTTCTTTCACTCAGCCCGTCATATTTCTCCTCTCTAATCGCAGGAGGTCTTCCATCCTGACAGCACGAGTTTGTCTTCCACATACCTGTAACAGATATTTAGAATTAATTCAGCCGGAATAGTTTTTCTTCGACACATCACTGTTCATGACACGAAAACACAAACACACACTGGAAAATTATAACTGAAAATAAATAATGAGATGTGATAGCGACCGGGGGAAAGAGATGTGTATAATATACTCTTATTTTACTTTGACCTTTATTGTTTTTGTTTTTATTATTACAATTTAAAATTAATATAAATTTTCTCCAAGCCGTTGTAAAAACGGTGATGAGGAAATGTTTTCGTAACACCCGGATCCATTGTGCTACATTTTTTTTCTTGAATTAAAATGATTGGAACTATATATAAATATATATATCTCACTTAATGTATTGAATACAAATGTAAATGCAAATAAAATGCGTAAAGTTCTCTGTCAAATAACATCAATTTAAAAAAAAAAAGGTTTTTTTTTTGTTTTGTTTTTTAAACGAAATTTTAAGATTTATTCAAAGATTAGTGAAAATTAAGAAATGTCAGTTAACTGGCATTCAAGAGGAAATTGTTGTCATGCTATGTTAAATAATGGTGGTAGTGGTGAGAAAAAAAATCGAATTAAAACAAAGAATTTTTATTATTTATTGCATAGGCTACAATTAATTAAAAAATAAAATGTCTTTATTATACCCTTATTTATTACCATTTCTGATATAGAGATGTTTAGAGGGTCTAATTTGTAAACTATATTCCGCACTGTTTGTACCACCTTTCATATTTTCTATGGTAAAGTAATTTGTAAAGACTGGAATTAATTTGGCGATGATGGCTCACAGAGGACAGATAAAGCACGCGGGACTGAGAGCGAGAGCGCGCGCCGCACAGCAGGGGGCAGTAGGTTAACTAGGTTAACTTCCATACTTAGAAACCCTCGTGATATTTTAGTCCCAGCAAACATGATAGAATTATAGGAGATTCAGCCCAAGACTGCAGCTAAATATCAGTGAAATGCCCTCATCCAATTCGCCCGAAGAAGCCTTTAAACATAAAATTATGGAATTAACTGACAATAAGCCTGCATGATGTTACAGACTCATATGTATATGTATACATATATATATATATATGTGTGTGTGTGTGTGTGTGTGTGTGTATATATATATATATATATATATATATATATATATATTCAAATATGCCCATTTTCCATATTTACTTAGAATGTTAGGAATATTGAACCAAGTTTAATAATAAAGAAATTGAACCAACTGTTTAGCATGAGTGAAATACAATATTACAATACAATATTGTATTGTAATATTGTATTTAACTCATGCTAAACAGTTGGTTCATTTTCTTTATTTTTTTGAACAGGCCATTGAACTGTATATAATTTCCTTATTTATACTGCCATTTCATGCATTTGAATGCATAAAATTGAAACGCATGTAATAACACATACCCAAAAAGAAATAATTATATTTATTAAACATGATTATATGAAAATAAATGTAACCTATAGGCCTTTAATAATCAGTTTCTTTAATTTAAAACAGCTGATATAATAATAATAATTATCATTATTATTATGTGCAGCATTGCACAACATGTAGTGAGTGAGTTTGTCATGAACAGTAAATACAATCAGCTGGATTTCCCAATAGAACATTTACTCACTGGCTTTTAGACCATTGATCAAGTTTTACTGACAAAATCTGTAATTATACGGGTCCTTATGCTCAATAAAGCTGATTACACTGGGAGCGCACACACACTCACACACACACACACACACGCAGGCTCTTTACCGATTCAGATTTATGATGCATGCCATCGATTTGGATAGAAGGAAACAACTATTGATTTTTCATATTTTTCTTTAAACTTGTTTACTCAAGGATAATACAGCTCGGCTGTGGCAGCTCCAGTGAAAAGCACAGGGATTAGCAGTACTGCCTTTTGATGAGATAAATTACTCAGTGCAACTTCAGTGGCCAAAGGGTATACTTTGATCTTATATTACTTCATTTACCCTTATGACTAAATGATTATTGATTTTATATTCTTAACTCCGAAATGTGAATGCCGGGCAGCTGACAGGGTTTGAAGTGCTATTTCTGTGAAGTACAACTCTCTTTGACCCACACTGTATGCATGTATTTGTGCACATATATCTTGGAGAGCATGTTTATCTTCCCTCATGCATGTGTGTCTGTTGGTACTGCAAAGCAGTCTGAGGAGGTACAAAAAAGGACAGTCCCTAATCATATCATATTCATATTCATAATCAGTCCCTATCATATTGTTTTGTGTAGTATACTGTCCTGAAAAAAAAAAAAGTTATCTTCATGCACCTGTGTCCCATTAACATGCCACCCTTGTGTTATCATAAATCTGAACTTTGAAACAAAACACTGAGGTGAATACAGGACAGATGCTCACTTTGCTCCTCAGAATCACAGTGAGGTAATCATACACTTGTAAACCCGAATAAGTTGGCAAAACTCAACAAATTTGAGGCTGTCAGCTGCCTCAACATTTTTAAGTTAAGAAATGCAAAGTTTAAGTAAGCACAACTGGCAGATTTTTATTTTGTACTCATACATTTTAATTGTTCTTAACTTGAAATGCTTGAGTACACTCAACATTGAGTACACTTAACTTAAAATGATCATGTAACCCCAATGTAAACATTTTATTAGTGTAAAATTAGCTAGCTATAACAAGCTAATTAAGAAAATGCTAACTTGCTAATTTGCTAACATCTTAACATAGCACTTGCTGAATGAGTGCAGCAATATAAATCATTTAACATACTTGCTTTCAAACCAAGCCGCATGCACCACTTGTCATCATGATGGTAACTCTCCAAATCCCACATTAACAGAAACTCTTCTGAATTAGCATAACAAAACATTAATGACTACTAAATCTCCCACTTAACAGTAATCTTGCACGAACAACAACAACAAACAAACAATATTATATAACACTTAATTTTAGCATTTACTCTTCCTTTCGAGTGGATGCTGGGAAATAGAAATCCCAGCCCAGTTTCAGCTAAACTTAAGTCCGCCTAAATTAAAAGAAATAAGTTCATAAAACTCAAAGCAATGAAACAGTTCAGTTTACTTAAAATATATCAGTTCGGTGAACCTGAAAGAAAAATAAAGTTCTAAATACTCATAAAAGTTAATTTGACTGAACTAATTTGTCTTTGTCCTACTCAAACCAATTAATTATTTTGAGTGTTAGGGTTTACAGTGTACCCATAGGTGGAGCGAGTTAGCAAAAGGAATCTTTACACTTTCTTGATTCAATGGTGAATCTGTATTCTTGTTTTCAGAAATCGTGTACACTGTGCTCCATGGAAATATAACATGAGGTAGCTAAAATAGCCCGCATCAACTTACGTTTTCTTTGAACATGGCAAACGCCAGCTTTGAACTTTCCTTTGAATGCCCACAAATCCCAAAATGTAAGAAATAGATGAACGTTTGAGTGTCCGTAGGCACCTTAGCGAAAGCTACATTTGCTGTTATTTCATCATGTTTTTGCAGCGAGTGAGATCTTTCACAAGAGAAAAAAGTCAGATACAGAATATCACAAAAAGCAGCAAATTTCAGCTGAGCCAGAGCAAATGAGAGCGCAGATAAGCATAACACAAAAAGCAATTTGTCTCTGCGATAATTCACGTCTTTTTCAAGGTGCCGGTGCAGCGTGCAGATACTGCTCTCTCAATGCTCTGACCCTGGTGGTTTGGGGCTATGTGCTATTCTGTCAGGGGAGAATGTCTTTGGTCTTCTCCAGTGGGCCCTACGGGGGTGAGGAAAGGGTGGCGACAGCCGTCATCTCGCCCAACTGGCATCGGCGAGCTCGCCAGACCTCTAATCAGTAGCTATCCATGCGCTTGGCAGCGGAGGGGGTTTCAAATCAGTACCTCGCCCCCAGTGAAAAACCCTGAGCCCCATCACTTTGTAAGCACGTTCCTCTGGGCGAGCAGCGTTTGTGCCTCTGATGAAGTGTGTGGAGGAACACAGATGTTTGCTTCCTCGGCCGCTCTGCACCTCCGAGTTGAATAGAGTCGTGAAGCGCCGCACACAGTCTCAATTTGTTTAACATGCTGCAGAAAGCCATGGATGTTTCGGCAATGTAAAAAACCAAGAGAGAGCGAGCTGCATTTTTACTCTTACTCTGCGACTTTTAAATGCTGGAGGAAGAAATCAGCAGGATGTGGATGCTGTATCAAATGACATATTGTGTTCGACAAGAGCCAGTCTCTCTGTCAATGCAAACTAAAAACATCCACCACACTGCGGCAGTCTGTGTTGTTTAGGTGGGCTACTATAACTTTAGGTGGGTGAAAGTCACTGTCCAGCCAGAGTTGGTGACCTTAACCATCATTTTCATGTCTGTCCACAGACATTTATGGGGTCGATGACAAATAAGGATGTCCAGGACAATGAAAGGGAGAAAACTCTTCTGCCGCCTTTTTGGTTTAAAGAATGATTCAAACTTTAGCTCCTTTGTTGTCATTTCTGTTTTATGGTTTTCTTATCACATGGCAACTAAATGGTATCCTGCAAGCTGGGTTGATTTGTTGGGGGGGAAAAAAATTACTCAAATTAGGGTGATGCAAAAATGAGTACACCCCACTGAAAGTCTCTGGAGCAAAGCTACATTTTAGACTACAAATGTCTAATTTAACAAGAATTCAACCACAAGTGAGTCTAATTATTCATTACACAGGTGTCCCCTTCCCATTTCATGCTGTCAGCAATGGCACCACATGGAAGAGAAATGTCACAAGACCTGAGAAAGAAAATAATTTCTTTACACCAGAAAGGTGAAGGCTACAAGAAGATTAGCAAAGCATTACTTATCAGTCAGAATACTGTAGCAAAAGTGGTACAAAAATGTAAAAAAGATGGAACTGCAACCATCTCACAGAGATGACCAGGTCCTCCACGGAAGTTAACACCTCGACAGGAGCGTCTTCTGATGAGAAGGGTTGAAGAAAATCAGCATGCACGTTCACTGCAGTTATCTAAAGAAGTAGAAAGCCAAACTGGGGTGACTATTTCCCGTGACACAATACGGCGTACACTGCAGAGGAATGGCATGCATGGGTGCCGTCCACGAAAGAAGCCTTTCCTAAAGCCCAGGCACAAAAAAGCCCGCCTAGAGTTTGCCAGGGCCCATGTTGTCAAAGATGAAGACTACTGGGACTCTATACTCTGGAGTGATGAGACCAAGATAAATGTTTTTGGAAGTGATGGCTTCAAAACTGTATGGCGTCACAAAGGTGAGGAATACAAAGAAAAATGTATGGTGCCTACAGTGAAACATGGTGGTGGCAGTGTCCTTATGTGGGGCTGCATGAGTGCTGCTGGTGTCGGGGAGCTGCATTTCATTGACTGCATCATGAATTCACAGATGTACTGCTCTATACTGAAAAAGAAAAGACACTACCATCACTCCGTGCCCTTGGTAGTTGTGCACTTTTCCAACATGACAATGATCCTAAACACACATCTAAGGCCACTGTTGGATTTCTGAAGAAGAACAGGGTGAAAGTGATTCATTGGCTCCTGATCTGAACCCAGTCGAACACCTATGGGGAATTCTGAAGAGACAAGTTGAGCATCACTCTCCATCCAGCACCCAGTCTCTAAAAGAGGTCATTCTTGAAGAATGGAAAAAGATAGACGTTGCAAAATGTCGCCAACTTGTTCATTCCATGCCTAGAAGACTTGGTGCTGTCATTAAAAATCATGGAGGCCATACAAAGTACTATGTAGTAGTTTTTGTTGTGGGGTGTACTCATTTTTGCATCACCCTAATTTGAGTAAAACTGAAAAATGTGTAATCTAAGTTATATTATTAACCTTACTTTCATGTTATAAGTTAAACAGATGTTATATTAAACTTAGTCTTGTCAACATTTTGGAAATCGTTTTTGTGTTCATTGAGACGTTGTTTAAAATGTTACTTTTCAAAGGGTGTGTTACTCATTTACAAACTTTTATTAGTAACACTTTACAATAAGGTTCATTAGTTAACATTAATTAAATATAGTTAACATGAACTAATAATGAACTGCATTTCTACAGCATTTATTAATCTTTGTTAATGTTAATTTCAGCATTTACTAATACATTATTAAAATCTTGTTAACATTAGTTAATGCACTGTGAATTAACATGAACAAACAATGAACTGTATTTTCATTAACTAACATTAACAAAGATTAGTAAATACAGTAACAAATGTATTGCTCATGGTTAGTTCATGTTAGTTAATACATTAACTAATGTTTAACTAATGAACCTTATTGTAAAGTGTTACCCTTTTATTTTGGATGCGATTAATCTTTTGACAGCATATATATATATTTATATATATATATATATATATATTTATATATATATATATATATTAATAAAAGATTTTATTATTATTCAGACAGTTATACCACATAGGGGTCAATTAATCACTTTATTCCAATTATCACTTTATTCTATAAAACATTTTTAGTTTGAATTCATTTTTAATACATTTTAAAATGCATATTATTTTGTTTTATTATCTTAAACCCCCAAAATGTCAGGTGGTGCAACTGTCTTAACTGTGTCTTAATAACAAAATAATTAAAACAAAATACTATGGCATCATTTTAGGTTTGAAACCTTTTATATATACAAATTGTATAAATATCAGTAGTTTTAAAGCTGTTGAGATCATTAAAAAAAACTTTTGTCCAGCAATTTGTATATTCTCAAATGTCAGGGTGGCACAACTGCAAACATGACTCTTTTATTATAAGGTAATAATAGTAAACATGATAATGCATCATCCAAAGGGGCCCAACTGAACCTTGTGCCAGAATGAAAAGGTTTGTAGATCTCTCTCAAATACTGGTAAAAACTGCTCATTTCAAGTATGGGTAGGTTGGTTCACTTTCAATGTCAGGTGGTACAACTACAGTATATACATACAACTATTTGATTGTACCTCCTGACATAAAAAGTAAAAAATTAATATACTTTGATAGTTTATTTACCAACTGAAACTTGTTTAAACACATTGTTCATGTTACAAAAATATGCATGATATGCAAGATTTTTTTTTTTTTAAAAAACACCTTTTTTTTAAGCTTTATTTGTCAATGACCCATAGACATTTTTCATTTTAAACCAGACAAAAAAATGACATTCAGAACTTTCAAAGTTCAAAGTAACCAAAGTTCAGGTTCATTCAAAGTTGCATTTTTTATGTATTTTTTAATAACTAAATAGATCCAGCCAAAAAAAGTGACCCTTATACATTATAAATATGTGGCTTTTCTTGAGATAATGTGGAAAATGCTGCTTACGTCTGCTGCCAGTATTCATCATTTTGCCTCTGAGTGACTGTAATGACTGGACCGCTCATGCACACTGTCTGATCAGGGATTTAAAAGAGAGAGAAGACTAAGAATTATCATTTTCAAATATTTGCAGGGCCAGATAGAGCACACTTGCTGGCTTTATGATATACGGCGGCTTAATGATTTAAATTACCCTCTTCCATCGCCTGAGCTGAGTTTAATCAATTAAAATGACAATTTGTCAAGAGGTTAAACGGTGAGCTCCAGTGATCTGAAAGCATGATAAATGCCACACTTGCATCTTCTCAACAACTCTAATTTTGCATAGGAAAGAAGGTTTCAGAGTGTGAGATCTACTGTATATGAAGCTATATGATCACTCTGTCCTGCCCAGCTGCACAAGAACATGAACATCTTCAGATGTGTGAAGTAATGCACATTTGTCACGGGCCAAACTACTCATTCCTTAATCATTTAATGTCTGATCTTTAAGTTTTGTTGCATTTTAATGTTCATCACCCTATTGTGATGTGCATTCAAGCAAAATGGCTTCTGGAACAAGAAAAAAAATGTAGGGTGGGACTTAATTTTGTCCATGGGGACATAAGCGCCAATTTATGATCCTGCTGGTGGGTGCCCACACTCTATACAATTAATTATACTTTAGGTTAGTTTTTCAACAGTACTGTCTTTTTCTTCTTGCGATGGTGTGCTTGGTGAATTCATTACACAAAAGTTAGTCATGTCTTGTGAAGAGAAACACACTGACAGCAAATACATTACGCAACCAAACAAAATCATTCTTTTCATGAGTGTTGTCACGGCTCTCTCGTTGATATGCCTGATGATATTGCAGTTAATTACTTAAAATACAATTTATCATCGGGCACCCCCCCCCCCGGTCTGCCTTGGACAGTGCTCGGCAATGTCAAAATGATTATAATGGCCAATCAGATCAAAGAAGGCGGGGGTTACTGTTGTAAGGTAAGATGTAAATAGCGAAACATTTAATGTCAACTGTTTTACGATAGAAATGTTAAACGACCGACAGTAACATCCAGTGATGCAAACTACTCAAATTTTTTCTCCAAAATGGCCCTTTTGAATTGAAAATTTACGTGATTCATGTCTTTCCTAACTGAATGTCATGAGACCAGAAACGTTTTACATTTTTGACATATTAGGCATACAAATAAAAGTGCATATGTGCATATTTTAATGCAAATATTATTTGCAAATAGTTCTAAATGATTATTTCACAACTAGAATTAGACCTAGAATTTCCTTTACTGTTCTATTTCTTTATAAAAATTGGACCCCCCCAATGTTCAAGCCATGGTTATGGTCTTGCAACATAACCTGACACAAAAAGCACAAGCTTTTGTGTCAGGTTGTTATGTTGGAATGCTAAACATAATGGTATAATTTTGTGTATTATGAACAAAGTCCCTTTAAGCCGGGATCCACCAATCAGAGAAGTTCCCGAATCTCAATTGATTTTTTCATTGGTTATAATGAATAGAGAATATCTCGTGTTTTTCCGTGGGTGCTCGGCCATTATACTTGGGGAATTGATTGGATGGTTGTGGTTTGCTATTGGTCGATCTAATGTGAGTGACAGGTTGCCCCGCCCTCACGCCAGTAAACACATCATCAGAGAAGAGATGTCGCTGCAAGAGCGAGGGTAAGTTATTTTGATTAAAGATTAGAAGGGCACATGAATTAAAAATAGTAATAATAATGATGTGCACAGATAAATAATTTATAATAATCACTGCAATATTCCATAAAAAACAAGAATTGTCCATTTTGATTTCATGGTGACTTTAAGACTTTGTCTTAAGAACCAGTCTAACCAACTAGCAGTTATTCAAGGGTTTATTAATCAGTCTTACTGTTCAGATTCAAATTCTACTTTTTTATGTAACTGACAGTCAGTCATGACCTGTTTTAAAGAAACAAATTAGATGACCAACTAAGACTAGTCTACGCAGTTTATGCAACCGGCCACTGTCTTTATAAGGAGCACACATACAGACCACTGACAGATTCTCTCTCACGCTCCACTGAGGCCAAGCCCAAACACCAACACCTCTTAAAACAAAACACTCCTAACACATATGCAGGTGCAAGTGGAAACGAGACTTTTATTCCCTCTGTTTGCTCTAGCGGCTGATCCTATGGGAACACACCTAATCCATGTCATGTAGAATTAAGCTTCTGTCTCATTCATCTGCCTCTCGGAAGTTCAAGCACAAAGAGAGGTATGTGAGAAGAGAATAGCCACAAATGATAGGAATTATGTGCCGGACAAGTCTCCGCCGCATAAGCGTTCTAGACGGCCTGATTGATGAGTCGAATGAGTCACCTTAAATCAAAGCAAAATAAAAGGAGGCACAAAGAGGTGCAATTGGAAATGGCTACCCGACCCCTCCTAGTCCAGGTAGTCCAATAACCGCAGGCCGAGCAGATAGAGTTCCCTCGAAAGAGTCTGTTGACAGCAAGTGTCAGTGGTCTTTGTAAGCATTGTGCGGGGCCTGATAGGGTTACTTGTGGCTAATCCATGCTGACCTTGCCTCGGTTTTTGAACGAGGACGCTTTTGTACAGTTCGGACGCCTGAAAAGGGTATGAGGATACTGACATATAACCATCGGCGCAGGTCTCGCACCGATTCTTTTGTGGTGTTATCGGGTTGCATGTCTGGGACTGCAAATAAACAATGTTTGAGCACAAGTAAGGTGACATTTAAAGTGGCTCGGGAATGGCGCGTTCGGAGCGACAGGTTCAAAAGGTCAGCCAGAGAGTGGGAGCGTTTCGATGACTTAAAAGAAATCCTATCGCGATGAAATGTTAGGGTGGCAGGCGCAAACGGCATACAAAATGCCACAACAGAGAGAGAAGCGTTGGCACGCGTTGTGTCGCGTCGGAAAGACCGAACTTTGAAGCGGAGAATGCCATGTAAACACAGACCCGTTCAAAACCATGCAGAGCTGGAGGACAGGAGACCAATCAATCAAAGCCTCGGGTTTCACAAAGCTTATCAGAATGAAATAAAATATCGCAATCTCTTCTAGAAAAGAGCGGCGTCGCTTTACCTTGCCGACTGATGAAAGCGCATCAAACTGAGCTAGGAGATCACTGAACTGTTGGTGCACAAACTTTAGCTTTATTAGCCATGCTGTAAGAAATCATGCAAATGTAAACGATGCTAAACTGATGATAGATATCCTGAAAAAAAAAAAAAACAAGGCAGCTGACAGGATCACTCCAGAACATTAGAAACATCCACAAGGAAAGAGAAAGAGAGAAAGAAAGACAGGACGTGAATGATAGACAGACAGATGTGTTTCTGTTTTTCTCCCTGAGGCCAGCTGGAAGACATCAGCTGATGATCAGGCCATCTCTGCTACAATCAGCTCCATTTCTACACGAATCCAGGAGGCTTTTGAAGACAAGACTCTGGTCATTCTCCCAGCATTTTGGGTAGAATTTGATATGAATCATAGTGTCTCTCTAAGGAGGTGATCAAAGCGCCCATTTTTTAAATATGAACCACCTGCATTCCAGTTTAACCAGGTGCTGTCTGCACTGCCATAGTGATGTGTATTCAATCACTATTTTTCATGTAACTACCAAAAGTAAATGCTTTCTATGTGAATTAGATTGCAATTTATTTACAAAATTTAGCGTTGTTTGCGTGTCGCAACTAATGTTATGGAATTTAGTATTTAGTATGTTTATTTATATATAAACATACTAAATACTATAGTACAGTATAATACTATAGTATATATAAATACTATAGTATAGTATAAATATATAGTATTTAGTATGTTTATATATATAATGCATAGCATAAATGAGTACACCCCCTCTGAAACTTCTGAAAGTCAGCAATTACACAATTACAATTACCCTAATAAGACATGTTAGGGTTCTTTAAAAATATAATGTTCCAGCAAGTCTGCTTAATCAATTACCAAAGAAGCATGTCAAAATTATTCAGGAAAATAAGATTTTCTTATCAAGGTGATAAAATGTTGTGTAGCAAAAATGAGTACACCCTCCTGAAAGTTACTAAATAAAATGAAATAAAAATTGTCTGGTGTAAGTTTAAGGCAATGATTGATCAACAGGTAAGTATGTTGAACCAAAACATTTGAAGAGAAGTCATTTCTTGACAATTAAAAGTGTTATATAGCCCACTGAATCATTCTCAGACTTAATGCTGACAACAATTAACCACTTGGGAGAGAACTGTCAGGAGACTTATTTCTTAGCACAAAAGAGGACAGTGCTACAAGAGGATTACCAAATTATTGTTTTAAGTGTGAAAATATAGCAAAAGTAACACAGAAATTCAAAAACAATGGACTTGTGAGAAGGCCCCTGAAATAATCAGGCCTTCATTTTAAGCTTTCATTTAGTGATGAGGGATTTTTTTGCTAGACAAAGAGCAGGAAAAATACTAAGCGAGTGTCTCAGAGCCAGCAAAAGCTATGAAAAGAGTGACTGTTTATCTCACAGAGTAAGATGCAGCCTGCAGAAATGACACGCATGGTTGTTGTTCTCACTGGAACTACCTACTGTAGCCAAAGCACAATAAAGTCAGTTAGCCATTTCCAAAGCCCATATTTACAAAATATAGATTCTGGGAATCAATACTCTGGTTTCATGAGACCAAATCAATCATTTTGGATCTAACAACATCCAAAATGTTATGGTGTTGCTAGAGGAGGAGTACAGTGAGAAGTGCCTGGTTCCCACAGTAAAGTTCAGTGGTAGTAAAGCTCTTATATAGGGATGTATGAGTGCTGAAGGTGTGAGGGAGTTGTACTTTATCAATGCTGTCATGAATTCCCACACCACTGTGTAATTTAATATACAAACTTGAAACAGAAGATGTTACCCTTTCCTCATTCCCTGCATTGTTGGGCATTTTTTCAACAAGACGAGGATATGCATTCTCCCAAGGTGAAAAACCTTCTGTGGACATGTATTGCACTCAATCTTAACACTCTTGAGCACCTGTGGGGGATTCTGTAGAGATGAGTTGACCAACACTCCCCATTAAAGATCAGGGCATTTAAGGAGCTCACCATCCAGGAGTTAAACGGAACAGATGTGACATTCCGTGCCAAGAAGGGTCAGAGCAGTATATTCAAAATTATGGAGGGCATACTAAGTGCTAGAATATTATACATTTGTTGAATTAAATCTAGGGTGTACTCGTTTCTGCAATCCTTAATTTAAACAAAAGTGGCTAATTTACATATTTTATGGCTATTAATGACATATATTTCTCAGTTTTTATTATGTATATGTTTAATACATTTTAGTTTTGCCATCTTTCCATGAATTGTATTAGTGATCATAAAAAAAAAAAAAAAAAATGCATCTTTTGTATTTGTTCAGAGGGGGTGTACTCATTTATGCTGTGCACTGTAATTCTTTTAATGAACCAGGTGCTAAAACAACGGAGACAATGTGTGCAAAAAAATAATTATGCTATCAGCGTTGCAATTTCCTGTTCAAAGGGTTAGTCCACCCAAAAATGAAATTTCTGTCATTAATTACTTACCCCCATGTCGTTCCGAACCCGTAAGACTTTTGTTCATTTTTGGAACACAAATTAAGATCTTTTTGATGAAATCTGAGCGACTTCTGTCCCTCCATTGACAGTCTATGCAGCTACCACTTTGATGCATCAAAAAGTTCGAGATCGTAAAACTAATCCATATGAATTGAGTGGTTTAGTCCAAATTTTCTAAAGAGACACAATCACTTTATATGATGAACAGATTGAATTTAGGCTTTTATTAACATATAAACATTGATCAGCGAACATAAACAGAAGTTCAGCCGAACCTGCTTGATGCATGAGAACAAACCTCTTGTGGAAGCTCAAACGTGCTGCATAACACACGAGAATGAACCTCATAGGTTCTCGCGGAAACTCAAACGTGCTGCGTAACACAAGAATGAACCTCATTTCTTCTCGAGGAAGCTCAAACGTGCTGTGTAACACACGAGAATGAATCTCATTGGTCCTCGCGGAAGCTCAAATGTGCTGCTTAACACACGAGAATGAATCTCATTGGTCCTCGCAGAAGCTCAAACGTGCTGCTTAACACATGAGAATGAACCTCATTGGTTCTTCCGGAAGCTCAAACTTGCCTCGTAACACATGAGAATGAACCTCATTGGTTCTTGCGGAAGCTCAAACGTGCTGCTTAACACATGAGAATGAACCTCATTGGTTCTTCCGGAACCTCAAATGTGCTGCGTAACACATGAGAATGAACCTCATTGGTTCTTGCTGAAGCTCAAATGTGCTGTGTAACACAGGAGAATGAACCTCATTGGTTCTTCGAAAGCTCAAACTTGCTGCATAACATAAGAATAAACCCTGATTGGTTCTTGCACATCAAGCGAACATGATTTGTTTTTGAGCTTCTGTTTACCAGATCTGATGTGTGCGTTGATGAATGTTTATATGTGAATAAAAGCCTAAATTCAATCTGTTTCACTGCCTTTTTGATCACTAATCTGACTGCATACCTCTAAATTTAGTTTTCAAAATTACCTTGAAAAGGGGAAAATGTCATTCTAGGTCTGCAGGAAGTACATGTATTATCCTGCTGTCCCATTAATCTGCAAAACACTTCATCCTCCTCAATTTGAGCATTTTGCAATGTGTTCAGCAGCTCAAACTGTTCGATTTAAGCTGTTTGTTTTGCATCCTGCTTTAGTCTTCTAGCACAGTGCTAAATGTTCATTGATCTGTGATCTGTGTGAGTTTGGACATAGGCCATTTGCACATCCCGAGTCTGCGCAAGAAGAACAATAAATTCTGTTAGAGGAGTTTCACAACCAGATATACATTGGCTCATCGACACACCGCGGTATTGACGGGCTGAAATGTAGACTAGCGTAGTACCAGAGGCCTCAGCTAATTAAAAATGGATGTGCATGTGTGTTGCATACAATTAATCCCTCCAAATATCAGGGGAGAAATAAAGGTTTAGCGCACCCAGCACTCAACACAAGCCTGAGAAAATCAAATAAAAGGGAAAAAGGTCTGGAACGAAGCCTCCGACGCCAGATTGGCCGATGGTCAAGTATGAATGGTCCGATGGGAAGGGGCTGCTTATGGAATGTGTTGCAGCTTCTGTTTGAATTCAATGATTAAATGAGCAAATACTTCCCAGATTTGTAGCGAGAGGAGCTGTCAGTTTATTTATTCATAACGTGGCCATGAATAATTTAATGGTCAGCAGTTTTTATCTGGAGGGATCATTATTGAGAGTTGAGGTGAAAGCTGTTGATTGGGCTTTTGGCAGCCGTCCACGGCCACTGACAACGACACATGTCGCACGCGGGCAGCGGAAATAAAGGGGTACAACGTATTTCAAGACGCAACGTCCACATGGGAGTGATGGTAATTTGGAAAATAGGTAGACACCATTGAGCAAACCTGTGCAACACATAAAGAACAATATCTATAAAGTATCAAAAAGTTAGACCAGGGCATTATAAAAGTTTCTCTGAATAAATACTTTCTGCCAAAAGTTTTGGAATAAATAAGATTTTTAAGTTTTTTTTAAAGAAGTCTCTTATGCTCACCACAGCAGCATTTATTTGTTCAAAAATGCAGTAAAAACAGTAATATTGTGAAATATTTTTTTTATAAAATTACTTTTCTATTTGAAGTTATTTTGAAATGTAATTTATTCCTGTGATCAAAGCTGAATTTTCAGCATCATTACTCGAGTCTTCAGTGTCACATGATCCTTCAGAAATCATTCTAATTTATAATAACTGCTCAATTATTATCAGTTATTATTGGTGCTCAATTATTAATAATTGTACTAATTATTATCAATGTTGAAAACAGTTTTTGCTTCTTAATATATATATTTTTTTTTTGGTAAAAACAGTAATTTTTAGAATTCTTTGATGAATAGAAAGTTAAAAAAGAACAGCTTTTTTTTTTAAATAGAAATCTTTTGTAACATTATAAATGTCTTTACTGTTACATTTGATCAATTTAATGTTACTTACTGAATGCAACATTGATAATAATAAGAAATGTTTCTAGAAATGTTTCATATTAGAATGATTTCTGAAGGATCATGTGACACTGAAGACTGGAGTAATGATGCTGAAAATTCAGCTTTGATCACAGGAATAATTTACATTTTAAAATATATTCAGATAAAAAACAGTTAATTTAAATTGTAATGTTTTACAATTTTACTGCTTTTACAATTCAGCCTTGAGAGACATAATTCCAAAATATTTAAAATAATCATAATTATTTCAATAGCGTATTTACCACTGAAGTGCTTGTTTTCAAACAGGTTTCCTGAACACTCACCAAATAATCCTGTCTGACAAACGTGTTGGAGTTTTTTTCTCAAGCTGTACAGTACGTCCCTCACCCTCAGCCATCATTGCTTCAGGTGGATTGAGTTTTAAGGTGTTATCTGAGTGGGCCATGATGGGCTGGTCCAGATAAGTCCAAACTGAGCTTAGATGGGAAGAAAATGAGGATCAGAAGTGGCTGATCTTTTTATCAGCTGACCCCGTCTGTTGCCATGGCAGCACATTTTAACCCCTTAGATGGATGAGATGATCAAGGGATGATAAAAAACCATCCTGCCAGAACACTGAGACACATTCCCTCAGTGTCTCTCTGAGATATCACAGATACTTCATTTCACTTACATGTCCTTCACTCCACCACTGATTCTACAGACATGGGGCAAAACATGGCCTTGAACTTTACCTGCATTTGTTTTTGAAAAAAATAAAAAAATAAATAAATAAAAAAATCAGTAAATTAATCAGAGTTATTTCTAGAATGTTTGGTTACACTTTAATATAAGGTGTCTGTTACAGTGTAATTAAACATTTAAGTACTGAGTAATAATAATTAACTACATGTACTTAATATAGGATCAGTTGCATGTAATTATGCATTATGTAATCATCTATCTATCCATCCATCCATCCATCCATCCCAATAACACTGTCAAAGAAATTATAAATAAAATGTATGGGATTTTTAGATAATTTCCATCTTATTAAATAAGCTCTAAAAAATAAAAAAATAAATAATAATAATAATTTGATAGCACCATCAGCAGCAATAGTCTGACTATGGTGATAATTCAACAGAGCTACACTGTAAAAAAAATATATATATATATATATTTTCATGATTTGTATTTACAACATTTTTTCTTTTGTCAGATCATCTTAGATAAATAATGTGATTCAGATAACATAATATTTTGAGTTTCTGTTGATTAAACCAATCGCCTTCATTGTTTTAATTCAAATTTTTAATTTCAATGAACTCAAAATTAAGGCAACCAGGTAACTTTTTTTAAGTTAAATCAACAATTCTATTTTACAGTGTAGAAAACACTTTGAAACTATCTTTTAGTCTCAATTCATTCATCAGTGTGTATGATAGAGTTGTCAATATTTATCATATTTTTGAATCCGTCACTGTTAACGTATATAGAATGACTAAAAAGTTCTGGAAGACTGAAGCCAAACACAGCTGAAAATACAGTAGGTACCGATTTGTTGTCCCAATAATCTACATCAGCGTTCAGGTTATCTTGTTATAGTTTGTGCTTCACAAACAGCAAACCTTTGATTTTCACAAATGAAATTAGGCCACAAACATCCCAGATCCGGCTGTGTCGGGATTCTGGTAATGCAAGCATCTTGATGAGTACGGTTGGACAGTGCAGTAATGTGACATTGGCTACCTCTGAAAGCAGGCCTGCGAGCCGTGCTGCCTTTTCAGAGCCGGACCGCTGCCAGCAGCGCAGATGAGTGCTGGAGATGGTGCCCAGCTGGCAGGCGTTTTTGGTGAATATGCCCCTGGATTGCTCACGAACAATCCTCTTATGCAACCCAGAGGCCTGTGCTTTATCAACCACGGCAGAACCCGGCAATACCATTTTAATTTTGTTGGACGGTCGATCCAGTTCGGACCGCATTTAAATCTTTGAAATAAAAGATGGCTCATAACAGCCTTCGAGGCTTTTTTTGGTTTTTCCAAATGCATGCAAAACCAACAAAGATTCAAGTGATTACTTACATACACACACACACACACACACACACACCCACCTTCCAAGGCTAATGCCTTCACTATATATACAGTAGTACACACTGGCTGTGTGCTGCATGTTAGTCGTGTAGGCCAAAATGGTTACAAATTGTTCTACACATGGACCACGAGACATTAACCTTCCACTAATAACACACCTGGGGATAATGATTTCAACGAGCCCCATCATTCCTACTTACGCTAAACATATTGGCATTATCATTTAAATCTAAAAGGCAATTATCTGTTAATCAAATAGCCCCAGAGTACTTGTATGTACACACAATCCATCAGCCAAATGTCGGTGTTTAAAATATCATACTACAGAACATTTGTGTTTCCATTTTGCCATGCATAAGAGCAATCTTATGAGCTGAAAAACAGAACGTCTCCTTACATTGTCTGGTTTTACGGTCTAATACGCAAGTACAACTGGTCTGTGGTAGATTGATGGATTTTGACATGCCATGTTTTTCATTTGCCAAAAAGTGCTGTGAAAACCTGGTAATGTGGCATTTCTCCTTTTTCCAATATATTTTGAAATGATAAACAAAAGGAGGCACTTACCCCAGGCTCTTACCTCTCGTGTAGCTTTAACTCACAGAGGATCAATAGAGTCGAGGCTCTCGGTACAGTTTGCCTATTATGATATTTGTCTGTCACTGATGACATGCCATCTCGTAGGTAGCCGAGGCCAAAACACAATTATTGATCCAGTCATCTCTGATGGATATGCTATTATTGAGAGAAAGAGAGAGAGGGAGCTTTCAACAGATATATAATTTGGCATCTTTCTATATGTTGGGAACAATTTCACTCTCGCTATGTACTAAAGATTTGTCTTTTAATCTACTGTGATTGTACTCTATTACATGGAAGAAAAATATGGTGAGCTTTAATTTTGTATTTTTTTTTATTTTTTTTTTTTACCTAATTCAACTTAAAAACTTGTGCACAGTTGCTGCCTTAATTTTTTTTAAATAATAAAATTCATTAAATTCCCAGTACTGTTAATAGAATAGCAGGGAATTGCTTGTACTTTATACCCACTTTAAGCTGTGATTATATAATTCAATTGTGTTTTCAGGTTTTCTTTGTTGGGATGCTTAAAGAAACAGATCAATGTTTTGAAAGCACCACAGTGTCATTGTGTTTCACTTTTTGTCCCAGGAATCAACCTGCAAATGCCCTATTTATGATGACTAGGAAAAGGACAGTAACATTACAACCCAAAATGCTGGGTTAAAAACAAACCAAGTTGGGTTGAAAACAGACAAACCCAACTATTGGGTTGTTTTAACCCAGCGGTTGGGTTAAATGTTTGCACAACCTGCTGGGTAGTTTTATTTAACTCAACTATTGTTTAAAAATTACTGTATTGCTTACTTAAAATGAACCCAAAGTATGTTGGAAATTAACATTTATTAATATGTTTAATAAATGAACGTTTATTAATAAGTTTAATAAATAATTATTAAAACTCTAAAACATGCCAGGTTGTTTCAACCAAAATTTGGGTCAAATATGGACAAACCCAACCAGAGGGTTGAAATAATTTGAAAAATTAACCCAACAGTTGGATTTGTCCATATGACCCAATTTTTTTTATTTTTTAGAGTGAAACAATAAACATTTATTAAATTGCTTATTAATAAATGTTCACCTTTTGACTATTACTGTTGTCTCTAGAAATTATGTGTCTGATTTTTAATTTCCAACATATTTTGGGTTCATTTTAAGCCAGCCATATAGTAATTTTTAAACAATAGTTGGGTTAAACTATTGCCCAGCACATTGCAAACATTTAACCCAAGGGCTGGGTTTGTCCATTTTCAACCCAACTTGGATTGTTTTTAACCCAGCATTTTTTAGAATGTAGTGTTAGGGAGAGATTGAAAATGTTTTTTTTTTTTTTGTTTGTTTGTTTGTTTGTTTGTTTGTTTGTTTCTCAGCAATTAAAAAAAAAAGTGGCTTTGAAATATTTTTCACTCAGAAACTGCTAGTAAGTTTCTCAAATAATTGCAAAGAAACAGCAAGTAACACATTGAATTAAACATGATAAGAATAAAGACTAAAATAGTATTTTCTTATAAAGTGCAAATCTTTGTTTTATTTAAAACTTTGAAAAATAATTTTTTTACAGAATATAGAAAGAATTGCACTCATATAAAAATATTTATGTATAGCATTTGTGCATGTACTTGGGATGGTTTTAATTTAACATCCTTTACTTTGATGACATCGGACTTCTCCTTGTGGATTGACAGAAACAGACGTCCAACCACAAAAATGTCACTTGGCTCTATTAAAAGACCCCCAGCAGAAATATGGCGGCTGTTGTACCGCAGCGGAACCTCAGGAGACGAATTTCATTTAAGAGACTCAAGTCTTTTGGCGAGTGTTAAAAACACAACTGCCCATAGAACCCTGTGGACTATTAACGTCCTTTAATACGATACCCCAACAAATCAAAGTCAGGATGTGAAACAAGCGGCCTTTATCAGAAAGAATGCAGCTGTACTCCACCACAGACACTATTACACTCGCTCGACTTTACAAGCGAACGGCGCTATGAAACGTCCTGCTAAGCAGTTAATCCCGGGCCCTGGCGGAAGTACGAAGGGAAAAGTGTAAGACCGCGAGGGGGGGGTGTGTGTAATATGTGAACAAGGCCAGGAATCATGCGCTATAGCTGTGTCTGTGGAATCAATGCCATTGATTGTGTTAAAACAGTTGGCATGCTAACAATAAGCCCGGTGCTGTGTTTTGTCTAAAGCCTCTCTAGCAAAAGTGTCTCTGATCCTTTATTTACTGATTTTTCCTCCCAGACAGTGAGTGAGAGAAAGAGAAATCTGATGCACGGTCTCTGTTCTGCCAAGGTCTTCATTCATTCAACGTCATCAGAACTAACTGACAACATTAATATTAATAGAACCAAATTGGGTTTCATTTACAGGACTGAAATGAATACGAGGAGGCTGTTAAAATGGGAAGATAGGAAAGCTGCTGGCACTCTAAATAGATTCAGCAATCCTCCGCGGGCATGCAGGGCACCTTCCAGGTAGGATTTCAACCTGTAGTTGCTCAAAGATTCAGATCGTGCGTCAGCCTTTTTAGTTATTGTGCTTCGTCCGGGCGAACGTTATCAGGATCTCAAAAGCCAAGTAATTAAAACAACAGTGCTCTTTAATATTTTATCCCTGCCAACGAGAACACCATGTGCCGTACATTGTGATGCTTTCCTGGGTTGTGTACAAGCAGAGTTGGGTTTCACTTTGAGGGGACAAACTAGAGTTTCCGGTCTGCAAACAGAGTCACTGTGTTCCAACTCAGCAACATTACACAGGTGTAAATAACATACACCCCCAACAATGCATATTCACAGAGAATGTTCAAACAGCTATTATCTTACGTTTATCTTACAATTAAAAACAGAATAAAAATGTGATGTCTTAAATGTAATAAACTAAGCATAATACAGCATATTTTGGTAACACTTTAGTATATGGAACACATATAAACTATTAACTACGACTTTTCCCTCAATAAACTCCTAATTTACTGCTTATTAATAGTTAGTAAAGTTAGTTGTTAAGTTTAGGTATTGGGTAGGATTAAGAATGTAGAATAAGGTCATGCAGAATAAGGCATTAATATGTGCTTAATAAGTACTAATAAACAGCCAATATTTTAGTAATATGCATGCTAATAAGCAACTAGTTGAAAGACCCTAAAATAAAGTGTTACCCATATTTTCAATTTGTGAAATGTTAATATTTGATATACTGTAATTATCAGCAACTAATTTTTAGGTACATATATTATATATATATATATATAAAAATACACTCAAGCACGGTTCTACTAGAATTTCATAAATCAGGCTACTAATTTTTCTTTATAAAATGTGCATGTGCTGATCTCATAAAATATATCTTCATGGTTTTCCTGGCTATTTTAATCTCAATTCTTCCATTTTAAAAATGTTTTATAGGTATAATACAGTATTTTTTTCGATCAGTAGTTTTTTGCTTTTTGCCGAAGAGCCATTCAACTTAAAATACACAACAATTTTCATAAGAATGATTTTATACAGAAATTGTTTCTACTTGAATTTCAAGTCAGACTAACTAACTAACTAACTAACTAACTAAATAACTAACTAAATAACTAACTTGCTTTCTTTTCTTTCTAAGCATATGCTGCTCACATAAATCTACTAAAATATTATTGATGGTTTTCCTGTCTATTTTAAATTCATCAATTTCAAAAATAGTTTTTATAAGGTATAAAATTTCTATTAGCAGTTTTTGTTTTGTAAAACATTATTACAAACAGCAATTCATAATTAATTTACACAATCTTAAAATATACAATTTTGGTTCTACTTGAATATCCTAAATCAGGCAAACTAACTTTTTTTTTTTTTTTTTTTTTACAGCATATGCTGCTCATAAATCTAATAAAATATTTTTGAAATATTGAAATATAAAATATGTTTTTCCTGGCTATTTTAATAATCCCATTCATGACCCTGTAATAAACGCATATGTCTTCTATGTTTTCAAACCAGGTTCCTCACAGAGGATTCTTTTTCTTGGCAGATTAACATAACATACTGTGCACCAATCAGCTGGCTCCATGGAAAGCAGGTGTGCCACATCCTTTCCTTCATGCTCACAGGATGTCCATGTTTGGTCAGTGCCAGAGCCAGCTGGTAAACAGGGATTAATCAACTCCACTATCAGACACATGGGTACCAATTTATTAGTTTCTCCTCTATAACCATGTAATAACTTTATCATTACACTGTAATTACCATTCTAAGTTTTATAAATCCATCACATGGTCATTTGCGGTCTGTAAATGCACTACAATTATTATCCATGTAGAATAACTGCAATGTCCTGGTGGCCGCATGTACTACAACAGTAATGAAAACCAACATGTCTTGCGCTTCGCCTGGAGATAAAGGAAAATGCCGCAGATGCTCGCTATCATAAAACATTAATTGAGCCAAATGTAATTGACTTCTCCTCTGAGTTGTTTAGTTAAACTACCCTGGGCTATACGCTTTTATTAAATATGAAGCACGCTGACAGCTCTTTTAAATTTCGGTCTAAGCACTCGCCAAACAGTTCTTCATC
The DNA here is from genome assembly GCF_019924925.1 of Ctenopharyngodon idella. Lineage (NCBI taxonomy): Eukaryota > Metazoa > Chordata > Actinopteri > Cypriniformes > Xenocyprididae > Ctenopharyngodon > Ctenopharyngodon idella. The sequence goes on along the minus strand of NC_067235.1, from coordinate 6,323,308 downwards.
TCGTTGTGCACTCAAGTCGTAAGGCAGTCACTTTCGATGTACCCCTCTTTTCTCCTTTAATCCCGACGTGGCTTTTATAGGCTTTGCCAACTGTAGAGAATCTGTGTGCACATCTCGTCGGAGGCAGACTCCGGCTTCTTTATCTCTAGCCACTGAGCCAACAGTGTTGTTTACAAACCCTGCTGCTGTCAGCTTGAACACTTAATGAAAGTGAGGGAGATTTGAAGGCAATAATCTCTTTCAACTGCGCTCTTTTACAGGTGCACGAAGGCTCGCCGCCTCCCCAAGTTTGACTCCCCGCTTGTGGCGAACGCGAGCAGCTTCAGACAATAAGGTATCTGTCATCTCCGCTTGCCTGTGATATCGGGATAACTACACCTTTGTTTCGCCATCTCACTTTCTCGCCGCTGTTGTCGGTGGAGTTTTGTTTGAAGAGCGTGCGACGTGATATTGTTGATGTGTCACACGCAATAAAAGTGTTTGCCTCGTTTTTTGTGTTTTCGCATATGGGAGTGTATTTCAAGTTGATTTTAGATTAAAATTTATACGAATGCATAAGGGAAAGTGTATGTTTTAATTGCCTTTCACTCTTTTTAAATGGTCCTGCAACTGTATTAATAATTCGGAAACACTTTACAATAAGGTTCCATTATTAACATGAACTAGCAATGAAAATCTTAGTTAATGTTAATTTTCAACATTTACTAATACATTATTAAAATCAAAATTTGAACCTGTTAATATAATTTAATGGACTTTAGCTAAGATGAACTAACAACAAACAGTTGTATTTTATTAACTAACACTGCTAAAGATACTCACAGTTTTCAGTCACGTGACTAGCAAGGAAACAGGGTGAGCAAAACATCCATAGAACTGCATTACAGGCCTGTCAGTTTTCCATCTCAAAAGAAGAAAAACAAATACGTGAATAAAATATAAGTTTTGGGTACCCGTGATCCGTATCCAGCACCTGCTGCAGTATTTCAGTCACTAAAAACAGCGAGACGTTCTAAAACACTTAGCGTGAAAAACACTCAAAGGGTTAGCTCACTTTAAAATGAAAATTACCCCAAGATTTACTCACACTCAAGCCATCCTAGGTGTTTATGACTTTCCTCTTTCTGATGAACACAATATGAGTTATATTGATAAATATCCTGACACGTCCAAGCTTTATAACATACTATTTTTCTTACACAAACGCATCGCTTCCCTTCAGAAGGCCTTTATTTACCTGCCGGAGCTGTGTGGAGTATATTTATGATGAATGGATGCACTTTCTTGAGTTTCAAACTCGTTGCCCCCGTTCACTGCCATTATAAAGCTTGTATGCATCAGGATTTTTATTAATATAACTCCGATTGCGTTCATCAGAAAGAAGAAAGTCATATACACCTAGGATGGCTTTAGGGTGAGTAAAGCTTGGGGTAATTTTCATTTTAAAGTGAACTAATTCTTTAAAATGCCTTAATGTACTAAAACAGTGATATTAAAAGACCAAATTCAGTATACACCTTATTGATGATGAATACTATATTCAGATGAGATGAGCCCAGAATATGAACGCAATGCGTTAAATGGCTTTATAATGGTTTTTTATGGAAAAAATACTTAGAGAAACTGTGTTGCGTTTATATTCTGGTTTCATCTGCTTGCCTGTACATAGTATGCATCATCAATAAGGTGTATATTGAATTTGGTCTTTCAATATTACTGTCTTACTTCATTAGTACTTTGTACAAACCTGGTAAAAATGACTGGCGGGCAATGGAGGAAAGCCTTGTTTTGGCCTTCAGGTGGGTGTTCCTATAAGTGTGTGAAGCCATGTGAAAACTATGAATTAAATACTGTAACAAATGTATTGCTCATCATTAGGTAATGTTAAGTTTAACTAATGGGACCTTATTGTAAAGTGTTAATAATAATTCTTATACAATTATAAATGTCAAACCGCAGGCCAGTATGCACTCTGTTACTTTAAAAAAAAAAAAAATGTTTTAAGCGCAATTGCAATAGGCCGCTTTTTTAAAAAAATGCAAATGCGACCTCATGTATTAGCTGACTTTAATGTTTTAAAGGATGAAACACGTGTGATAAGACCACTCCAGGCCATTGCTAAGGCGTAGCGTAGGCCAGGGAAGGGCAAGTGACAAGCACAGAGCAGCAGGATAAGAAATCAACAGTGACAGTGATAGAATTTACTTGATAGTATCAGCAAAACCGCCGTCATCGTCCTGGCAGATTGGAGGCCATCAGCCCATCTCCGGGCGCCGATCAGTGCTCAGCCTGCAATGTTGACTGTGGCCCTGAAAGGAAGCTATGAGCTATGATCAGTGATATAGACCCATAAATAGAAATCCATTTTCCTGCCATGCAGGTTGAGCAGGGCGTGTGGAGGAAAGGCCCCTGCCGGATCGCCACTCTTGTTCTGAAGGTGAAAGGATTACAGACAAGCTTCTAAGGCCGAATGACCGCTGCTACCTATCCTGTGAGCACAGAAAATAGCGAAAAACATAACTAGGGCCATTTTTTTCTGCTGGCTGGTGATAAATAAATGATGAAAACAAACTGTAGGTGTTTGTATGAGGCTTTGTGGCGAGTCCTTTGGTGTAAAAAGGCGCTGACCCCTTTCCTGGCATTTCCAGAGCGCGGCCGTTACTGTACGCCGTGGCTTTTTCGCAGATCGCCTTAATGAAACGTCTCGAATTGAGCAAGCGTTGATGAATTATTGATTCCAGTGTTACTGCAAAGTGCGTCATGCAACACCGTCTTGGCATTTCCTGCCGCTGAATTTACGCCGAGGTGACACTAATGTGTTCAAGTCGTCCTCGACTTGTTTACAAATAGGCCGCTAGCTTTAGAATAACTGTGAGCAGGTACACAACTTACTTGAAAGCGTTGATAAACAGACTGGGGGTTGGTAGAGTGGCGAGGGTTTGCATCAACTTAAAAAATGCATGAAGAGCACAGCTCTCTCAGCGAGAGCAAACTGTGTTTTACAATGCCGAGGGAAAACACTGTTCAAATAGCACCAAACCGAACGGAGGATCAGAGAAGAATGAAGAGAAAGAAAGTTGGGCTTGCATTTCGAGCCTACGAGGCGATTCCTCCTCTTGTCCCAGGTGAGAGAGCTGAAAAAGATATGAACCTCAGGAACCAATTTGCTGAGTTTTGTTCAATAGACAGAAGCCCAGGGTCTTTCACTGGATAGAGATGAACTGACTTCAGAGGAATAGAGCGCTCTCTTTGTCTGACTTTCTGTTTAAAGCGAGACAGGCCCAGAGCAGAGTGGTTAAAGTCCGTGCTAATCCACGTGAGGGTCTGAGAAAGGACTCAATATTATCTGCCAGTCTAGTCTGTAAAAATGCTAATGCATTAGAGGAGGTTAATACAGCCGGCATTAAAGGCCTGCATATGACACTCGAAACCTATCAAAGCCTTACAGAATGATGAGCTATTTAGAGGTACTTGCAAAGGCAGCCATCAATATCGCTGTATGACACATTAGACACAATTGATCTCGTGTATATATATATATATATATATATATGTATATAAGAAAATTAAGTAAATGCACAACCTAGTAGTGCAAGTTATTGCAATATATATATATATATATATATATATATTAAACAAGCTTGCATTATTTGCATTATTAGTTGTGTAGTTATATAATTTTTTTCTTTCACAGAAATGAATATGCACTGTTTTTCAGTTAGTGTTACCATTATAGTTTTTGTTAATATTTTGAATTAGATTTTTTTTTTTTTTTTTTTTGGTTTTGCTCTGTTTTCATTTTAATTTCAGTTTACATTTTAGTGATCTTGTGTTTTGTCACTTATATTAGTTTTTGTTTTTCTAAATGTGTTAATATAGGTTTTATTAAGTTTTAGTTATTAATTTTAGTTTGTTTAGTTTTTAGTTCTATATATATGTATGTATATATATATATATATATATATGTATGTACAGTATGTATATATAAACCTATTTTATTTCAGCTAGTTGACAAGACAATTTTATTTTATTTCCGTTAAAGGCACAATATATAAAATTTTTGGATTACAATATCCAAAAACCACTAGAAGAATGTTATATATTTTGTTGACTTGTGTATTTACATTATCTCCGATGTTTCCAAGAATGTTTAAATCCAGAGAAATAAGCAATTTTAACCAGGACACGGGCCGTGTCCGTGCGTCGCATATCAATGACATCATACCCGCGTTTCCCTCGATTTCTGGTTTTATTTTGTAGAAACCATGGAAACACCAGAGATGCTTTAATATATTATTTGTTTTATTAGACAGGTGAGCAACTGTTTTGATACATTCATCGACAGAAAACTAATCATTGTTATATAGCTCAACACGTAAGTCTTATTGTTTAAATATCGTTTTCTTGATTTACCGTGAGTACCATGTTTTACCATGACTAATATCAATCTAGCTTACTGCAGTGTGCAACAAGAGTCTCATTGCAGCCGCCAAGCGAACGCACAGAGTAGCATTATAACAACTTTCAACACACAAATGTATCTAATATGATAAAACAGCACTACGTTACCCCACATACTCGACTGGAGGAAACGGAACCATTCGTCTGTGGCATAATAAAAGCTCCACTGCTCTCGAGCCCTGTATCGCGCTCGTCTCTTATTAGCAATCACTCCAGCAGCATCGTTCCGCTCCAACGGCTTTCAGCCACACCCTGCTTCATACTACAGTAATGTTAATAAATCTTTAATACATTAGCTCACCCATGAATATGATTTCTGCCCGAGTCCCGTCGGATTCTTTTCCATCGGCTGTAGACGTGTAGACAACACCTCCCATGATTCTGCGAAATCAAGGCGACATTAAGCTACGCCTTTGTTTTGATTAAGCGACCTCCAGCAGCAATCCCACAGATGCAAAATGAATTATAGACCCAAGCCATATCTAGAGACCAGGCTAGACCAAGAATATGTAGCAACCACATAGCAATGTGCTAAAATGTGTGACCATGGTGCTAGCAATGTCAAGGTCATGGGTTTGATTCCCAGAGAAGAGAACACATCCTGATAAAATGCACCTCAAATGCACTGTAAGTTGCTTTGGATCAAATTTAATAACTTATCAAAGTCACAATTAAATAAATGGACAACACGCTTTTGAATGGCATTCTGCAGCACAAAATGAATTTACACCATGTTTGCATCTCAAACATACACTTTAAAACAAACTACTTGCCATAGGTAGCGATTCAATTATTTTTTGTCATCATAATGCTGTATTTTCAGACCAACTTTTATTTGTAATGACGCCAGCGACCTGAATGCTGCCCATTTGAAGAGAAAGCAGCAGTTTGGAGGCTATTGAAAGGCCTGTGATTTATTAATGCACAGCTACTTGAAAGTCACATCCTTCTCATGGCAGCCGTCCAAATGCACGGGCAGATATATTTACAGTATTGTTGGGGTGCGAAATCTATTCCGCTATCCTTTTAAATGGTAAAACGCCTCCTGTCATCTCTTCCCAAGCTTAGCTCAGTCGCGCAACAGAGCCCACCTTAAACAGCCGTTTGTGGCGCTGACTTTAAATTACCTTCGATTGAGCATTTTGATGAAGCCCCGTGCTTCTTCACATGATGCTGGAGAGGCAGTCATCAGCTGAGCACATTTTCATGATTGACTGAGGAGGAGGGGTGGAGGAAAACTGGCTGAAGTGAACGCTTCTGAGAATTGGATTGTGAAATTTAGATGTATAGTAACAGATGGCCAACCGTGCAGAAATCAAAAATAGTTTTTGTTTTCCTTTGATTTAGAAGTGGCAATACTAAACGCTAAGCGTGCCAGGCTACTGACTGGATTGTTCTGAACGCACAGACAAAAGCAAATTGCTTCGTTCTCATTCCCTGGAACGCAACCAAACACAGAATATCCCGCTACCTGTCCATTTTGATTGCTTTCAGAGATGGAGCGAACAAGAAGCACGTTTTAAAAAAAAAACAACAGCACACTTTTTGAGACTACGCCAGAATACTTCTGAAGCATCACTCGAAACGGGGAAAAAAACTTCTGGCTTTGTACTGCAGTCTAATTGCGGTGCTTTTTCAATCCGAGTCGGCCATATTCCAGAGCTCCGCGCGTGGGTAATATCGGGTGCGAGGACTGTCCTGACCCCCGCGTGAACTCATCAGATGAAATGAACTTGTTCAGCGAGCTGGAGAAGACAAAGCAGACATGAGTAGAAATTAATCAGCGGTGGCTACTGAGCATGTGCAGCAGGCCCAGCCATCAGCTTGACCCTGGGCGGCTCACGAGACCCTTCATAAATGAAAGGCTTCACTGCCATCCTTTAATGCATCCGATTATGGAGTGTGTGTGATCGAGGCATGCGGCGTACCTGTGTTTAGTGATTTGTGTGTTGTGTTTTATGAATAGGTCATTTAAAATTTTATGTACACCTTATGGCATGCCAGTTTCGTGTGGACAGTGTGTGTGTGTGTGTGTGTGTGTGTGTGTGTGTGTGTGTGTTCAGGTCATGTGACACGCTACGCTTTGAACTCATTCATCCCATCGAGGTCATAAATGCCAATGCACCAGACAAACTGTATGTGTAATTACGCTAAACCTAATGTGTCTTTGAATACTCAAGCAACTCCCACCAATCACATATTCCAGTCAACGCTATTTTGATGCATTTGTAAATGAATGCACCAGTTTCACAACTTAAAGAATCAAATACATTTGATACATAATGACTTGATACAGAAAATTATTTTGAACTGTCCCCAAGTTCTATAAATGAACTTTAAAATACATAGAGTATCAAAAGTATATCACAAGACCACATAACCCAGTAAACTAGCTAACTTTTGCTTGTTACAATAAAAACAAACATTTGGTGCAGGAATTACCATTTTAACATTACAAAGAAATGGCATATCACATTGAATTATACATGAAATTTTGTAGTAGAAAAGCTGATGGTTTTTTTTTTTTGCAAAACATACTCCAATAATCTTAATTTATTTACAACCTTGAAAAATATATATATATTTTTTTTTACATTGTAAGCAACAAAAACCAGAAATGATATCAGAAAGTGTTTGCAAAAAGCAACATAACTGGAATTATTAAAGGGTTAGTTCACCCAAAAATGAAATTTCTGTCATTAATTACTCACCCTCATGTCGTTCCACACCCGTAAAACCTTCGTTCATCTTCAGAACACAAATTAAGATATTTTTGATGAAATTCGAGGGTATCTGATCCACACATATGCAGCAACGGCATTGCACCTTTTGATGTCCAGAAAGGTAGTTGAAAACATGGTTAAAATACTCGACGTGACTGCAGTGGTTCAACCTTAATGTTATGAAGCGACGAGAATACTTTTTGTGCGCAAAAACAGAACAAAAATAATGACTTTATTCAACAATTTGAACCACTGTCATACGTAATGAACTCAGTGCAGGTTTCCTTGTTTACGTCCGAATGCCGGCTCATTAATGGCCGGATCCTATGTCAGCATCACATGCATGCGTCGTGCTGCTCACATGTTCAGCTTCGGCCAATATTGAGTTGGCGTTCCAACGTAAACAAGGAAGCCTGAGTTCACTACGTATGACAACGGTTCAAATTGTTGAATAAAGTCATTATTTTTGTTTTGTTTTTGCGCACCAAAAGTATTCTCGTTGCTTCATAACATTAAGGTTGAACCACTGTAGTCACGTGGAGTATTTTAACCATGTGACAATGTTAACAATGCGAGCTTCCTGTCGCATGATGACGTATGTGCGGGAGCTCAAATGTTGAGAATATATAAAAAGTCAGTCTTCCTAAATAAGATCACACATACACTACCGTTCATAAGGAGCCCCGCACATGACATGCAAGAAAAAAAATTAAATCGTTCCCTCGATATACTAATTCGTTCCCTCGATTTACTAAATCGTGCGTACAATTTACTATTTCGTTCCCACGATTTATATTTCGTTCCTTCGATTTATAAATCATGCGCATGATTTATAAATTGTGGGAACAAAATAGTAAATCGTGCGCACGTTTTAGTAAATCGAGGGAATGAATTAGTAAATCGTGTGCACGATTTAGCCTACTATTTTTTTCCTGCATGTCATGTCCGGGGCTCCGTAAGTTTGGGATCTGTAAGATTTTTAATGTTTTTAAAAGAAGTTTCATCTGCTCACCAAGGCTGCATTTATTTAATTAAAAATACAGTAAAAACAGTAATATTGTGAAATAGTATTACAATTTAAAATAACTGTTTTCTCTTTAAATATATTTTACAAAGTAATTTATTCTTGTGATGGCAAAGCTGAATTTTCAGCATCATTACTCCAGTCCTCAGTGTCACATGATCCTTCAGAAATCATTCTAATATGATGATTTGCTGCTCAAGAAACATTTCTGATTATTATCAATGTTGAAAACAGTTGTGTACTTTTTTTTTTTTTTTCCTCCAGGATTCCTTGATGAATAGAAAGTTCAAAACAACAGCATTTATCTGAAATACAAAGCTTTTGTAACATTATACACTACCGTTCAAAGGTTTGGGGTCAGTAAGAATTTGTATTTTTATTTTTTTGAAAAGAAATTAAAGAAATTAATACTTTTATTCAGCAAGGATGCATTAAATCTATCAAAAGTAACAGTAAAGACATTTATAATGTTACAAAAGATTATATTTCAAATAAACGCTGTTCTTTTGAACTTTCTATTCATCAAAGGATTCTGAAAAAAAAATATTGTACACAAATATTTTGTAAAATTGTACACAATAAATGTTTCTTGAGCAGCAAATCATCATATTAGAATGATTTCTAAAGTCTTATGTGACACTGAAGACTGGAGTAATGATGCTGAAAATTCAGCTTTGCCAACACAAGAATAAATTACATTTTTAAAAAAATTTCAAATAGAAAACAGTTATTTTAAATTGTAATAATATTTCACAATATTACTGTTTTTTCTGTATTTTTTATTAAATAAATGCAGCCTTGGTGAGCAGATAAAACTTCTTTTAAAAACATTAAAAATCTTACCGATCCTAAACGTTTGAACGGTAGTGTATATCGGTTGCGGCATCCAAGGTGTGCACAAGTAAGTACGATTTTGATGAACAATACAATACACACATCTTCCCTCTCTGTTGTAAACAAACACAGCGTCAGCTCACATGTGAGGTCGCTCCCGTGTATATACGTCCTTATGCAACAGGAAGCTCGCACTGCAGACTGTCATGAATGCGATCAGGACCATTTGCCAAGGCTGTGCATTAAAGGTAAAAATGTTGTAAAAAATGTTCAGTTTCTTGTACAGAACAATCGTTTCACTTCTTAAGACCTCAATGTATTAATTTTGTTTTGTCTGCATGTTTTTTTTTTTTTTTTTTTATCTCAAAGTGACGGCACCCATTGACTTCCATTATATGAATCACTGAGGATCACGGTTTCAGCTAAAAATCTTCTTATACCGTATAGGCCATACTTTTTTCTTCTTTTTTTTTTTTTTTTTTTTTTAAGAAATTGAGGGGAAAAGTTATTTCTTCTCAAATGCATTTAACAAATTTATATTTATTTTGACTCGCTTCAAGGTTTGCTAATATTTATCTTCACATTTAATCTTACGTCAGTGTTTATAGTTTTCCTTTCTTTTTGTATTGTTTCCTCTCACAGAAAACGCAGACACACATTGTGCCGAATCCAAGTCTAAATTTAAGTTCTGTAGAATTGTTTATGTGCGCCCATTCCGGAGGTTTCTCGGGCTGCCGGAGTTAATGTTATTATCCTTGACGGAAATGGAGTTTACGGTCCCTCATGCTAAAAGCCATATATTATGTAGCAGGCAAGGCATGTTGCTTTGTCAAGTTCTTTATTCAAACTTTTAGGATATGGAAAGTCAAGCTATTTGTACGAAGTTTGATAGGCAAGAGAAAGAGAATGGGAAATGATCTCATTATAGTCTGGCTTCACACAACCTTGACCACATGATTTAGTCGGTGCAGTAAATACAGAGGAGGAGAGAATGGAGAATAGTTTCAGAGTCATTGTGTTCGGCTGCGTTTCAGTGTGCAGGACTAATGCCTTGGAAAGCGGAGTAGGCCGAAGAAACGCTCCAATAGCACTGACTGACTGGATTTGCTTGAAACGGATGTATACGCTTTGTGCACAACTTTGCAATGATACTCTGGAAAGGAAATTTTTAATCTCACAGCCGCAAACTTTGAATGCATAAGCTCTCTGCGTCTCCTCTCCTTGTCTTTGTGCAGATTAGGCTATTGTGTTTGCGAGTGCAAAGGAATGTGCCGTGGCTTTTCTTTTCTGAACACTCGTTTACACTGGAACCCCAATTTGACACAACAACTCAACTAGTTTCTATCCCTGCATCTGTGGAACTTCCACATCAACGTCAAGCACAGAATGCAAACTATAGCTCTAAAAACATCTTAACATTTTGGGAAAATGCTCATTATGAGAAATAATCATAGTACCTATTATCTATAGCTTAAAAAGTATGGAGTGTGACTGTTTGTGTTCACTATGAACTTCTTACGGTTCACATACAAAATAGGCAAGCATCACTAATTCACTATTGCTCATAAGTATTACATGACTAAGTATTAACCCTATAAAGCCTACTGTAGCCTAATATATTTGATACACAAATTTCTAAAGGCTTCTAAATGATCAACATGATCAAAACTTTGCTGAAAAACCTGTTGCACAAAATCTACTACATGCTTTCTGTTGTCTGATTGATAGTTTATACCTTTTAAGCAAGTTAAAAGGCCTTTTAGTATAATTGTAAAAATTTCCACCTTCAGCTCATGGTTCACGTGTCTTTTTGCTTTGAAATCTTTACTGGTTTTTATGAAGTAAATTAAGAATAATATTGTTAGTAATATTTCCAGATGAACACTTACTGGACTGAAGCAGCTTAGGTTTACTTTATTATTCATACTTCATGTTTTAGAAAATGTCAGTATAAAATATGATCCATCAGGATTTTAAGGAACGTTTATTTGTTCATCCCTCAATCATCATTGTATTGCATTGCATTACATGTTTTACAACTACAGAGCTTTGATCATAAAACTAAGCATTAAAATATCATCTTACTAAGACATATTATTGGCAGATATAGAGTGAAAACTGATATTCATATGATTTTATGAAAGTATATGCTATAATGTGATAAAGATCTCATTGATTTACATTACAAGCTATCAGAAATTATCTTTCGTTTGGTCATATAAATATACACATTAAATTGCATATTTTGTCTCAGTTGGGCCTCTTAATAAAACTGAGGTGTTTTGATGCTCCCCAAAAGACATTCTACTGACTATAAGCAAAGTCCCTTTAGGACAAGTCATTTCACTCGGCGGCCATCTTTGAAACGCCTCTTGGGCATTCAAGTGCAGCTCCTATCTCTTTGAATGGGGAAACATCAAATTCTCCAAAGCTGTTTTCCAAGCTTTGGATTAAATTTCATATTTGAAATCACCAATGAAATCTGACAACAACGGTCTCATACATTTTGTATCTAAATGCTCATATCATGACAAAAAACGGTATTTTTCTGGCTGGATCAAGCTAATGCGCATGCGCAGTCCTAAATGCGCATCTCTTGTGTCTCATTTCGGAGGCGCGCGTCTGACTGTTTCTATAGGAACCGGAGCTTCTAACAGCCGCTGCAGTGACGCGATGACTTTACCAATCGCCGATTGGCTCTTATTTAGAAGGCAGGACTTATTCCGCCATATTGCGCGTTGCACTTTCTCCCATTCAAAACAGTATGAGTGACGCGTCTTGTGTTATTCTATAGTCTTTGCTATAAGTAACTTTGCAACTATATGTCAACTCATTCTACTAACCCTAACCCTAACCTAACAGTCTACTAACAGTCTGCTACAGTCTACTAATATTCTAATGACTGGCAGTCGACATGTAGTTGCAAAGTTACTTATAGTTAGTAGTAGGATGTCTAATGTGGACCATCGAAATAAAATGTAACCAAAATTACTTTGCAGGAGGGACCCGAGCCACATATAGAGAAGAGAAGATCACAAAGACTAGATGCTGCATGACTTGTTTCACACTACACATGAAGAAAACACCTAGCAGTCACACAATAACCGCACAACAAAGCCCTGGAAACCACCGACAGCACCCAAGCATTGATGGTGAATTTTGCACAGCTAAGCACCACTCACATTTTCTTGAAAATGTAAAAATCTAGTTTTCTTCATGCTTTTGAAATATACAGACGCTCTTTTCTCATGCAATCACATGGATCAATGTGTCATCACTCTGCACTGTGCTGCCATGTGAACGCTTGCACTAAAAGAAACTCGGTTGTGCTAAATCTGTCTGGATGTTTGTCATCCACACCTTTGTGGAAGTGCTTTCAGAGACTGAAGATGATCTCCCCCTTCAATGGGCAGGACTTTGTTTGCAGCTCAGTTCATGTATTATTCACTGCCAAAATAAATTGTTAGAGTTAAGAAACAATGCGTTTTGTTCAGGGCAAACCACTGCTTTTTAACATAGAAATTATTATTAATTTCTATATGAGGCAGAGAGATGGAGAGAAAAAAAGAATGTTGGGTTTACATGTTTTATGGAGACTTTTCACAGACAGTGTGAGCCTTCAATCCCTTAACCTTAAACCTACCCATCACAATAAACTTTCTGCATTTTTTACATTTTCAAAAAACATAATTCAGTATGATTTATAAGCTGTTTTCCTCATGGGGACCAAATAAGTCCCCAAATATTTCTGGTATTACTATCTGTAGGGAATACCTGAACCTTACAAGGATAGTAGAAAAAAGTAGAAAAAAAAAAAAAAAAAAGTTTGTTGGATTTACATGATTTAATTTTGTACATCGATCCCACATGAATCAGTTAAGTTAAACAAACATAATTTGCTCACGTAACTTCAACATCATGGAATGAAGTCATTTTAAGTGACCCAATTAAGTAGACTCAAAGTGAATTTTATATGGCTCCCTGACATGATTCAAGCATTCAATTTCATATATTCATTCATCCAATTAAATTTCATATATTTTAGTGCCACACAACTAAATTATAAGACTGTACTAGCTAGTTAAACTTTTAGCTAACAATAACACACATTAACATCTTACATGCTAAACATTAAATGCTCCTTCAGCAAAGCAGTAATGAAATTAGCTGTATCAGCCCACAGCCTATAGGCAAATGCTCCACTCTTTTCCACAGTGGTAACCCACTGTAACACAACTGAACATTAAACACTATTACACACTATCAAGCCTCTCCCTTTTCTCATCTTGCTCAAAAACACGAAATAACACTTAATTTCAACATTCACTCTCTCTTGATTGAGCCATATGCAAAGCATGCTGGGAACTAACAAGCCCCACCCAGTTTCAGTTAATGCAACACAAATCATTCATGTAATCCCAACACAAACAGAATAAGTAAACCTCAATTTCATATGTATTTAAATGGACTGAACAAAATCAAATAAAGTTAGGACAAAATGTATAGAAATTGTGTTGCTTTAGCTCATTTTAATTAAGCAATTTGAACAAGTAGCAAAAATCTTTTTTTTTTTTTTTTCAGTGTATATGTACAGTTATTGGTATCTAGTGTTGCGATCAAGCCATAATTTCAATTGAATATCTGCCTTTAATCAGAATAAATGCATAACATATTGTCATGAAATAACACAGACTTGGTACGAAGTCTTTCTTAACTGGATACTGGAGGTGAAACGGACCACAACAGAAGGAATGAGCGATGAATCATCTGGAAAATGAGGGTTCTGCACTTGCTACAAAATATAAAAACCTTATGAATACAGATCTGTCCTCACGGATTCTGCTGCACAAAGATAGTATTGCTGCGTCCCTTAAAACACATGGCTAGATCCATGTGTCGCTACTATAGTCCTGCATTTCATTACTAAAACAATGGCGTGTAATGTGCTATTTGTAATTTGAAGGAGCATTCACAAGTTCTTTGTAATTCCCCATTTGATGGCAAGGCTTACAGAAATTATGATGTCTAATATACGGATTTAGGCGTAAGAATTCAGATGAGTCGGAAACAGGGAAGTTTGGGTGCGTGGCACTGGGTTTGAATGTTGATGATGCCCCTCTTGAAGTCTCGCCGGGATCGGGGACGTGAAGTGTTGATCGTTGCCTTGTGCTGATAAGCAAAAATGTTTCCAGAGCGTAAAGAATCGAGTGGTGTGCATGAGGGATAAACCCTAATCTGTCGCCACACACTGAACTTGACTTGCTAATATTTGCATTGGTAATCAGGTGGAAGTTCTGCTAAGCTCCCCATTACGCCCTCATGTATGTGAAAAGGTCTCCCCGTTCATTTGAATACGGCCTTCGTGGCAAAGAGGAGGAAGCACTGGGCAGAAAATAGGATGCAGAAAGATGAATGTACAAAAGAAAAATGAGAAAAAAAATAAAAATACACAAAAACAGTCCCTAAAAATAATTTTGAGAAGTTACATTTGGAAAGAGACGATTGTGGGAAGCACTCCTACCGCCGTTGTCTACAGAATGGGAGAGGTAAGAATGATTGGTGTGGATAGATTAAGGGTTATTGAAATGAATCCACTGGTCTGAAATTGAAGTGAAGAGTTTCATATAGGATTATACTAATAAAGTAATACAGAGATCAAAAGGGGGCTTGTGGTGGCGGGTTTCCTCAATCTATAATCCTTCAAGCTATATTGATGCATATTCGACAATGTGCAAATGGCCAAAATTCCATTTGCAATTGGCACAAAGTGTATTGTGTTGTGATTTGTCTACATTCCAAATACATTAATGAGACATTGTGAAATACATTTTTTAGTAGACTAGTGAATAAAGTTAGTGAATTAACTGTAGATTGCTTGCTCTTTATATACATTTAGTATTAGACATGCATGGAGTCCAAAAATCTGACACAACATCTGGGATTTGTTTATTTTTTTTGTCATTTAAACCTGAAAAAGAGTTTTGCGATGTAAAAAAATAAATATAAAAAAATAAAACCAATAAAAAGTTGTGTGTATGCATATATATATATATATATATATATATATATTATAATCGCAATTAAAAACATTGGAGTTTTCAAAATTTTTATATTATAATAATTTCACAGTTACTCTCCAAATTAATGTAGAAACAACTTAAAGTCAGTATATTTTAAATATTTGTTTAATGGCATCTTTTTATGAATGAAGGCCAGTATCACTGATACTATTACTGGTACTGATGTCTCTACGAATTTTTTTTAAAGATTTTTTTTTTTTTTTTTTTTTTTAAACATTACATTCAACATTACAGTATAACAGAAAGCTGTCAATTTGAACATTTATTAGGCTGTAAAAAACAAAACAAAAAAAAAACAACAACTTTTAATTTAAGTGAACTTAAAACAATCTTCACATAAACTCATTATAATAAATGTCATATTTACCTGTGGCTTGTCTAACAGGTAGGAAATATTCAGAAATTGAATAAAGTTATCAAACACTTTACAGTCTTCACTGTATTTAAATATAGATTAGTCCTTATTAAAGCTTCAATTTTCTCTGTTGCCTCTGTTCTTTGATTAACATTAATGATTAACATTGATTAACATCGCAGCAACTGGTTTATTAGGCTGCTGTGACTTTAAGAGCTGCCGCTGCGCTGCCGAACATGACGCGGATCTGACACTCATCTCATTTTCTCACAACTCTTTAAGTTTATTTAAGACGTTATTTAACTCATTTAAGACTGCTCTTATGAGGATTCATTTCTGTGTGTTATTGTTTGCTCAAGCACGAAAGAGAACTTAATACTGGCGTGTCTTTCTGTGCGCACGAGTCGTGTGTGTGTGTCACACAGACAAGACATTCACAGTGTTACAGTTATGTTATGTTCGTTTTAGTTTTCATGGACTTTTAGTTTGTTTTCATATGTCACATGTCTTCTTTTGTTCTGTTTTCCTGCCACCTTTTAGTTGTCATGGTAATTCATTCAATCATCACAGGTGTTCATTATTTGTTCCCTCATTTGCTATGTATTTAAGTTCCTGCCTTTGCACTCTTTAGTTGTCTGGTATTGTTTGTGTTTGTGACACAGGTTACGCTTTTGGATTATCTTTGAGTCTTCTAAATAAATGATTGTTGGATTTCGTACTCTTCTTCATCTTCATTGGAGCTACCGTAACAGACAGACAGCGCATTCTCATTTGTCTTGTGGCACTTGAATGGAAATAAAAGCATTTGCGTGAATAAGAGCGTGATCATATAATATAATGCTAGCTAAATTATGATGGAAAAAAATGGATGCTGCATTAGTTGTGTTAAATATTTTTAACGTGCTAAACTGAAAAAATAAAAAAATAAAATCACATGCGTTAATGCTGACAGCACTAATATAAATGTCAGAAGTTGATAATCTTTTTTAGTTTATATGCTGCTGTGATTGAAGCTGTAGACATAAGACACCCTGATATTCATGTTCTTGTTTGTTTTAAACTTCATTTTAACTGTCATGATTTATATGAAATTAGATTTGTATTACATTATCGTGGTCTCATATTTGGACCCCAGCGTAAATGTCACAAATTGTGAAATTGTGAATATTTGCTGTTTTGTGTCTAAGAAAAGACCTATGTCTGACTATCAAACTACTTCACTGACCTGCTCTTTGTGAAGTACAGACACATGCCACTTCATCTGTAAAAAAAAAAGTGTGTCGATTTCTAAGCAGCCTTTTTAAGATAACCATTTCCTTTCTTTATTACTTGCGTCATCACTAGATGAGTCATATCTGATGATGCTGAGACTGAGAGACAGTAATTACATTGCTTGTCTGCATCACACAAAGTTCAATGGTACCTCATTTCATGCTAATTCATGCACACTGTAACATCATGTCAATGAACACAGAACACAATGAATTGGCACTTACAGCCCACAACGACAGAACGCCCTACATGAAACTATCTGCATGAACTGAGCAGCCATTTAGACCAGATTTTGTAATTACAGAATTGCATAAAATGGTGTGAAATCGTGCAGATAATCTGCTAAATCTCCCAACATGAAAAGATAATTGCAGCAGAAATTAGCCGTACCTGAGGTTCATTCATTTGGTCATGGCTAGCTTCTTACACGGCGAGGATCGGATATTACTATTAATTATGAGCAGGTCAGAGTTGCTGAAGGTCGACCATTAGTGCCGGGACCATTGAAATGCTAATTATAAACAGATTAGAGAGTTACGCTCCTTTATGACGGTTATTAGATAATTACTTGGAGTGAGTAGTTTAGTAAAGTAAAGGAGCCGAGACCACACAAGGCATAAATTGAAAAGCACATGACTGAGGGAAAAAGGATTTCAGGCAACATAGTAGATAAGGTCATACATATATTAATAAATGACCTACTGAATATTCAGTGAGCAGAACAAAAGCACATTCAAATGAAGAAAAGTTTACTGATGACTAGCATCTTTATTAATGGTGAAGCATTCATTTCTTTTCAGTGATGAAATACTTTTTAAACTACTAATCTACTAATTTAATGTACAGAAACATCCACAACCCTTCAAACTGATGTCCTGAAGAATGTAACACTCTGCATGTTTGTTTGAGCTATGATGTCCGATCATAGGTACTAGGTACTGTACACAGTGGAAAACCCCCCAAAAGTGAGCCGTACCAAGCAGTACCATGCAGTGGGAAAAGCACCATTAGATCTGGCCCATAATATATATCCAACTTTATAGAGTTTACATTTTGTGACGATATAATCAATCAAGCAGTTGAGATTTGCTATATATTGGTTATGCATCACCGGATGTGATATTAGAGAGTTTAAGGAGGGCTCCTGTGTAGTGCAGAGCTACATTACATGTGTCATAATCACAGACAGAGGTGACTTCATACATTTGAAACATTTGATGGTGTATATAAAATAATATGAATAAAATTATATAAAAATGAACATTATTTTACATATGCTATAATCATGCTATTTGACCCGCAGTACTCCCATGCCAATATATTCCAACCCGCACCAGCACTGCAAATGGCAAGGTATTATTCCACCGATGCATCAATTATTAGCAGTTCACACAATTAACACGATCCTCACTAGACACTGTGTAGACAAAAGCAACTTATGATATATTACATTTGGTATTTTGAGAGGTGGATGATTTGCGCAGTTAAACTCCTCCACAAGGCTGACACACACAGGCCATGGGTCGGCTCATACTGCTGCTTCTTTAAGGCAGAGGTCATGTGTGTTACGATGGGAGCTTAGAGGAGAAGGCGAGGTCACTAGACTGAATTCCCTTCCTGCATAAAAAGTGATTTTTCACTAGCAAACTACAAAGCCCAGTGGATTGGCCTCCAACCCTGTGTTGAGGAGACGTTTGAAACACTTTAGTCCAGTCAGCACTTCACAGAGAACTGCTGGGAGGGCAGTAAGTCAACTCAAACCAAACTCTCGCCGGAGTCAAACGTTCAGATGTCGTAAACATCACACACATATTTTAATTGTGAAGGGGGAACAGAGGGAACTGGCGATAAGCTACAATACACAACACAACTAGGATCACAGCACTGATTAGACAGTGAAGTGGACGCTAAGGGTGGTTTAGCGTTGTTTTCCAACGTCAGCCTAGCGACTCCAGCCGTCCTGAAGGAATTAATCTCATGATTCAAATCAAACGCCTATTTAGAAGTTACAAATAACTGTTTAAGATGTTTACCCTTTTACTCAAAGCCAATTGTAATTGAAAAAGTAAGTACTTGTTTGTGCATTTGCCGCATGGCTCCAAGCAGCTATTTTTTCTCTCTTCTCAAGTCTGATTGATAAACACAGGGTAAAACAGACTAAACATGTCCCCTGGTGTTTTGGTTCATTCCGTTCACAGAGCATCCCTGGATGTCCTTGTAAATGCAATAATTAAAATGATTACCGCTGTGCACAACTGTGCATATAAATGTGGGTCGCTGATCATACTTGCATTGTTATCATAAACAGAGTGGAGGGGTAGTTTCATTTTGCTGCTAATCACCTGGAACACACCAGCTCACCTTCAAAGGAGTGCGATGAAATCCTTACCCAGAGTGCACACATTCACACAAGCACTAACATGTGCAGGGCTCAGTGGGTTTTAGATGTGTCTTGTAAGATGGATAGTAGATTAATATTACAAAACACTGCTGAGTAATGGTGTCTAAACACAGTATTGTTTTTGCATGTCTGGGCACATATTGAAGGTGTCTTTAATACCGAGGTCTTTTTAATTCAGATCTTTGTTCTATGGCATGTTTCAAAGTGTTTTCTTAAGTACAACATAATTATATAAACACAATGTAATAAAGCACTTTTACTGTAGCTGTGAGATGGGTGGGAGCACCCAATCAAAGTTTAAAGCAGTCTGCTTGGCTTCTGAACCGCTGAGATACCAGTTACCACACATGCATGTTTTTACCTCAAAACATTTCAAAGTGTCTCAACTAGTTTCATATGCCTTTCTGCTGAGGAACAGGCCATATTTCACTGATTGGCTTGTGACCAATTGATTTGCTTGACCAGCATCTTTTTCTGATTCTTTTCTTATGGTAGGCTGTGTGGCTCTTTGGATTTCTGTTCATTTGAAAGTTTAACAATTTGCAAAGAACTGAACTGTAAATGCAGTCAATAAACATGGGACTAATTCACAACTGTACAGTTTAAATTAATCAACACCTTAGAACATCTGTCAACATCTGAACTTCCTACTTTTATATAGAGCAACAACTAATGTGTATTTTGATAATCGATTAATCTGTTGAGTACTTATTCGATTAATCAGATGAAAAAAAATTAGGTAATACTTTATTTTACAGTGTTATTGTTACATATGTTACATGTAGTTTCTATAGTAATAACTATAAATTATGTATAATTACATGCAACTAACCCTAAACCAAACCAAACCCTAATGCTGACCATATATATTAAAGGGTTAGTTCACCGAAAAATGAAAATTCTGTCATTAATTACTCACCCTCATGTCGTTCCACACCCGTAAGTCCTTCGTTCATCTTCGGAACACAAATTTACGAATTTACAAATTTTAACTTTACGAATCTTTTGTTTCGAATCAGTGGTTCGGAGCGTGTATCAACCTGCCAAAGTCACACCCCCCAGTGGTGAACCATTGAAATTTCGAAACACTTATGACATAACAAAACCTCGTTTACTGAAATCAAGTGACTTTGGCAGTTTGATACGCACTCTGAACCACTGATTCGAAACAAAAGATTCGTAAAACTTCGAAGCTTCATGAAGCAGTGTTTTGAAATCGCCCATCATATTGTTGAATAAAGTCGTTATTTTGTTTTTTTGGTGCACAAAAAGTATTCTCGTCGCTTCATAACATTAAGGTTGAACCACTGTAGTCACATGAACTGTTTCAAATACGACTTTAGTAGCTTTCTGGGCATTAAAAGTGTTAATTGTCTTGCTGGCAATGCAGGCCTCACTAGGCCATCGGATTTTATGAAAATAATCTTAATTTGTGTTCCGAAGATGAACGAAGGTCTTACGGGTGTGGAACGACATGAGGGTGAGTAATTAATGACAGGATTTTCATTTTTGGGTGAACTAAACCTTTAAGTACATGTAGTTACTTAATATTACTCAGTACTTAAATGTATAATTACAGTGTAACAAAGACGCCTTAAAATAAAGTGTAACCAAAAATGATCTAAAAATCAATTAATCTATTATTCCACATGCTTTCCAGTGTTATCCAAACTGTGCATTTGAAGGCAAGGAAAACAATTATAGTGAATGTATCTAAGTGGACTTTGTGAAATTAAACAATGTGAAAAATGTGAAAAAAGGGCTTAAAATTTAAACTGATTAAATTTACCATTTGAAAGTAGAATTTAAAATCAATCAGTCAATCAATCAATCAATCAATCAATCAAACAATCAATTTCATTATGGAATATTATCAATTACTTGTTGTAGCCATATACTTCTATAATACAGTTTTAAAACAAGTGCACCCTTAATATTTTCATTAAAAATATTATTTTATTAATCAGGTAATTTGGAATATAATCTGGTATAGGAGCTGCACAGTGAGATGCAAACAGGTTGAAGTTGTTGCTATTTCATGGATTTTAATATGCCTGGAATGCTGTATTAACCAGTAGAACTGTAGAGTTTATATTGATATATTACAGTAACAGTAATCTAGAGCAGTAACTGGAAAATTTAAAAACCTGGCCATCAACACCAAAGTTGGAATATTCATCCTCCGAATTGGAATTAACCTCAGGTTAATGCACTGCAACTGGAACTGTCCCTGCCATTACTTACTACTTTTGTAAATGAATTAATCATCTTGGAAATAAAGTATCTGCTAAACATTAGCTGCTACCCTCAGTGTTCTTCCTCATCTGTGAGAGTGAGAGACGAATTGAGCCTTGAGTCTGTTTTCGGTCTGGAATTACTGTGACTGTAAGACTGCCGCTGTGAGAGATAGACACAGCCCACCGTCTCTCACTACTGCAGCACTGAGATTAACCACAAAGTAGCTCAATTAATCCATGTGAAGTGACATGGAATTTGAATACAAAAGAAGGAGAGTGCACACTGAAGAGGGAGAGAGAGACAAACATCGTTTTCAATCATGTGGGGAAAAGATGGTGGGGAGCGAAATTAATTGACCTCCCTGGTTTCAATTAAACAAAAAGGGACACAAAGCAAAAAACCTGCCTGTGAAGAAGAGAGCAGCACAGCTAAGGAGAGTGGGAATTTGAACAGCTGAGCAGTCTCATAATGTGAGGGATTTCAGAGAGAAACCACAAAAAAAAAAAAAAAAAATCAGGCACTAATTTAATCTGGCTATTCACTTTATTTTGCAATGCGGAAGTAAGCTATTTTCTGGGAATATGTGTGAATTTTTAATTCATTAACTGTAAGAATAACAAAATGCAGTAAATGGTCAAATAATTTGCACTACAAACCAGTGTGTTTATGATTACAATAATAAATTAAAATAATATGATAACTATAGGGCTGTCAAAATTAACGTGTTAACGTATGCGATTAATTTTTTCAG
Source organism: Ctenopharyngodon idella (assembly GCF_019924925.1). Lineage (NCBI taxonomy): Eukaryota > Metazoa > Chordata > Actinopteri > Cypriniformes > Xenocyprididae > Ctenopharyngodon > Ctenopharyngodon idella. The sequence continues at coordinate 6,301,169 of NC_067235.1, read as the reverse complement.
TTTAACGTACTAAAAATATTTAACACGAAAAGAAAAGGAAAGGTCCGGATGACAATCATCAGTGACAACTGGAGATTCACCCGTAGTCAAAAGCAAAAGACTTCGGACTGCGGAGTGGCTACAGAAATTGAAATCTACAGGTAGCGCTAATACACACTAAATACACATAGTCACACAATGCTGATGTTGTTAACATTAACAATTTGAGAACAAATTCTAACAATAATAATAATATGCATGGTTTGACGTGATCCGAGCTAAACGATCATTAGATTTAATCACCATTGGCGCCGCAATTGTAATGCTTTTTTTCCTCAGTTGGTCAGAACAAAAATGGCAGACATGCTACTTACTTGTTCAGATGACATTTTCCGGTGAAAATTCTTATTTTGGTCATATTTCCAAGACAAGAAGTACAGTATCCTCACTGGTGCTTTAACTGACAGCAAACATTAGATTTATCCAAGCTGAGGAGTCGTGCCAACGCCCAACCCAAGTAAAGATGATAATTTCGCAAATAACTGCAATTGCAGGTTTCAAACAGAGATGGCGACAAAGAGGCAAAACTTACGGACTGCAGCTTTAAATGAGTTAAAGTCTTAAATGAGCGTAAAGGGTTGTGAGAACATCGGATGTGTGTCAGACCTGCGTCAGTTCTTAAAGTGACAGCAGCCTAATAAACCTGCTGCTGTCTGTCATTAATGTTAATTAAAGAACAAAAGACAAAGAGAAAATCACTCACTGCTCTTAACTGAATAATTTGTATAGCAATTAATTAACTGAATAATTTTTAAAAAAAAATCTACAGTATATCATGCAGCATAATGGACAGATATTGTACGGCTAAAATAACTCGAAGTGGATGAAACCCGAAGCCTCGACACATTCAAGTTAAAAATGGCCGCACCGCTTATGTTAAAACTAAGGTGAGTTGTTTAACATTATTCAATAGACCATGAGGCTCAGGTGATGGCATAAGGCCCAATAATTTATACAGCAAAACATCTTTGGAATAACGTGCATCAATAAATTGTTCGCAGTAATACCAGTGTAAAATAAATACAGTAAAATTTGATTCTGTTGACGTTGAGCAACTAATCATGTTTTAAGCATTTCTAAGCATGTATAAATTGAATTATTATTATTTTATTTTGCATTGCCAAACATGCACAAATGTCAACCACTACAGACAATGGCTGTGACAACAATTTATCGTTGACACATGAATGTGCACACTTATGCAAACTAAAGTAAAAATAATGTTGTGTAATGTAACAGGCAGGCAAACTTCCACAACTGTTATGCTTGCATTTAGACATCAGAAAGCACAGATTACCTTCAGATTTATCAGGAGAACATGAGGTCTCAAACAGGCCACAGGTAATTACCACCCTGAAACACAACAAAGAATAAAGTTTCAGTACCACCCACATTCTTACACTTCATGACTGCATGATTAAAATTATGCTTAAGTCTAAAAGCTTTAAGCCTTAAATACACCAACAACCCTATAAACCTTTGGTCAACAGTCCAAGTACAAGCCTAGTGAGTGGGAGAAAGATGACTCGTTATCAAAACACTTTGTACTCCCATCAACTACTGCCTTTAATTATATCCTACAGTGGCTATTACAGATTGCAGATAGTTACCTGTCTTGCTTTTGTGAAAGCTTATACATTCCTAGCATTTGGCAGTCAGCAGCACAAGCTGAGGCAATCACAATGTAAAGCATGTGTTTGCAGATCACATTTGTCAGGTTAATCATGAGAGAATCAAAAGAAATATAATAATCCATCTCAAATTTCCATGAATAGTTGGATGTAGGTAGCGCCTTCAAATCAAAAGCCATTTTGAATTCACTTTTTTTTTTTTCTCTTGGTGTAAAAGCCCTTGCTATCCAATAGGAGTCAGTTTTAGCATCACATGGACGCCGGGCTAGACTGGCATTCTCTCTCCATTTAACAGACACATCTAATAGGTCCCTGAAGGACGGCATATTTGAAACAGAATGGGCTAACAAAAGCATAAAGGGTTAATTTAGCTTGGCTCAGGTGAGTTAATTATTCTTTTTGCCCAGTTCACTGCACATCCATAATGATTATTAACTAGCTTAAAATACTCTAGGACCACTGGGAGCTTACGGATAAACACACACACACTTACACAGAGGGTTGGACGGAGGGGGATCATTATTCTAATGAGAGTGCTGTAAAACTCTCCAATCACAAAGTCACCACAATAATCTTCTGGGACTATGAGGGGTCACAGTCGTCTCCTCCTACGGAGGCTTGAGTGGAGCCGTGGATGGGCACTGATTAAAGCACATTCATGCATGGATCCACACTCTTGTGTGTGCTTAAAGACTGGGATAATGGCTATTTAGCTATTCTGATTTTGGATCACAGCACACTAGCAGCCACAAGCTTCCACACGAGAGAAGAGAGAGAAAGGAAAGGGGTGGAATATATGGAAGTAAAATAATGCCATATGTTTTTTTAAACAAAAAGCATGTTGAATTGCACTACTTGAAAAAAAAAATAAATAAAAAAAATAAAATATATATATATATATGCATTGCATCAATCGTGCTTGTATTTTAATGCATTGTATTTTTAGGTCTTGCATTTGTATGGGCTGAAATTCAACATGGCTGTATATTTAAGCTGTGAATATCCATTTCAGATTTCACTTCCAAAATATTCATTCTGTTTAAAAATACAACCTATAATATTCAGCAAGCAATTTTTCGGTCCATTTTATTCCGCGTCCACAAATTCAGTGGTTCAAATTTCAACATTTCACATCCGGGAACTGCAGGAATAGCAGTAGAGTACCGAGCATGATCTCCATCTGCTGTTAGTGGACCTCACCAGCAGGTGTGTGTTGACGAAGAGCAGAGCGATGGGTGGAGAGAGTCATTCATTCATTAAACGGATTTACATTAACGGAGCAAGCGGTAAGTGCATGTGTGATGATTATCAGGGCCAGTATATATGCAGAAAAGCTGATAAAGACACAAAAGTTGTGTTTACATTTAATTTAATGTCTTCACTGTTACTTTCCCTGTGTAGCCTAGATGTAAGCAGCTTTCTCTACAGTGAACGAGATTATAACGTTATTCTCTGATGCTGATGTACAGTTCTAACGTTAAATCTGAGATAGACATATAACTTTCCTTAACTTTATATCGCGGCTGTGCTGCAGTACTGGGGTTTCCCTCAATACCTCATACTCCAGGATTCCCCTGTTGTCGGGACATATAGAACGCTTATCTTTATAGACTAAATACAGTGAAAGACCACCAAACTCGCACCTTATTGAGGATTTAGGCTATAGGCTACAGGCAAGCAGGTTGACTCAGAATATGGACGTAATGCACAAAGTTTGATGCTAATCGTTTCCCAGTGAAATACTGGCATAAAGTTGGCTTGACATTGGATGGTCGATATTCGCAAATTAATGGACCGTCTCGTTGTTAAGTCTGACGTCACGCGGCAGCGCTTCCGGGTCCAAACACTCTATCTCATACCACAAGAAAACAACAAACGGTGCTAATATACACACATGATGTGGTTTAATACTATCAAAAAATTATAATCATAACCTTTATCTCAATACCAAAATCCCAGATGGCCAGACAGTGATTCATCTTATAAATCGTTAAAAAAATTAATGTCTGTGACACTGTGAGCACGGAGACTGTTGTGTAGACTGTAAGTATTTTCAATGTTTAACTTCTTAAAATGTTAAATGTTTATTATGAATAAATAGCGCTCATAAACGGCCGTCGAGATGGCATTCAAGTGAAACGAGCCGGGGCTTGGACCCAGAAACGGCGTTCCTTACATCACGACTTAACTAGCAGGTATTATAGGTTGTATTTTTAAACAGAATGAATATTTTGGAAGTGAAATCTGAAAGGTGAATATGGATTATTGAATTTTTAAAAATGAAAATGTGTGTGAACTCTTTTGAATTGAAATATTCACAGCCCATAAAAATGTAAGCCCTACAAATACAATGCATTAAAATACAAGCACAGTTATCTGAATGAAATTCAGATGTACTACATCCGCCATGTTGTTACAGTCACATGACCTACCAGCGTCAGTTGCGTCGCTTCACTTCCATTCATAAATCCTCTCCTGTGGCCTCATGGAATAGTAAAGCGTCCATCGAACGCTCACTTCAGAATCTAGGCGGAAGTGGTAGGTCATCCGGGTACACTTCGCCTGCTATGTATTCGGACATACTATTCTGTTGGCGTACTGTTTTTCACATACTATATAGTAGGGAAGTCTTCGATTTCAAGCGCAGCATATGCTTATTTCCTCACCTACATGTGGTTCCAAATCTGTATGATTTTGTTTCCATGAGACACATTAGGACATTTTTTTTTTTAAAAACAAATATCCTGTCAGTTATTTTCCAGATGAAAGGTAATGAAGCTGGACCTATTAAGCAATAGATAGATAAATGAATGAATGAATGAATGAATGAATGAATGAATGAAAAATAGGTAGGCTAATAAGTAGGCTAAGTGATTCATGCACTATATTCTAAGTCTTCTGAAGTCATGGACTTATATTTAATTTGTTAATCTTCCTCTCTCTGAAAACTCTGAAAAGAATGTCAAATACTACAAAAATAGTTTTGGTACCAAACAGTATTGGTTCTCATGTGACCCATGTCCAAATTTTGAAAGATTACATTTTAGATGTACCTCAAATTAGGCAAATGTGAATAAATACTTATTGGGGATCAAGTGAAAAACAACGTGATTTTTTTTTTCTTTTCTTTTTCTGAATTTCGAGCGCGCGCTGTTCCTCAGTCCTTTTGCTCCTTGGGGTCATGTCATAAGGTCTCGCGCGTGCGCAATGCACATTATTATTTCCTCAGCCCCTATTGCAGCGCTTACTGCGCACAGTGTGTGTACACAGCGCAGTAAAACAAACATGTCACGTAATACAAGTAATAATTCACTGGAGCAATGAGCTAACAGGCTGCATCGGATGCGATGAGATAAAAATGGTAAGAAATCACGTTTTTCTTCGCAAAAAAAGCGCGACAAGTGTTGTGTATTTACGAACAGATGATTCTTTCACTCACATTAAGCGAATCAATTTCAAATGAATCCTTTTCACTCAAGAAGTGTAGTCCGATTCTCGAACAAGCCTAGTTCGTGAATCGGACTACACTTCTTGAGTCTGCTGCGCAGACATCAAAGTACCGCGAGAACGATTCAAAAGCATAAGGAGTCGTATGCTCTCCATACGCTCTCGCGGTACTTCGATGTCTGCGCAGCGCCGATGAATCTCGAACAAGCCTAATGACTCGTATGAGCCGAATATCTTGACGAATCATTCAAAAAGACTCGCGAGGTAACGTTAACGGTTTTATTTTGAAAGGGACTTTGGTTTTACTCAGAATGACGAATCCTTCATGGAATTAACGTAAACGCGGGTTTACTTTACTTCTTATATAACAGAACGGAGTACTGTAGTCCTACTGATTTCTTTAAGTATCCATGTGCGTCCAGGATATTTTTCAAAAATGTTTCGTTTTGTGTTCATCGGCAAAAGAAAATGTCTTTGGCTTTTATATGTCTCAGGGTAAGTAAATAATGACACAATTTTAATTTGAGGGAAACTCTTCCCTGAATTATATTCAGAAATCCACTCAATACCCTGTATTTCTGAATTAATTAATTTCTGAATGACAGACCTTTTTTTTTTATTTTTTTTTATACATATACAGAGTTATAGTTTAGAAGAGGCCAACCTGGTCTGTTTTGATGTAACAAAGAAGGTATTGTTAAGTGTTAACCTAATCACAAATTCATATGCTACCAAAACAATGAAATTCGGCAGAAGGGAAGCTTTTCATTGAATAAAAACACAAATAAATATCAGTTTGTTCCTCACACAAATCTACTATAAAACTTGACATAAGACATGGAATATAGCACATTAGTAACACTGACTACTATGGTGCTTTTTTTTTTATTTATTTTTTAAAAATTTTTACAAAATGTTATTTTCTTTTTCAGGGCTTGACAGACATAGTCACTAAATGAACTGTTGCTGTATGGAAAAGAGCTGCACACAGATTGGACACTCGTTTCATTGAAAGCTGTGAGTCGATGAGACGGTGAGTTGTCATTTTGTCTTTAATACGGCTTCAGATCATGACCTGGTAAAACGCACAATTTCTTATACCACTTGAATGTAAAAAGGCAGGAGGGCACATTTAGAAAGGACCAGGTCATGCTTTTCAGGAGATCTGCACCTCTAACTGTGCTCAGAATACCATTTTAAACAATTATGCATGAGGTGTAATTGACAGCAGTATCAGCACTGCAGCGCTATTCTGACAGGCTTCATGGAGCCGTGATTAATTACCGCACGGCTTCTCTGGGCTTTCCAATTTCCTTTGGCTTTCAGTACAGGGCTGTAGGTGATAGTACAGTAACTCCTGTTACACCCCTTACAGCAGTAGAAAGAGATGTCTCTCTCTCTCTCTCCCTCCTATCCTCGAGCGGATCAGAGAAGAAGTCAGCCAAACAAGGGCTGCCATGATAAGTCAATGTAATACCTCTCCCTGCCATGAATGCTAACTACTGCTTATATTCACCAATGCAGGCGAGATTATCTGCACTAAAAGAAATTGCTGCTTCTTTTTTAGCTCCACTTCCAGAGTAAAGTTTTAATTTATTATTTGCGAGACTGTTATCATTGAGTTTACTATCATAGTCCTCTTCATTAATCACAGCTAGGCCTTCATTTATTCCCTGATATCCGCAGGGTCCTGGCACTGATGTACATATGGGTCTGTTTATCATGAGCTAAAAAGGAAAAAAAGTTGGAAGAGCTATGAGAGCAAAGATATCCTTATCCCAGCTTACATTTAGAACACTCAGCGAAGCACTTTTATTAGCAGATGTTTAGATGTGTTGGTTCCATAACTGTTCACTTTCAAGGTTTTTTCTCTTTTTTTGTAGTTGCATTACACAATCGATATTAGTTGCAGCAAGGGAATAAAGCATTCCCTTGGAAACATTTGTAATGAACACAAAGTCATAATTTATAAATTGACAACATTACTTTTTACCCCTTACAGAGTACATACTGGTTATTGTGACGTACTGTGCAGTTTTGTCATCTTACTCAACAAGTGAAATCAACTTCCGTTTAAAACAGCTGATGAATCCGTTTCAGCAGTGCCTTTTAATTACTTTAGATACATCATTGAAGATCAGCTTTAGACCAGATGAGACACTGCTGAATTTGATGCTTTCAGTATTAAATTTCTTTCGTCCCAGAGCCGTAGACAGGACGTGATTTAAACAAGGAACTCATTAAACTCATTAGTCACTTGTAAAACTTAAGAAACAAGGTTTACTTTTCACTTAAATACAATTTGAAATTTCATTTTTACTTGCACGCATTGGGCTAGATAATTTTTTTTTAATTGATAATGTTTTGACATATGTTAACTAAAGTATAATTTCTCAAGACTCTTTACACTCCTGCTACATTTATTCGGTTTTCTTTTTTTTTTTTCTCTCTCTCACTTTATTTAAATTTTTCCATATTAACAAAATATGACCTACAATTGCAAAACATATACATATACTTATATGACCTCCATATGTGTCTCTTGTTAATAAAAGGATCCACACAACAAATAACAACAGAATAAAATGAATACTGAAGAAAAAAAAGAACATAGAAAGTATTTCACATGACATAAGAATAAAAGGGAGGAGAAAGCAAAATAAAACCGAGGTATACACCAAAGCAACAACCATAAACCAAGAATCAGTTAGCGTCAGTTTTCTGATAGACAGTTTGTTCAGTATTGCTCTCATTCTATGTCAAGTTGTTGCATTCTTACTTGCATCTTAATTTTCATAATTTTCCTCTCTTCCTCTGATTTAGTTTCTCCTTTGTTTTTTTTTTAAAGTTGGAGTGATAAAAAATACCTTATAGGTTGTGGGTCTGTATCTACAGTCAAACCAAAAATTATTCAGACATTTTTGATATTTTTTTACTAGTGGGTGCAGGACGCTATAGTTCATTTATGTAAGTGAGGATAGCAAAATAAAGTAAACTGTGACATATTATACCCAAAAATTCTTCATACAGTGGACTACCAGTAAAATTGATAAAAATTTGGAACCAAAAATTATTCAGACACTTTGGCCTGACCATGTTTTGCTTAAAGGTGGGGTATGTATTTTTTCAACAACAGTGTTTGGAAGTTAGATGGGCCGACACCAACAAGAAACGTCTAACCAATCAGCATTAGGGGACGTATGACGGTCGAGGAGACAGAATGAGCAAGAGGGAGATTTGGAAAAAAAAAATGCAGGAAGAGAGATGATGAGACACAATACAAAAGAGCCCAAAAGAATGAAGGGTTATGACTGAGCAAGCACTTTAGGACCCGCGTTAATATTAGAAAAGCTTTCCAGCGCTGGAGAGAGCTAAGTGGAAGGCCTGAAAACAGGCTGCTTTGATTCTGCTTCACATGTGACTAAAACTGGGTGTCATGATTGTCTGGGGCTGCTGTGCTATTGGCGACTAACAATGAACACTTGTTTGTATTTACTCTTGTGTACTGTACATTCATTTTTTGTGCTTCCTTGTCGTTAGTTCATCATCTGCGCTTTATTTTTCATGAAGCGTGTCAGCTTTTATAAACAAACACCCACTCTTGTATTGCGTGTGTAACAGTTGCCAGCTAGTGAGAGTTGTTTAAATATCTGATATCTGTTGGCCAAAAAAGTTATTTTTTTGTTATCTCCTACTGTTGCTGTTTCATTGATTATTTATTAAAATAAAATAGAATAAAGTATAGTGACAGTTGTAATTAATTACTCTATTAATTACTTTTTTCTCAGAATTGTTTATATCTCGCAATTCTGACTTTATAACACGCAATTGCAAGTTATAAAGTCAGAATTGTGAAATATAAACTCGCAATTCTGAGGAAAAAAAGTCTCTTTTTTTTCCACTCAGAATTGGACTTTATAACGTGCCATTGCAAATTTATATCTCACAATTCTGAGAAAAGAAGTCAGAATTGTGAGATAAAAAGTCGCAATTACATTTTTAATTTTTTGTTTAGTGGTGGAAAGAAGCTTCCATAGTAGTTCTTTTAACAAATGTCAATATTTTTTGACGACGTTACACTAGTGGGTTTTCATTTTAAAACATGCTAAAAATGACAACAAAGCCAGCAAAGAATGCAGTTCAGTCTCCATGTTATTGTTTACACGGTCGTCAAGGATACACAGAGCGAACGTGGGCAGCCTCGCCATCGTTTCCAAGTCTCAGTTTTGGTTCGTTTATGGGTCAATGACGTGATGGGTCATTTTTTTTTTGTCCAAAGGCCTTAATAATAATAATAATAATAAAAAACAAAGATATGACATCCAAAGTATGTAAGGCAGTGCAACTAGATCTCTTTTATTGAATCCAAAAGGTTTTAATTATATTTTGCTATATATATATATTCTGGCATGATTCATGATTTTATAACATCATATATCAACATAGTGCAAAACTGTATTAAAATTGTGTAGAAGTCGTTGCTTTGTTATGAGAAAGAATGTCCGAAAAAATGAATTTCATTGATGTCATTCGAAGTAACCAATATAAAGGGACCGTTTTGGATCAAGTCATGCGGTCAATATCATGTGACAGGATGTGACATCATTCAGACACCTGCAAAGGACCACATGGTCATGAGCAAAGTAACTAAATCTCTCAACTATTTGAAAAATTCATGTTTTCATTTGCTCATACGCATGTCCTGAAACATCAGGTCATTCGGTACAACCGCTATAAAACATGGAAAATGTTGTAATATTTTAAAAACTTGTACTACATATAAAATGTTTGATTGTTCTTTTGCTAGCTAGCTAGCAAGTTAACTAGCTAGCTAACTAGATATCAGCCTGTTAGCATTGTTTGAAAATATAGTCATTCGGTATAACCAAAAGAGTAATTCGTTAAAACTGAAATTTTGGTTAAACTGAATGACTTTTTTTGTTGACAAATTTTGTAAAAAATGACAAAAGCAGTGTTAATTGATTATAAAAACCACATAATTTCATTGTTAACACTTAATAAAACTTCAAAATGAATTATCTTCATTATGTTTTTTTTTTTACACTTTTAAAAACATTATTCGTCAATGACCCATACACTGAAATGCAACACTGGCGTTTTCAAACTAAAACGGGCTCTGCAGCTTTTTGAAAGTCTCAGAGTGTAAACAACAGGCATAAGTGTAGCAAAAATCATGCATTTTAAAACAAAAACGCAATAGTGTAAACGGGGCCTTAATCTCCCAAGATCCAATTTCCAGTCAACATCCACATCCTGAAACAAACTTTCTCTCTTCATTTTAATTAGCAATGTCTTTCTCATAAAGACCTGCATTATCAAATCATATGGTTCAGTCTCTTATCCCTGTGATGTGGCTATGGCAGCGTAACATATGGGACAGAGCAGCGATGGGTGCATGAGAGTGTGAATATCCCATGACCCCTAACGGATCAGGATCCATATTGAAAGACGGCCTTGAACTGTAAGGAGATAATCCTGTTTGGCTGCTCCTGCTGATGGCCTCCTCACTAGTCCTGCTCACCCTGGTGCTTCACATGCTAATGCAAACTAATGATAAGCAACCAGAGACCCACTCACAATGCTGGCAGGATATCTGTGCAACATGCACATATTACATTAACCATCATGCAATAGTAAAAACAGACAGTCCAATAAAACAGAGGCATAGCTATCAATAGCCGCGTTTCCACTGTCGGGTCTAAAGCGGGCGTGCTAGTGCGTGCCAGGGCCAGTCGTGTTTCCACTGTCACTTCCGGGGCTTGATCGTGCCTTGTCGGGGCTTCCTCTGGGCCAACGGCCAGGGTTTTTCGTTTTCGGCCCACCGAATACCTTGGTCCAAAGTGGGCCAGCTGAGGCTTGAGGGAGTGGTTATGAACAAAGGCCAAGTTTATCTGTGTGTGGAGACAGAGGCGCCATGGATGATTACATGTAGGTTACCAGCTAACATCAGCATTAAAGACTTTTAAAATCATTTTAGCTCAAAACTCACTTTCAGACAGCAGCAAGTGTTTGAAATAACTTCTGTTTGTGATCCGATGTGGATTCTGATCGCCAAGACTATGCGCGCTATTACCATAGTAAATACGAAGGCTTGAAGAAATCAGACAAATTATATACCTAGGCTATCACAATCGTGTATTTATTTTATATGTCAGTACGTCTTGTCTCTTACCGGACTGTCTGATATCCATATTTAGCTCTACATATGTCATAAAATAAAGCAACTCCAATTTTTCGGGATTCCTCTGTTTCTCAGACTGAAAATATAACTGTTGGGACAGTCACTGGAGAGAGAGCTAAAGCTCCTCAGGTTGTATTTTTGGTGGAAAATTTGTAGAAATTATCATTCTTTGTAAATGTGATGTAAACATTAATTATTCATTATGTTTGGTAAAACATCGATGCTTGGGTTTTTAAATCTTTAAGTAAACAACAAAATACCAACAAACGCCTGCTTTTATCATGTTCGCTTTACGATCTCGCTAGTTTCCAGTGATTTCTTTCTGATTATTTTTCTGATAAAACTTCCATTTGTTTGGGAAATGACAGGTGTGTGTGACGTTGTTCCAGAGAGGTGTGTTACGGGCGAGTTTTAGTGAAGCGCTGCGGAGCTTCTGGCCCGATGGTGGAAATGCAGCGTGATTTTGGGCTCGGTGCTACAAGTCCGGGGCTATTAGCCTAGCCTGGCCCATTGAAAGCCCTGGCTCGCACTGGCCCGACAGTGGAAAAGCGGCTAATGTAGTCCCCCTTACCTTTAGAATTTTCTACATTAATAATTGTGCCTTATTGTGTCCTTGAAATGTTACCCTGCATTGTAAGTATAACTTGATAACCAAAAAAGCAAGTTTTCCTCTGTTAAAGTCATCATAAACACACTTTTTAATTCGGGAATTGATTGGAAAGTGGTCTCTGTGGCTATGTTTACATGCATCCAAATAATCCATTTGTAATCAGATTGACGGCTCAATCGGATTGAAAAACGTTCATGTAAACACCTTAATCGATCCAATTGAGCTCGATCCGAATGAAATTTCGATCGGATTGGAAGGGGTGGTTTATTTCTTTTCTAATCTGATCCAACAGTAAAAAATTACCATGTAAAAGCTTGAATCCGACTACTTTCTCAATCGTATTCAGAAGTCTCTGGGGCACATGTGCAGTGCAATGTTGATGCGCATTACGCAGTGCGCAAGTTCACGTTCACGTCTTTAGTTGTAAAGATTTATGAATGTGTATGCCAACACGGCAAAAATAATGATGAGCTCTGTTGGTGTCACGTCCACGGTTGTCTCCACAAGTGTGACTGATATGATGTCACACGCAGAGCACGTGCGCAAAAGTTTTAATCGGAATGTATATAAAACACATATAAATGGATATTTGAATCAGATTACAATGTTTAGAGTACATGTAAACAGATCTGCAATTGGATTCAATTTATTCTGATTGACGAAAATTGGTGCATGCAAACATAGCCTGTGAGAGGTCGGCGGAGGAAGTTGATGAAAACTAAGAGGGATTGGTGATGTCATGATCACATTGGCTTTAAATATTTCGGCGCATGCTGAGGTGCACAGTGCGCAGAAGTCACCAACTTTCTGCAGTGTCAATAGCTACAGACCTCCAAACTTCGTGTGGCCTTCAGATTAGCTCAAGAACAGTGTGTAGAGAGCTTCATGGAATGGGTTTCCATGGCTGAGCAGCTGCATGCAAGCCTTACATCACCAAGTGCAATGCAAAGCGTTGGATGTAAAGCACGCCGCCACTGGACTCGAGAGTGACGAATCACGCGGTTGTTTTTCAGGGGTTGGGCTTGGCCCCTTAGTTCCAGTGAAAGGAACTCTTAATGCTTAATGCTTCTTAATGCTTAATGCTTCAGAGTCCTGACCTCAACCCGACAGAACACCTTTGGGATGAATTAGAGCGGAGACTGTGAGCCAGGCCTTCTCGTCCAACATCAGTGCCTGACCTCACAAATGCGCTTCTTGAAGAATGGTCAAAAATTCCCATAAACACTCCTAAACCTTGTGGAAAGCCTTCCCAGAAGAGTTGAAGCTGTTATAACTGCAAAGGGTGGGCCAACTCCATATTAAACCCTATGGATTAAGAATGGGATGCCATTAAAGTTCATGTGCACATAAAGGCAGGCGTCCCAAAACTTTTGGCAATATATATATATATATATATTATACATATATAAATTTTCTGCGCAGATACATTCACATACAAAATCATCCTGATTATTCTAAAGTGATTAATTCTTTCCAAAAAGTATTTTTTTCGACCTTTAATTCTTGTATTTTTTTCAGAACACTGAAAAACAAAATATCACAATGTCAGTTTTTTCTAATATTGGTTCGTAGGCCATCTGACACCATTTATTTATTTATTTATTTATTGACAGACAGTTTTCATTCTCTGGCTTGTCTAATTTCAAAAGCGAACTGAACCTTCGAGCAAATGCATGTACTGGTGCGATTTCGGAAGACGTGAATTTTCCGAAATTGTTTTACAGCTTATGTTTTTTTTTTTTTTGCTTTTGTTTTTAACCTTTTTTGCTGTACTTCTGTAATGATATCCCTCTCTGGAGTGTTGTGCTATGTTTGTGTTTTTCAATGAGTTTCTCAAATGCCCTAATTCGCCTTGAATCAACAATCCTTTGTATGAAGCCGGCGGAGGGGTGGAGAGGGATTCCCCAGCTGTGAGCTCGAGTACCGCGTCCCTCAGGCGGGGAGATGCAGATTAGTGGAGCAAGTGAATGGAAGGTTAAAAAATGCATTATTAAAAATAAACTGTGCAAGAGAGACGGAAGAGCAAGAGACGCGAGACGAAAAGGGAAACTTCAAAAGGTGATGTTTAGCATTGCCGTAATACAACATGACAGGTTTATAAAACTTGCCACTCTCTATTGAAGGGCTGGAAATTGACTCGGGCAGCAGTAAGTGATGGCATATTCGACTTTAAAAAATGGCTTTAATGATGCCGTTATTGTGTTACCGAAATGGAAATAAAACTTTAATTCCCTCAGTGAAGAACGATCCTGCATGCTTCAATGTGCACACGCTAAAAAGTGATTCTCATAGCAGATTCCCATGGCCCTGCACTCCTGACGATTTAGAAAATCTCTCTCTCTCTCCCTCGTTTTCAGTTTGCAAAGGTAATGAGAAGCTAATGAGGCTTGACTTGAATTTTTTCAGCACTCCACTCCTGGCAGCTTCCCAGAGGGGCTGAAGGAGATGTTTAGTTTCTATAGAAGCTGTGCTGACGGATGGATGGATGGATGGATAGATGCAGGGGTTCAGCCTCTGTGTTTGGTCTCCATTCACCGCACATGAGGGGAGGGTGGAGAGAATGAGGGTCGGAAACTGAAGGAGGGAGAGAATGGGTGTGAAGAAGGGGAGAAGAAATCAGCACTCTTGAAGCGAGATGAAATCCAGACGGCAGCCTGAAAAGAAAAGGCCATATCAGCCTGAGACTTGGATGTTGCGCTCCGAATAATATAGCCCAGATGATGTGCGGACCTTCACTGATCTGCCCAGCATTTAGATCGGCATAGATCTGGAAGTGAAAAGAAACCCACTGTTGGAGAAACTACTTTGAAACTATAGCTTCCCAAATGGCAAGCTATCATTTAACATTGTAAAGTGATATATGAAATAATAGTCATAAATCTCTCTCTATCTCTCTCTCTCTCTCTCTCTCTTTTTTTTTTTTTTAGAATGGAACAGTTTATTGATACTTGATTCTTTAGACAAAAAAAGTATGTTATCATATTGTATACATCTTAGTGAGAATATGAAAAATATTACAAGATTTGTTGCAGATGCTGATATTTATATGCCCGGAAAGTAAGATGAAATTCTGATTGTTTGTAATGAAAATCAATGAAATCTTTATAACTGTATAGCAGACATAAAATGCATATAAATATTAGTTGTCACTCTATATCTTCCAATAATATGACTTAGTAAGATGATATTTAAATGCTTAGTTTTATGTTTAAAGCTCTGTAGTTTTTATTGTTGGGGGCAAAACATATAATGCAGTGCAACACAATGATGATTGAGAGATAAAAGAGATCAAAAGCCTGATAGATCATATTTGATACTCAGATTTTAACACGATTTTTCTAAAAAATAATCTATGGATAATCAAGTAAATTTAAGTTGCTTTAGTCCAGTAAGTGTTCATCTTGAAATAGTCCTAAAAACATAAAAAATATGTTTACCTATGTTTACTTTTAAAAATCAGTAAAGATTTCACAGGAAAAAGACGTGTATCACAACCTGAAGAGGGACGTTTTTACAATTATACTAAAAGGCCTTTTACTTGGTGTAAAAAGTACAGACGGTCAGACGACAGTAAATTGTGTGCAACAGTTTTTCAGCAAAGTTTTGATCATGTTGATCATTTAGAGGCTTATACATTTGTATATCAAATATGATACAGTAGTTTTATGGGATTAAAGTCATGTAGGGTAGCTACTCTTTTGAAAGAGCAGTTACACTGCAAGCTGAGATGCAATATCTTTTCCTTCGTGTAATTGAATCAACACAGAATGTATCTGTCACAAAAACAAAAAAACAAAAAAAAAACAAGATATGTTACCATTCAAACAAAACAATTAGTTAAAATGGATCAGACTTGCAAAAGCTACACGTGATGGAGAGGACACTGTATGTGATATTAAATGAATAGTCATATCTTCTCTTTTCTTCCCCATACACCAGCAGGCCAGGATGACTTCTTTAGCACAAAGGACAAAGTCAGCCTTGTGCCGTGGATTGGGCTGGTCTAATGAAGTCGTAGCAGACTCTCCGGCTGATAGACCTGTTAATGAGCTCCACTCCTGTGATGGGAGTTGGGGGGAGATGGGGAAAAAAGGGATGTACCAGGTAGGTGCCGGCACCGTGTTGGATCATTAGCGTAATTTAAGCAGAAAAGGTCTTTGTTTCTCGCCGAATTGCCGGGGAGGTTGGGAAGGGACCTCGAGGCCTCTCGAAAGCATTTTGCTGGCACGCACGTCGAGAATTGATTGTCTTTGTTGTGGTAATCTGAAATTAATTTGCACTTGAACCCATCTTTCTTCCAGGATCAATTTAAAACACTGTTATAATTATGTGAAACCGAGAGCAGACACTGATATGACGAGCCGGAATATTTTAATTCCTCAGGTACTTAAGAGCCTTTTTTCCCTGACTTATCTTGCAAAGTAATAAAACAAAACGTTCCTCGTGCATAGGCTTAAGGGAGAGGTATTTGCCGGAGGGGTAACAGTAATAACTGCTGTATCGCTACACGTTTACCCATGTACCCTCTCAGTAGGTCATTGCTTTCTTTCAAACGATGTGAAACTTGCACTAATGCAAGCCGAAGCTCTGCAAGGACAGCGTCTGCAGGCGGAGCTCAGATGAATTCTCCTCGGCCCTTTATTCGGCCTAATCGCAACTTTAATTGTAATAGGCATTTAAAATCTATTAGAGACTACCTGCTAATATCGTCAATTGATCTTGGCGGCGCATCCCCCTTGTTCTCAGCATGAGCTTTTTAATATCTTTATCAGAATGCTTCTAGTTTTCATCCCCCGATTGGTGTTTGTAGCGGGGAATCTCGTTAGCTTTAGTCGGACCATCTTGAGCAGTTTCCCGTGGTGCTGTCATGTAGCACAAGGGCGGCGAGGTCATCGCCCAGGGCTGGGATTCTTCCCGGGCTCCTCAGGCGCGGAGAACAAGGCGATGGGCAGCCAGACAGACAGCTGATGGCATTAACATGCACAAACATTCCCAGCTCACCACGAGAGAGGCCTTTGATTTCTCCGAAAATTAACTGCATGGAAGATAAAGCTTATTTGGGCTGTAACAATATTCATGAAGATTTCGAGTTTTTGGAAATGCACACAAATTCACTAAAATGTTGTGCTGCTCTATTTCTTATGTAAACTTGCTTCTTATTCACTATCCACCAGCAGTCCAAGCAGGCACTAGTTTAACACTGTGCCAAGCGTATTTAATAGGGATGTGCAACAGCGATCGAGTACTCGAGTACTCGACCGTGACAGCGACGATTGATCATCTAAATGATGATCAAAAGTTTTTTTTTTTCTTTTTTCTTTTTTTTCTACTGATTGGTTATAGCAGCACTTTGGGCAGCACCCTGAGCTCTGATTGTTTACCTTGCCACAGCATGTGTCAGAAGACGTGAGAGAGAATGTCTGGATTCACTTTGACAAGATAGATGAAAATACAGTTCAATGCAAGCTGTGCAGTGCCAAGCTTTTATCTTGTACTGAAAATATCCTTTAAATTATATTCATATTTAATTTAACAATAATCATCAGCATAGGCGCTGAGCCTCCGAGCACCCACAGAAAAACACAAGATATTCTCATTTCATTTCAACCAATAAAAATCGATCGAAGCCTTCAGACACGGCTTTCTTTTCATTTTTATAGTCCATTTGTGGCAGTTTCTATTTTGTTAATGTCGAAAGCGCATTTGTAACGCACGCGAGAGCGCATTTGTAACGCACGCGAGAGCGCATCCATGTAATTCACGAGCACGAATCTCTGCTCGGACGTGGAATTCTTTTTGGACGCGCTCAAACTTTGTCCTGTCACAAATCTCAACGTGCTTTTCTCATGGAGAGAGGGCATCCATCAGCAGAAACATAAATCGGCGCCTATGATCATCAGTCATTTTCATACTGTAAAATAACATTTTGGTTGATCAGAAAGTGCAAATTGAATCCAAAATATTGGTGAAATATTAGAATAAATAAAAAATGACAATAGTGACACTAATGTAGCCTAATAGAATGTGAATTTGTTGTGCTTTCGTTTCGTTGGCTTTCGTTTTAAAGCGCAATCGGAGTTACACTTTCAGTCAAGGTCACGTTTGCGTTCACAAACTTTTTGCAGATGAAAGTTGTAATAATAATAATATAGATGAAAATAAAGCACAAATCTGCCAGAAACATAGCATTATAATGAGAACTTTATAGAAATCTATAGTAAATTCTGTCCTTGCCCGTGTTTTCCTTGCCCGCATCATGGCGGAAGCTCTCTTTCTCTCACTCTCACTATAGCGCGTAACTTAAAGTTCACTGGCAGTTGCATCCTTTTTTGCAGATACAAGTTGTAATGTTACGTCTATGTTATGTATCTGAGTTATCTGATTAATATCATAGGATGTGACATAGAACGGGCTTCAGTTTATTGGCATAAAGTCACTATTCCTTTTCCGCTATTCCTTTTAGATGCTTCTTAATAACATTGCTGCATCATAATCATAATCTAACAGTGTTCTAATTACGTGTTCATGTTTTCATAGACAGGTTTTCATGTGATATTTTTATTTTTAACATTCATTTTCATAACAGTCTTCAGATATTTTCATTATCTCCATGACGGCCATGCCCCGCCCCCCGCACATGCCCCGCCCCCTGAGTACTCGATTACTATATCGATGATCGAAATGAAAGATTGCCAAAAATGCCCATCCCTAGTATTTAAATTGTCATTCAGCGTAAACATGCCTCTTCTACATACAAATGAGACATAGGTTTTGCCTAATTCACAAAAGCAAGCACTATTTGCTTTTAACACAATTAATATTTCACAGTTTTTCCCCCAGGAAAGCTGGCACACTTTCAGCATTTTAACCCGGTAAACCCTGACACATGAAAACAGAGAAAAATATATGTAATTGTTTAATGGATCAGTTTACTCAATCTTTACGCAAAATAAAGTATACAACCTAAAAAAAAGTGTTTTTTTTTTATTTTTTTTTATTATCATGTTTGATACATCAGGCTTTTATGGCTTATATAGTATGATATAGTGAGAATATGGAGCTCATACTTAAGGGAAAAAAAAACAACTAAATTTTATTCAGAGGCCATTGCAATTTGCAGTTTGGTGCAGATTCCGATATTTACACGGCCAAAAAGAAATATTTAAATGCTTAGTTTTATGTTTAAAGCTCTGTAGTTTCAAAACATATAATGCAATGCAATAAAATGATGATTGACAGATGAACAATAAACGATCCTCAAAAGCCTGATCATATTTGATACTGGCATTTTAACATGATTTTTTCTTAAAAAAAAAAATAATAATAATTGTGTGGATAATCAAGTAAATATAAACTGCTTCAGTCCAGTAAGTATTCATCTGGAAATATTACTAACAATATAAAAGTTGATTTATAATATACTATATTTACTAGATGATAGATTTCACAATAAAAAGACACGTGAAGCAGTAGTGTTGTCAAAAGTGCTGATTTCGGTACCAAGTCGGTACTGAAATTTAAAAATGTGATGCTTTGAGCGCTATTGAGCGGATTTATAAACACTTCTGATTGGCCATTGTGTTCACGCACTCATCAGATATCTCTGTGATTAGCTACAATGATTAATGCTTCAAAAACTTGTTGTAAATAGACATTATTGATGCTCTTTATCGAGCGCTTACACAGACACACACAGGAGAGTTTGAAAGCAGGCGTCTATCAGTGGACCGGTTGATTATTGTAGCCAATCACAGACATATCTGTTGAGCGAGCAAACACAATGGCCAGTCAGAGGTTTTTACTAATCTGCTCAACAGCGCTCAAAGCGTCACATTTTTTAAATGACTTGGTACCGAAATTGGTACTTTTGACAACACTTTGAACCAGGACCTGAAGGTACTGTGGAGGTTTTTACAATTATACTGAAAGGCCTTTTACTTGATTAAAATCAGATGACAGAAGGCATGTAGTAGATTGTGTGCAACAGGTTTTCCAGCAAAGTTTTGATCATGTTGATAAATTAGAGGCCTTCAAAATTCATGTATCAAATATTATAGGCTTTATTTGGTCAATGAGCCACTCTGGATTTCTGCATCACACAGTCCAAATAAAGTACACCAGATCGTGGGAGTCCTCCACAACCTTACACTAAGAGCTGACCTGCAAGATGGGAATTGCAGAATGCAAATTGCATTCGGCACTGATTTTGAGACATTTCTCAAAATATCTTCTTTTGTGCTCTGCAGAAGAAAGTCAGTCATGCCGGTTTGAAATGACATGAGGGCAGTAAATGATGACAGAATGATCATTTCTGGGTTAACTATCCCTTTAACACATCAAAATATCAGATTTGACAAAGACTATTATTAATGTTTGAAGTGTTGAAACAGTGGCTGGATCCAGAATTCCTCTGGGATTAGCATTACGTTGCGCTGAAGTGTCGTATCCCAACCCGAGTCCTCTGACAGTGAGTATATCTGTCATCAAAAGCAAGCTCTCTGTCTCATTAGATGAACTCCCCAAAATCTGCACTGATCTCTCAAGTCAGACTGTTTGTGCATGACAGCTCGCCAATAAGAGAGATGTAAACAAAATGAAGAAAAAAAATCTTCATTTGTAATACACAAACACGTCTCAGTATACATAACTCACATTTTGTTCCCACAATTCTTCCTGCTTTTCGCTCTGTATAATCATGCTGAATATGCAAATGCCTTAAATAATTAAACACTCCTCTGTTCGTTTTTATACAGTGCACTCAGAATGATTTGTTTGAATTTTGTACCAGTTTTGTTTTGCTGTTGTTTTTGTTGCACATTTTCTCGCTGCATTCCCATCGAGAGACGAGAAGCGTGTCATTGTAGCATGCGGTTCCCACAAGTTTGGGTGCTGAGGGTCACCACACGCATGTGTCTTACATCTCGTTGCCTCATTTCCAAGCGTAACGCTTTTTTTTCTGTCGTTGTTGTTTTAAAGCCTTCTTAACATCAGGGCTGAACGTTTATCTCGTTTCAAGCAGGTCTGCAGAGAGCACATCGGGGTCACGAGCGGCTAGCAGGCAGGCAGCCTTCACCCTGATGATCATGCAAAACACAGACCTTACCAAAGCCAACAGCCTCTGTCTGCAGATAACATCTCCCTTTCAGCGTATCGATCGCCTGTTTTCAGGGGGCCTTTGTTTCCGCCCTGAGTTTGCCACAGGACACCAGAAGTGACAAAAGATTGACACGAGGACCTCGAAATTAACTGCTGACCTATTAACAAGCCAACACCGCATATTGGCAAGAGTGAAATTCTTCTGAAAACAATGGAGGAAAGGGGGAGGGTGAGAGAGAGCGAGAGAGAGAGCGCAGCAAAACAACCCGCTTAATCTTTTCTCTTATCTCGCAACTGTTGTGAGCCCTTCCAGGCAATTTTCTATTCAGGCTATTGATTTTTATCACCTCTTCTAAACCTCTATGACAGATTATTTTTCAAAGACTAAAGCTACTTTTCCCACTTCTGCGACCCATATATTGCTTCAAATGAATGATAAATAGAGAAAAAGTTTCAACTATTACGCTGAAAAACACGGTTTTTGATTAATCCTCCTGGAACAGATTAGCTGATTCTCTTTTTTCCCCCATAATGCTGCTGCTGCCGCAGTGAAAGAGAGAAATAAGCACCAAACCAACGTATTTGCGATGAATTTACACCATGCAGAGTCCTGAGATGAGTCAAGTTTGGGGTGGTTTATGTGCTGTGTAGTATAACAGGGACCGCCGCTCATAGTTTTCACTTTGACAGCTGATGACGGCGGTTACAGGTCTATTATAACTCTTCAGAAAATGTAGTTAACTTAGTCTGCTATTTGCCACATTTATTTAGTTTGTCTGGGTGCAGAAAATATCACTTTGACAGTCACTTGTCATGAAGTTTTTATGACACACTTTGGCACAGGCTGTTTTTGAAACATTCGGTGCATCAGGGGTTTTTAAGTGGATGTGCTTCAGGACCCACAGTTTACATTTACACAGAACCAAAATTGTTTATTGCACAAAAGTAAACAAAGTGTCTTTTAAATAAATAGAAAAATCTAAATGAGTGTAAAAGTGTAATATTACTGCCATGATGCCCATCAATTTGCAAAATTATACATATGGGATGTTTTTTGAATTTCAACAGTAACAATTCAACACACAAAACACAGTGCAGTACAGAGTACAGACATTGTATAGTCTTGTATATTTTTTTTTTTTACAAAACATACTGCTCTATTCTTCCCCTATATTTGATACTCATTTTCTTTTATTCATACATGATGGTTTATTATATTTTATTATATTATATTCTGTTTTTTTTTTTTTTTTTATCGTGTGTGTGTGTGTGTGTATCTGTGTGTGCCTGTGTGTATGTCTGTAATTCCTTGGTTCTGTTTGCATACCTGCAAACTAGTTGCTTTTCGGTGAAATTTGCCGTTTTGAATCAAAGTATGTCATTTATGTGAATCGTGTAGATCCGAAGAGTGTTTTTTTTTTTTTTCCGGGGGTGTCAGGGTGAGTTTGCAGGCACAATAAATCGAAAATGGGCTACTTTCCCATAGACTGGAGTGAGACCATAAATGTCTCTCGAGCTGTCGTGATCTTTTTTGGCGCTTTGTGGTGTGACTGACGTAACATTTGCCTCAGAAAAGCCATTCATTGTCAAAAAACTTGTTAGTCAGCTACAAAAATGAACTTAGAGAGGAGCATTTTGATATATATCCACTTTGACTATAGGCCATTGCATATCCATCTACTTAACATGTGCTTCAATACTGAATGTATAAAACCGTTTTATGACAGCCACCATTTAAATGTTTAGGCCGATATTAAAAACGAGTAGAAACAGTATTAAAAATGAGTAGAAACATAATTATGTCATTAAAAATGTATTATAACTTTATTATAAAAACTTCTTTGTGACATTTATATGTAAGTAGCTTACAAATCAATTTATTTTAACTTTTAATATTATATTGATGTACCAGCTGTGGTTCCCTGTATAGTTTATAGCATTATTTGAGAGATATTTTTTCTTTGAGGAAATTTGCCATGTACTGTACCTTCATTATTGAATTGAAGGAAATCAATTCGAAATCAAATCGCAAGCTTCTGAATCAAATCTAATTGTGAAAATTGTGTCAATGCCCAGCCCTAGTGTCAATAATTTTTTTTTATTTTTTTTTTTACTTGAAGCAAATGTTGTTTTTTTCCATTTATTTTCTTTTGGGGATGCACCAGAATGCTTAGTTTATATGTTAAAATCACAAAAAACCTGTTATTTAACTAGTTATTTTTAGCTTTTAGCTTAGAAAACACCTGCAGACCCATTTTTGACTTGAGAGTCACTGGTAGGATCTTCTGAAGTTAAAATCATAGAAACACTAGCTGGGTTTCCATCCTAATGTGAAGCGAATCTTTTCAAAGTTTGCAAAAAACAAACAAAAAAACAAATGCGAATTAGGTGCTTTTGCATCAAGTTGTTTGAGCGGTGGTATTGGTCATAGGCACTGCCGAGCACCCACAGAAAAACACAAAATATTCTCCATTCATTTTATCAAAAAAAAAAAAAAAAAAAAAACAAAAAAAAAAAACATACTGTATGCCCTGATGTTACGCTTCCTTTATAATCATTAAAAAGCCCTCATCTTAGTCCATCGTGATCTCACAAAGTTCTATTATAATAAACAAAGCTGACTGCACAATTAATTTCTTATTTACATAATGTCTACACTGTATTTATTTTGTTATAATGAGAGGATTTTGCACGCATGAAGAACTCAAAATTCACTCGCCGCTCAAAACACCTGAGTTTTTGTTCAGTGCTACACTCAAAAAAAAATTAGCTCTTTGGCTGAACATGATTGAATCATGGACAGTGGTTCTACGTGACTGGAAACCAAATAGAATCAACCATGTACAACTAACTAGAATCAATGGTGTTCATTTAACTTGAATTAATGGTTTTAGTTTAACTTAAATAAATGGTTTTCATTTAAATTGACATTTAAATAATGTTTCCTGTTTAGTCCTTTGATATACATAAACTAAATATAACTTTTCTTTACACGTACAATGTTTGGTGTTTGGCAGTCCAAAAGTGATACTGGTTTCACCCAGACCACTACCATAGTGGTGACTTTATTATTAAAGCTATTTGAATTTTTGTTAGCAGGTCCTCAACCCAATCACAAGCTCCACAGTTTACCACAGTGGTAACCCCCAAAATACTAACATAACAGAAACTTTTAAATACCAACATAATAGAACATTAAACATTAACAAGTCTCTCTATTTTCTCATCTTGCTAAAATATAATATTCAACATTTACTCTCGCAATTCAGCCCATTTGCAAAGCATGATGGGAAGTGAAAGTCCTGTCTGATTGGGTTGCTTAATTGAAACGTTATTTCAAAATGAAAACAAGTTAAGTCAAAGAGTAACCGTTTCAAGTCAATTTAACATGAAGCAATCACATTTGAACCAGAAACCTGATACAATGGTGTTAATCAAAATAAATTGTTTAAATAAAGTGAACACCATCAAAAAATCATTTTTTTTTTTTTTTTGAGTGTAACTTAAACATCTCTGATTGGTCACTGAGTTCAAGAAATCAACAGATATCTTCGTGTTTGGCTACATTGCTCAACGCTGCAAAACACATTGTAAATAGAAACCTTAAGCACTGGATTGTTTGCCAAACCAGTATGCTATTATTACAGAAAAAACTGATCCTGGACCTGCAGTTATGGGCAGCTTTTCCCTCTAAAAGCAATCAGAAGCAGCATTAGGCAGTGGTTTTTGTGAGAAAATTCCACGCTATTCTCAATGTATTTGCAGTCTGTGCTTTTCTTTTTGCGAGACACTAATAACTTTTGTGTAATGAAATAATCAGGTGCACAATCGCACGGAGAGAAAGACGACGGAGTGTCGACACCCACCGGCAAAAACATAAATTGGCAGTAACCAACTAGTACCAACAGTAAATAAAACACCATCAGTGGAAACAGCTGATTAGTCACTTGGGTTTAATGTTCGCTGTGTCAGAATTTATTCGGCAAATGCGTTTCCATCTCCCATTATTTGCATTAACTCTTTTTCGCACAGGTCAAAAACCACCTCAAGCGAGCGTAAAAACTTTTTTTTTGAGAATTAAGCGATTTTTATTTATTTTATTTTATTTTATTTTTTTAAATTTGGTCTTTCTGATGTGATACTTCTAAATGCGCATAAAAACAGGGTGATGGAAACAGCTACTGACTGATACCTGCTGTATACAGCTGCAACCAAAACAGACCTGCCATCGCAGTGCTCCACCACAGGATCGGCTTCACCTTATGTTTTACTTTTCCCATCAAGCGGAGTGGCGTTAGTTATTAACATCTCTGTGCTCTCTACAGATGTAGTCTGTGACCCCGTCGGATTACTGTGCTGTATCAGGTGGCCTCTCCCTCAGCCTGTTATGATTGCGGGGTTAGCTTGTCATGATTGGAGATTGTGAACATTCCCATAGATTTGCTGTCAGGCGGCGGACGGGCAGGTAGGGTGGCAGAGCGCAGGCAGATGAGGCGGGAGGCGATCGGGGGTTAAGTGTTACTTCGCCTCCTGGCCCCCGATGTTGTCCTCTCGGCACACTGGCGCTCAGAAGCAGTGCCGCTACATCCGTCAGTGCGGCTGATGACATGATGGATTACTTGAGTCACTGTCAGCCCAGTCAAAATCAGTCTGCCACTGATAAGGAGCACCAGCCGCCCACTCCCAACCTCAGGCTCTGTTTGTCTTATTGAGACAGCTGCACTAGGTGTGAGTGATTGGAGCAGTGTGCCATGTGGAATTTGCCACGCACAAGTTTTGTTGTCATTCATGAATGATTGAAATAATGAAACCGACTTCTGCACGAGTGCTTTTTTAGGTGGTGTGATATGTTTAGTTTTAATCATTCTGGCACGGTATGGAAAAAATAACATAGTTTAAAGGGTTAGTTCACCCAAAAATGAAATTTCCAAACCCCTCCGTTTATCTTCGGAACACAAATTAAGATATTTTTGATACAATCTGAGAGTTTTTTTTTTTTTTTTTTTTTTTATCTCCCGTAGAAAGCTACGTAATTACCACATTCAAGGTCCAGAAAAGTAGTAAAGACATTGTTAAAATAGTCACCGTGACTACAGTGGTTCAACCTTAATGTTATGAAGCGATGGGAATTCTTTTTGTGTGCAAAAACAAAACAAAAATAATGACTTTATTCAACAATGTCTTCTCTAATAATGAATCGCCGTTTGGACGTAGAACCCAGAAGCACTGCACTGTGTTTATTACGTCAACAGCGTAGAAGACTGACAGAAAAGAGAAGAAATTGTTGAATAAAGTCATTATTTTTGTTTTGTTTTTGCGCACAAAAAGTATTCTCGTCGCTTCACAACATTAAGGTTGAACCACTGTAGTCACATGGACTATTCTAACAATGTCTTAACTACTTTTCTGGACCTTGAATGTGGTAATTACATTGCTTTCTATGGGGGATAAAGAAAAGAAGAAGAAAAAAAAAACCTCAAATGCCTTAATTTGTGTTCCGAAGATGAACGAAGGTCTTACAGGTTTAGAACGACATGAGGTAAGTACTTAATCACTTATTTTCATTTTTGGGTGAACTAACCCTTTAAGCAATGTTATTCTTAAAGAGAAATTCTGTCATCAATTACTCACTCTCTTGTTGTTTCAAATCCTCTCGTTCATCTTCGAAACACAAATGGAGATATTTTTAATGAAATCTGAGATATTTTGGTCCCTCCATTTAAAGTCTGTTCACCTAAAACTCTGACACTTCAAAACGTTCATGAAGAGATTGTAAAGTAAATCCATATGAATGGAGTTAATCCAGGTCTTCTGAAGAGGCATGATTGCTTTATGAAGAACATTTGATGAACAGAAATTTATTTAGGCTTTTATTCACATATAAACATTGATCAGCAACCATACATACAGCACTCAAATATGGTAAATGGAAGCTGAACTGTACTTGCTTGATGCGCAAAAACAAACATTGATTCTTGTGCGTCAAGCAAGCATGTTTGAGCTTCCGTTTACCAAATTTGTGCTCTAAAGATGAACGAAAGTCTAATGGGTTTGTAACGAAATGAGGGTGAGGTATTGATGACAGGATTTTCATTTTTGGAGGGTGAAATAACACTTTTACACACACACACACACACACACACACACACACACACACACACACACACACACACACACACACAAATGACTGTATACTGATGATATTTTCAGAAATGGGCCATTTGAGAGAAAATTTCATTTCTGTAATTGAATTTGAAAGTTGTGATGTAAGGGAAGTTGTGACAGATCTTTTCTTCCATATTGTGACATACATTCGAGTGTAATGGATTATCAGAAAATAAAAAATGGGGGGGGGGGGGGAGGTGTATGTGCACTTGAAGAGTTCATTTGCAAAAACAGATAACTCCATTTTTATTAATTCTCACAAAACATGTTTTTTTGTTTTGTTTTGTTTTTTATTGTGCATTCCAAGTAATATCAATCAAACTGCAATTGGGTTGTTTTGATTAAGTAATAATCACTCCAAAAATACAGGTAACTTACAAAATTAAAGTTCATTGAAAGTACTTTTTTATATATATATTAGTTTGCTTAAACTTTTTTTTATTAAAAGTTTGCTCCTTAGCAAAAGCAGATAACTCCAACAGTCATCTTTTGGCAAAAGCAGATAACTCCACATTTGTGTGTGTGTGTGTGTGTGTGTGTGTGTGTGTGTGTGTGTGTGTGTGTAAAAGTGTTATTTCACCCTCCAAAAATGAAAATCCTGTCATCAATACCTCACCCTCATTTCGTTACAAACCCATTAGACTTTCGTTCATCTTTAGAGCACAAATTTGGTAAACGGAAGCTCAAACATGCTTGCTTGACGCACAAGAATCAATGTTTGTTTTTGCGCATCAAGCAAGTACAGTTCAGCTTCCATTTACCATATTTGAGTGCTGTATGTATGGTTGCTGATCAATGTTTATATGTGAATAAAAGCCTAAATAAATTTCTGTTCATCAAATGTTCTTCATAAAGCAATCATGCCTCTTCAGAAGACCTGGATTAACTCCATTCATATGGATTTACTTTACAATCTCTTCATGAACGTTTTGAAGTGTCAGAGTTTTAGGTGAACAGACTTTAAATGGAGGGACCAAAATATCTCAGATTTCATTAAAAATATCTCCATTTGTGTTTCGAAGATGAACGAGAGGATTTGAAACAACAAGAGAGTGAGTAATTGATGACAGAATTTCTCTTTAAGAATAACATTGCTTAAAGGGTTAGTTCACCCAAAAATGAAAATAAGTGATTAAGTACTTACCTTAACTCTATGAGGCCTTCTGGATCATATTTGATGCACTAATTTAGGCCTCTAAATTATCAATATGATCACAACTTTGCTGAAAAACCTCTTGTACACAATCTCCATGCCTTCGGTCATCTGATTGATAGTTTATACTTTTTTAATAAGTATAACCTTTTAGTATAATTGAAAAAAGCCCCCTTTCAAGATGTGATACACGTCTTTTTGCTGTGAAATCTTTACTGATTTTTAGAAAGTAAAAGTATAAGTAACTTATATATTTTTAGATGAACATTTACTGGATTGAAACAACTTGGGTTTACTTGATTATCCATACATTTCTTTTAAATCGTTAAAATGTGAATATCATGTGACCCATCAGGCTTTTGAGGAACATTTATTTGCCCGTCTCTCAATTATCATTGTATTGCATTGCATTAAATGTTTTACAACTAGCTTTGATCATAAAACTAAGTGTTTTGTTGGGGGATATAGAGTGACAACTGATATTTATATAATTTTATGTAAATATCTGCTATTCTGTTAAATGAAGATCTCATTTATTTAAATTCCAAGCTATCAGAATCTCATTTTACTTTTTAGCCATATAACATCAGATTCAGCATTTGCACCAAATTTCATATTTTTGCTCAGTTTGGGCCTCTATTATTTTGTCATGAGGCCATATGAGAAAATGATGTCATTTTTTTAGTACCTAAAGAGGAAGAGAGGAATTTAGCACAATTTGTAACAGACAAAATGGTAAAACAGATCTTCACACCTCAGTAGTAATTACTTGCGTGGCCTGTCATTTACCATAGCTTTGTGACACAACCTCCTGCCAAACTATTTAGCAATTTACAGAAATATCACATGTTGGCTTAGGTCACTGCAGCATGGAGGTTCAGTAAGCACCAGTAGGAGCTGCCTGCAGTTAGATTGTTTTCAAATTTATTTTAATTGGGTCTCACCAGTCCTCATCAGGGATTTGACCCCAGAAATGGGCTGTGGGGTCACTCCTGGCCGTCGTCTTTGAAGGCGAGCGCTCTCCCCACCACTCTGTATGGCCTTGAATTGCAAATAGTTTTAAAGCAGGCATAATGAGCTTCGCGGCGGTACGCCGTGCTTGTCTCTAGCCCTCAGCCCTCAGCACAACCAAATGAGTTGAGATTACTCCGCTGAATTACAAACGATTATTTTCCGTTTCATTGCTGCAGCCGCAAGACAAGAGTTTTGCATTATCGCTGTAGACGACGTGTTGCGCTGAAACGCACGTCATAAAGAAAGTCCTGATACTCGGAAAGGTGCTAAATTAATCATGCTAGATGCTGCTTGCTACCTAACATGATCTACACAACAGCGTGAATAAATAAACATACAGAGATCACAAGAATTAATGGAGCCGCGTTGATGACGTGCTGTTTCCCAGCCATTTTTAAATTTGACACTTTTCATATGTCGCTTTTGCTTTGCTCTTTATGATAATAGATTAGATCAGATCACGCACCTTGAGTGCTGTGTTTAATTAGTTCTTAATTTGTGCGTCTTTAACGATCTGTCTTCAGTTTCGGTGTGATAAACGAGTTAAGCGAGGAGAATATCTAGTATAAATGTGTCCTTCAGTCAGACCTCCAGGGGTGAAGATACTTTCTAATGCAGATGCCACCTCACACATGTCCTCCTGCTCATTTGAAATCTTTGTAATCCTATAAGCTTGTGTGTACAGAGGCTTGTTTTTGAAACTTGCCCAGTATTTGTGTTCGGGCCCCTGGGTAAGCAGGTGAGAGCCCCGGAGGGCTGATTGATATTCATGCCAGGGGGTCTCCCGTGGCCCCAACACAGTCTCGTTTGTAATTAACTGCTATTTACTGGTGTTGTTTTTGGAGTTGTGCGTCGGTTGAACTGTGGTGTTTTGTGAAGTATCTGTGACTTGTGTCATCGCTTTGTTGTGACTCACAGACTTTGTTGCTCCATTTTATCAACCATTTCATCCAGTTCTTATATCCTGAAGATTTTAGAAGAGAAGAGCACAGGCTTCTGAAGAGAGATGATTCATGTATATTATATATAAGGGAGAGCAGGGCTAGTTGTCACAGGGGCCTTATACGAGACACCTTAGTTTTGAGCCTAAACCTGTCTAGCAGTGATTTGTTTTATTTATTTCTTTATTTATTTATTTATTTATTTTTTTTTAATGTTGGTTACAAACACTTGGAACTAGGGATGTCAGTTTACATAGATTCCCTTAATCAATCGTTGATTAAATTAATCATTTAATCGTTAACCGTAGTTCACCAAAAAATTAAAATTCTGTTATCATTTACTCACTCTCATGTTGTTCCAAACCCGTAAGACTTCGTTCTTCTTCGGAACACAAATGAAGATATTTTTAATGAAATCTGAGTGATTTCTGTTCTTCCAACTGACAGCTATGCAACTACCACTTTGATGCTTCATAAAGACATTGTAAAACTAATCCGTATGAATTGAAAGGTTTAGTACAAATTTTCTGAAGAGACTCGATTACTTTATATGATGAACAGATTTAATTTAAGCATTTATATAAACATTGATCAGCTAAAATAAACAGAAGCTCAACGCACAAGAACAGACCTCCAGCATGCTGCGTAACACAAGAATGAACCTCATTGGTTCTGGCACGTCAAGCAAACATGCTTGATCTTCCGTTTACCACAACTGATATGTGTGTTGATGAATGTTTATATGTGAATAAAAGCTTAAATTAAATCTGTTCATCATATAAAGCGATCGAGTCTCTTCAGAAAATTTGGACTAAACTGCTCAATTCTTGTGAATTAGTTTTGCGATCTCTTCATGAGCTTTTTGAAGCGTCAAAGTTGCGTAGCTGTCAGTGGAGGGACAGAAATCTCTCAGATTTCATCAAAAAGATCTTAATTTGTGTTCTGAAGATGAACGAAAGTCTTACGAGTTTGGAACGACATGAGTGTGAGTAAATGATGACAGAATTTTCATTTTTGAGTGAACTAACACTTTAACCTCTTTAATCCGAAGTGAGGGGCGCTACTGAGTTACCACGTTACTTAACAACCACTTGCTTAACCAACACAAAATAGGTGTCATTTTAAAGCTTAGAAGCTTGGCTTTACAGTGAATATAGCCATCACTTGTAACAAGTGCTTTTAAATTTGCTGAAATATTACAAGTACTCTATTTTCATAGAGTGAAAAAATAACATGAAAACATAACAGACAGACTTGTGTCATATATCACTGAAAAGGTCTCAACTAGCAGAATACAGCAACCATATTTGTTTCAGTTAGAGACCAAACTATACCAAGTATTTGTATGAAAAGCACCACTGACGCACGTGTATACAGTATACACATGATGCTTTTGTGCCACGTTTTTGTTTGTAACTTCGCAAAATATTAGTAAATCGTATCACGTATCTTTATTTAGAGCAGGTGGTCTCAACGAGCCCAAACACAATATAAGACAATGCGTAGATCATGGAGTGACATGACATGCTGTTTGGCTAAAGCTAAACGACTTCCAGGATCTGATCGTGATGCAGTGTTTTCCAACGTCATTTGAAAGTTCAACTATTGGTAACTGGATCTCAGGTATGGTGGGAGGTATAGTGGGTAGGGACGATAGGGACGCTTGGATTGGTTTGATCACCCAGACTGACAGGTCTTGATTTACCATGCGCCATAGAATAGAAGCGCACAGCTGAAACAGCAGCGGAAGATCATCACTCATCAACCAGGTTCTTATTACTTGTTGTTTATTCTATGTACTTTTATTGTGTTGTTTAAACAAGTAAGTAGTTCTTATGTTCAGTAAAATCACTTATTTGGAAGGTTTTTTGGACCCTTAGTTAATTTTGTTTCAAAATAAACAGCTAGCCAACCTAATCTATTGCATGGCTTGAAGACATTAATACATCTAGAATACGTAACTATGGTGTGCTCGCTTAATTTTTCCTTGTGTCTGCTGCACGTTTTGCGCATGAGCCAACACACCTAAAAACTATGCATTCTAATGATGACCTTGCTTAATCGACCCTCAGTAAGTTATATCAATTAAATTATCAACAATTAATAGATCGTAGATTGAACGTTAGCATCCCTACTTGTAACTGATCTAACATGCCCCACTATTTGGAACATAAAAGTTGAACTTGTTCAGTGTACTTTTTTTTTAGGATGATACACACACACACACACACACACACACGTTGTTGTTGTTTTTTTTTTTTATGTTTTATGGGGACTTACCATAGACAATGATTTTTATACTGTACAAACTGTATATTCTCTCCCCTAACCCTAATCCTACACAGAAAACTTTCTGCATTTTTATATTTTCAAAAAAACATCATGATTTATAAGCTGTTTTCCTCATGGGGACCAAAAAATGTCCCCACAAGGACAAGGATTTTGGATATTGCCATCTTTGTGGAGACATTTTTTTTACCCATAACTTAGGGTTTACCTGGACCACACACACACACACACACACACACACACACACACACACACACACACACACACACACTGGACATCTTCCCAGTTAAAAACAACCATATTTGCACTGCATCAATCCCAGAAACAATCCCTGATGCACTGAACTTGTCTAATTAAAACTGAAAGGTTTGTGAACATATATGTGGAGTTATACCGCAGTTGTCTGTTTCAGCCCTGTTGTTTTATATCGCTTCTCTGCAGTAGGGCACCATCTGCATCAATTACAGAGCGCATTGTCAGTGTCAGCCACTGAATTCTTGTTTGCTTGGTTGTAGAAGATGTTGTTTTCCCCCCCAGAATTTTCTTCTATGTTCCCGTGATTGCAGCCCGTGTCAAAGGAAGGACAGAGGGAGAGCATTCAGGCTGTAGCACCCAGCACAGCACGCCTGCTACATGCCATCCTGAGCCATGTTAAGCTCTCTTTAGTGGCTCAGTGACATCAGCAGTGGCCCAAAACAGCAGCTCCTCAAAAGCATTCACATGCATTTCATGCCTGACTGCTTCAAAAGTGCTGCACTGAAATCGACACCTTATTTGATGTTCTCCTGCCTGCTGTTAATTGAGAAGAGCATCTCTGACCCTTTTGATCGCCCGGACAATCCCCTAAATGCTCAAGTCTGCTAAATCGCTCCGTGGCCGATGCTAAGCAGTAATATGAAGTGTCTCACTCATTTTTTTTCCCCTCCTTTTCTCCCCCGCTCTCCTCTCCAACTCCCTTTTTCGGCTTTCTTGCTGTTGGTTTACGTCCAGGCTCCACAGAAATAAGAGATGACAGTTGTTACAGATATGCTGGTTTAATTACTTGTCAGCTTATAGCCGATATCTTGGCTGGCCAACGTGGAAGCTTAACTTTTTTTCCCTTCTAGTAGCTTAAAGCATGACCAGCCTCCAGTGCTTTAGTATTTAGCAATAAAACCCAGGAAATCTGAAAGATAAAAACATGAACAGCTTTTCTAATTTTATGGGGACGAGTGGGCAGTTTTCTGTCACTGCTGGAATTGGCTTTCTCTCCCTCTGTTCCTTCAGCGTGATAGCGAAAGAAAGAAGGGGAGAGCGACTGAAAGCGAGCTCACAGAGCGAATGAAATTACATCATAAGTGGGGTGCATCGCTGGAGTATAGAGAGGCAGAATATTTCTTTTGGTTTGTGTTGAAGGAGGCTCGCTGCTGCAGCCGTGCTAAGTGTGTTTGCAAATTGATAGATTTTCTAAAGCCTCCTTTTGGACGCACGCCACATTCCTCTTGCAAATCCTTTTAGAAGTATTCAGCAAAACACTACTGCTTATATCGCTTGCTCAAAAGGGTTTGTGAGAACCTGTAAAAATGCTAGATGTGGCCCATACTTGTACAGTTTGTGCAAACAAATTCATTTAAGAGGTTGAAGTGTGCGATTTTCTGTGGATCTAGTGGCACCAAAAGAAACTGCAGTCGGTTTGTTTGGGTGGCCTCAAACTGGGCATTGAGTGCCATATTACTGGTTTGACCAAACAATAACAGATGTGGGAGTGTTTGATACTTTTTCAAAAAAAAAAAAAAAATTGCATATGCATTTCTTTCTTTCTTTCTTTCTTTCTTTCTTTCTTTCTTTCTTTCTTTCTTTTTTTTTTGGTGAAGAACTTAGTAAGTCTTTGCAAAATGTAAAATGCTGAATGTACAACTACAAATATGTATTACTGTCTAGTTCATCTGCTTTCTGTTAATTAATAAAGCTGCATGGTTCTAACAGCACAACACTCAGGTTCCAGTCGTTAAAATCCCATTCATTGTCTCTATAGAGAAACTGATTTTTTAACAATGAAGTTAAAAAAAAAGAGAAAATGTACAAATGTACCAAAAATGTAACAAATTGTACCTTTAGTGGTACAACAGCTTGTCCCTGGGGCGGAACCTATAAAAGGACATCTTTGTACCTTATTTACCCCTAAAAGGTTCATAGTAGTACCTTAAAGGGATATTTCACCCAAAAATGAAAATTATTCCATGATTTACTCACCCTCAAGCCATCCTAGGTGTATATGGCTATCTTCTTTCAGACGAACACAATCCAAGATATATTTAAGAATATCCTTAGTCCTCCAAGGTTTATAATAGTTATGAATGGTAGGCCAAATTCTGAAGACAGAAAAAATGCATCCATCCATCCATAAAAAAAAAAAAAAAAAATGGACCCATACAACTCCCGAGGGTTAATAAAGGCCTTTAGAAGCGAAGGGATGCATTTTTGTAAGAAAAATATCCATATTTAAAACTTTATATATTCAAATAACTAGCTTCTGGCGAAAGACCGCACACAGAATGCGCAAGTCGACTTGCGCCAAATGAGTATGACGCAGGATGTAGGAGTATCATAAGCTTAGACTCCTCTCACGGTTCAAACAAATACGGCTGGGCAATAAACTCAAGCTCCTCTTCTCTTATATCGAAATCCTCCGACATTTGTCTTTAAAATTTCTCATTTTAAACTTCTAATTCGTGACCAGTGTTTCGTTTTGCTCTCTCCTCTGCGCCTCCGCGTGTCATTGCGTCATCACGTCAGGTCAAAGGTTGCTCTTCCGCCCAAATTGACGTGCGCAGTATGCGTACGGTCGTCCGCCGGAAGCTCGTTATTTGAATTATAAAGTTTTAAATATGGATATTTTTCTTACAAAAATGCATCCCTTTGCTTTAAAAGGCCTTTATTAACCCTCCTGAGTCGTATGGATTACTTTTTTTTATGAATGGATGCATTTTTTTATTTGGCCTACCATTCACAACTGTTATAAACCTTGGAGGACTAAGGATATGTTTAAATATATCTTGGATTGTGTTTGTCTGAAAGAAGATAGTCATATACACCTAGGATGGCTTGAGGGTGAGTAAATCATGGGATTATTTTCATTTTTGGGTGAACTATCCCTTTAAAGGGTTAGGCCTAGTTCACCCAAAAATAAAATTTCTGTCATTTATTACTCGCCACTTCATAATATTAAGGTTGAACCACTGTAGACACATTGACTATTTTAACGATGTCTTTAATACTTTTCTGGACCTCAAAAGGTGCAATGACGTTTCTGCCTATGTGTGATCCAGATACC
This sequence comes from Ctenopharyngodon idella, assembly GCF_019924925.1. Classification (NCBI taxonomy): domain Eukaryota; kingdom Metazoa; phylum Chordata; class Actinopteri; order Cypriniformes; family Xenocyprididae; genus Ctenopharyngodon; species Ctenopharyngodon idella. Next base: position 6,265,269 of record NC_067235.1, on the reverse strand, counting down.
TCTCGGATTGCATCAAAAATATCTTCATTTGTGTTCCGAAGATGAATGAAGGTCTTATGGGTGTGGAACGACATGAGGGTGAGTACCTAATGACAGAAATTTCATTTTTGGGTGAACTAACCCTTTAAGGTATGTATTGCTACTCTAAGGTACTAATATTTACGGGTAAAAAAAGGTACAAAGATGTCCTTTCAAGGATACTGCCCCAGTGACAAGCTGTTGTACCCCTAAAGGTACAGTTTTTACACATTTTTTTGTGTATTTGAGAAGGACCTACTACTGTAAAAAAAAAAAAAAAAAAAAAAAAAGTTTTTGAAGTTGTAAATAAAAAAGATTATTAGAGCATGTTTTACAAGAAAATACTATTTTAGTCTTTCTTCTTCTGAATTGAACATTTCATTCAATGTTACATTTATTTGTAATTATTTACTAGCAATTTCTTAGTGTAAATAGTTTTTTAAGTAAATTCTACACCAATTATTTTCAGTGATATGTATGTACTACATATTTAACACGTCAAAAATTATCGGTCAAGAGCTAAAGTAACCATAATCCAGAAGACAAGATGCTGTTACCATGGAAATGGAAATTGCAGTTCAGCAGCAACCTACCACTACCATGACGCATTGCAATTGAGTTGGTCTCACTACTCATAAACTAATTATTTATTTGTATATCTGTATTTCTTGCAATAAATTGAATTGGTTTTAATAGACCTTATGCGCCAGAGAAACAAGTGCGTGGCCATCTTTAGAATTTTGTGTTTGAACTTCCGTTTTTGTGGTAGCACTGTATATTTCTATGGCATCACTAACAAAGAATAATTAGCAGGTGAAGTGAATTTACTTATTGTAGAGTTAACAAAAGTTATCATGACTATTGTAATGTTTGAAGCGGATGTCATAACAAAACAAGCAGTTCATTAATAAATCCGTAAGATCTTATCTTCATGCAGTATTTGTACAACAAATACTATTGTTGTTTTTTTTGTTTTGTTTTGTTTTTTTCAATTTACATCATTGATTAGTAAAATTATTATCATTAATAAATCAGTTGGTTTGGGTCAAAGCTTATAATTGATACTAAATCCTTTTTTAAAATCCCTATGGAGACATGGGGGAAAAAACAAAGCCACTGTAGAAGTGGAAGTTCACCATTCCTCTCTATACCGAATGTTTTCTTTCGTGTTCCTCTCTGTTGCTTTTGTACCTTTCAGGAATTGGAGAGGGAGGCAGAGAGAGCACTCCATGTGCTAAGCTAGTGTGGCTGCTTTAGCAATTAGCTCTGCAAATGTAAGTCCACAAATGTTGTGTCACCAAATGAGATTGCAATATAGCGAACAATGTCGTCCATTTGTTTTGGGTGTTTTCTGCAAGTGGCCAATCGGTTTATTTTGCATTAAGGCAGGCAGCAGGCAGCAGTTTAGTTAATTTTAGGAACAGCATGTCTGTACAGGCCCACACAACAGCGAGAGGAGGCGGCCAGCGGAGAGAGAGAGAGTGCTTGGACACAGGCATGTGGAGAGAGCATTGTTCATCTGTCTTTCTCTCTCTCTCTCTCCATTCTACACCATCATACTTTCCCTTCAGCTCTAACAGATTATTGGTTACTATAGTTTCAGCACTGCTCGTTTTCATTTCAAGGTGTCACTTGGTTGTAGAGGTCTGCTAAAATTAATTCTGTACTGGGAAGGAGAAACTTCACACCAGAATTACTTAGGGTAACTTTATTTCAATGGTTCACTTTAAACATTCTACTAACTATAAGTATCTTTCCACCTACATGTCAGCTAACTCACATTACAGTATTATTAGACTGTTTAGTATCTGATAACACTTTATTTTCATGTACCTTTTACTGACTATAAGCAATTTACATGTCAACTTATTCTTCTAACCCAAACCCTAACACCTAACCTTAAAGGGTTTGTTCACACAAAAATGAAAATTCTGTCATTAATTTTACTCATGTCATTCCACACCCATAAGACCTTCGTTCATCTTCAGAACACAAATTAAGATATTTTTGATGAAATCCGAGAGGTATACGACTCGTCCGTAGATGGCAATTTAACTGACACTTTCAAGGTCCAGAAAGGTACTAAAGACATCGCTAAAACAGTCTAAAGGATTCTGTCCTTTTTAGGGTCTCATCTTTCTGTTTTTGGTTCGTTTACATGTCTTTGGTCTGTGTTGCATTCATATATCATTCGAACCGCACCAGAGTTCGTTTGGAAGCGGGCTACGCACACACAACGAGCGCATTTACCTCAGTACACAGCATTGTTTTCGATGTTCGGTAAGTTCCGTCTCAAAATAGGCAATATGTCATAAAATCTAACCAATCAGGTTGTGAATGTATCCCTATGCCTTTAGGTTTGGTATCTTTTGGTTCGGTGATAAAATTGCAGTTAGTAGAGTGTCCAAAGTGGACCATCAAAATAAAGTGTAACCTTGTCTTTTGTTATTTAGTCGGCCTCATGTGATTTATTTACCTGTCAAGCCATAGAAATGACTGAAAAGAAAAAAAAAAGTGTCTATACAGTATGTGCTACTTGTTATAAGGCATCTGAATTCAACATTCAACACAATTCAGCACCGCTAGTTTTGACATCATTGTTGTGCATCCTTTGACCAAACATCATGATGCCAAATGTGTGACATATTTAAGAGCTGCAATGGAGGGGAAGATTATCTTTGAATAATGGCTCAAATTTGCTTTTGTTTTTCATAATATTCAGAAGAAGTGCATTTGTGTGATATGAACTGCTATGATACATTTTTGGTGGTTTTTTTTTTAATTGTTGTTCTTTTTGGAGCTTAACGGTCTTGGTCATTATGAACTGTCATTGTATGGAAAAGAGCTGCGTGAAGGTTCTTTAATCCATCCGTCTATCCATCCATCATGTTTTTGATGTTTGTCTTCATGGTGGAGCATTGAGATGATCCATATGTTGACATGTGTGTGGCACCTGATAGAGAACTAATATTTTATCAGATGTTTTTGATAGGAAGTTCAGAGGTATGGTTTGAGAAAGCAATCCTACTTCACTGGGGAAAGTCATGCTCCGGTGAGCAGACGATCATTGTCTCATCCCCCATAAAAAATCGGACAGATTTCAAACCTCATCATGAGATCCCACCAGCTTCAGCACAAGTGTGATCACTGAGCCGAGCTGCTCGTGACATGTTGTTTCACATCTTTTGTGCAATATTATAGTACTGAAGCCATAATTTGCCCACGTATGTCACACACACACACACACACTGGAGTGGATTATGAACGTAATGGTGCTGCTTCACTGAGCAGTAAAGGGTTTTTCTAGTAATAATTGCTTTTCTTTACTGCTGTCATTTAAATGGGTTTAAGATGGCCCATAAAGCAGGACTGTGTGTGTGTGTTTGCCCTCTACTCCTCGTAAAAACCTGCTCTGTGATCATTCTATTTACATGAGCTCATAAGTTAAGGCAGGAGGTGTTGTCAGAGTCGGTCATTCTCAAGACTTCAAATGAGCAGATACTATCCAAATAGGCAAATACTAAAAGACAAATGTATATATACGGATATCACTTTCAAAATATTTAACATACTGTCCGCTACTGTATGTTCAGGGCATGTAGCTGGATCTTACTGTAACTGAATGACTGATGGTAAATGCGGTATTAAATTGAGGAACACTAATATTCTGTGTTAAATATTGCTGTTTTTGCACTGTAACTTTGTGAATTGATTAAAGATGAAACACAAATGCTAAGCAACAAACTGTCCACATTACTTTAGCACTTGATTGATTAGGAATTATGCAAATCAGGTAATGGCACAAAAATGTACAGAAAAATCACACAATTTGCATTAGTGCAGTTCCCCATCTTAGTTATCTACGGCATCACTCCACTAATGTGACTCTGAATGCTGAAAGATGCATTCGCCTGCATGCTGCATCTGGTCATTTATAATGTTCTTTTCCATTTATTTGATCAAGATTTGCTGAATTACTGCTGCTATGATCAATAGAAACTGTACACAACCATCTATTTAAATAAACTTTTGTTTGCCTAGCATAAGATTAATTGCACATTCTAATCAGACAGTCACATTGCAGCAACTCAATGCATTTAGGCATGTAGACATCAAGATGATCTGCTGAAGTTCAAACTGAGCATCAGAATGGGGAAAAAAGGTGATTTAAGTAACTTTGAACGTGGCATGGTTGTTGTTGAAACTTCTGATCTACTGGGATTTTCACGTTCAACCGTCTCTAGGGTTTAGAGAAGATGGGCAGAAAAAAAAGAAAATATCCATTGAGCGGAAGTTCTGTGGGGGAAAATGCCTTGTTGATGCCAGAAGTCAGAGGATAATGGCCAGACTGGTTCGAGCTGAAAGGCAACAGTAACTCAAATAACCACTCGTTATATCCGAGTATGAAGAAGAACATCTCTGAACGCACAACACATCGAACCTTAGCAGATGGGAAAACACCATTCAGGCTGATGGTGGTGTAAAGGTGTGGGGCAGAGATGAAGACTCGAGTCACACTTAAGTCGCAAAAAATGACTTTACTCGTAAATACCCAAGTATTTGTTACCAAGTTAACTTGCATATGGACAGGACAAACTCTTTCGTATGCATTTTATGATGCTGTCCGACTCATTTCCACAGATTGTTTTGTTTGGCTCATCATTATATTGAGTTTTACCGTTTTCGAATCCATTCAGCCGATCTCCGGGTCTGGCGGTACCACATATCATTGCGCCTGCTGCACCCACGGTACGGCAGCAAAGTTCCTTGATTATTACGCTGGAATGAGAGTATAGTTCCTAGCCATATCGGCCTAGAAAATCGCAACTTTTCATTTTCCGTCGGTCTTAGTATACGATGTAACTACAGAAGAGTCAAGTTTTAAATAAGAAAAATATCGAAACTCGTTGGTAATTTTTGAGCGAGATGCTAACGGCCTTCAATGAACTATGCTAAGCTATGCTAAAAGTGGTACCGCCAGACCCGGAGATCGGCTGAATGGATTCGAAAAAGGTAAAACTCAACTGCTTAACTCTAGGGGAGTTGGAAAATGAGCCTATTTTCAAAAAAAGTGAAGTGTTCCTTTAATGACCACAGTGTACCCATCTGGCCTCCACAGTCACCAGATCTCAATCCAATAGAGCAGCTTTCGGACATGTAAGATCTAATGAAATTATAAATGGAGAGGAGGAAAATTTGCTGTAGATTTTGATTTCTCTAAAAAAGAAAAAATTATATATATATAGGGCTGGGTGTCGTTCAAAAATTTTTGATATCGATACCGATAACTTGACTTCGATACCGATTCCTGAACGATACCTATTTTGATACCAATTTTATATAATCTGTTTTAACAAGATTACATTACCTCAAAAAATCTTTGGTTTTATATTTTAAGTTTGACTTTTTTTCTTACAGACTCAAAGACCACTGCATAAAGGAATAAAAAAGGCTGCTTATAAATTAACATTTATTTAAAATTAAAGTTCTTATTTGGCTAAATTACATTTCATTAACAGCCTTTAAACACAGGCTTTACTCCCTTCAAACTTATATTTTGCCACTGTTTCCTTACATCATTGTTGGATATGTAATTATATATAATATATAATTGTATCATTTCTGTTAGTTAAGCTTGTGCATATTTTTAGTTAAAGCTGTTAAATTATAAAGCAATATCTCATGTAGGGTTTTCCTTTGTGTTTTATATAATGACCACTAGGAGGTGCTCTAGGCACATGCTTTCGTTGATTGGTTTGCTCTAAAGAGAAATAGTTCAGTTAAAAACGAAAGTAAAAGAGTGACGCACGTTCGTTGCATCTTGCCGTGAAATGAGAGTTCCGTGTCTTTATTAAAATCAACACATTAATGATTTATCACTCATCCAACCGCAATTAATTGGAATGTTATTTTTTATTACTTGGCCCAACCCGTGGATCATAAACATTATGTGTGTATATACAGGTGCTGGTCATATAATTAGAATATCATCAAAAAGTTCATTTTTTTATTATAAATTATTTTTAAAAATGAAACTTTCATATATTCTAGATTCCCTACATGTAAAGTAAAACATTTCAAAAGTTTTTTTTTTTTTAATTTTGATGATTAGAGCGTACAGCTCATGAAAGTCCAAAATCCAGTATTTCAAAATATTAGAATATTTCCTAAGATCAATCAAAAAATGGATTTGCAAAACAGAAAAGTTCAAGTTCTTTAAAGTATGTTCTTTTGTGCACTCAATACTTGATCGGCAGGACATATTACAGCAAATGACTTGATCCTAGCACAAATTACTGCATCAGTGAAGTGTGGCATGGAAGTGATCAGCCTGTGGCACTGCTGAGGCACTATTGAGCCTTCAGATCATCTGTATATTGTTGGATCGACTGTTTCTCATCTTTCTCTTGAAAATATCCCATAGATTCAGGTCAGGCATATTGGCTGGCCAATAAAGCACAGTAATATCATGGTCAGCAAACCACTTGGAAGTGGTTTTTGCACTGTGGGCAGATGCTAAAGTCCTGCTGGAAAAGGAAATCAGCATCTCCATAAAGCTTGTCAGCAGATGGAAGCATAAAGTGCTCCAAAATCTCCTGGAAGATGGCTGCATTGACTTTGCACTTGATAAAACACAATGGACCAACACCAGCAGACGTCACGGCCCCCCCAAATCATTATTGACTTCAGAAACTTCACAGTAGACTTCAAGCAGCTTGGATTCTGTGCCTCTCCAGTCTTCCTTCAGACTCTGGGACCATGATTTCAACATGAAATGCAAAATTTACTTTTATCTGAAAAGAGGACTTTCGACCACTGTTCACTGTCCAGTTCTTTTTCTCCTTAGCCCAGGTAAGATGCTTCTGACGTTGTCTCTGGTTCAGAAGTGGCTTGGTAGTCCTTTTCCTGAAGATGTCTGAGTGTGGTGACTCTTGATGCGCTGACTCCGGCTTCATTCTACTCATTATGAAGCTCTCCCAAGTGTTTGAATCGGCTTTACTTGACAGTATTCTCAAGCTTGCGGTCATCCCTGTTGCTTGTGCACCTTTGTCTACCCAATTTCTTCCTTCCAGTCAACTTTGCATTTAATATGCTTTGATACATCACTCTGTAAACAGCCACCCCATCCAGTAATGACCATCTGTGACTTACTCTCTTTGTGGAGGGTGTCAATGATTGTCTCCTGGACCATTGCCAAGTCAGCAGTCTTCCCCATTAGTGTGGTTTCAAAGAACAAAAGATACCCGGAATTTATACTGTAGGGATGGTCATTTAATGAAACTCAAATGTAAATATTCTAATATTTTGAGATACTGGATTTTGGACTTTCATTAGCTGTACGCTCTAATCAACAAATTTAAAAAAAAAAACTTTTGAAATGTTTTACTTTACATGTAGGGAATCTAGAATATATCAAAGTTTCATTTGTTAAAATAATTTACAATAAAAAAATGAACTTTTTCACGATATTCTAATTATATGACCAGCACCTGTATATATATATATATATATATATATATATATATATATATATGCTTTTTCAGGAGACAACCGTTTGAAAATGTCCGCTCTGAGGGTGTGGGTGATGCTTGCACATAGTGGCAGTATCAGGAGGACGCTGATACCCCTTTTCCACCAGAATTGTTCGCTTTCTGGAGCCAGAGCCTGTGCTCGTGCAGGCGAACTAGAACGTCACAAACCGGTCGTGTGTTTCCATAGACTTGAGGAACGAATGCTGATGTAACGCTGCTGTGTGTTGTACCTGCCCATAACTAGTCTAAAAAACATTGCGCGTCCCGCTGTTTGTGCAGGCAGTGCGGCACTTCTGTTTTTCTGTTCACAGTATCTGAAGTGACTGTAATGAACCGGCTGCTCGCATAAACAGCCAGTACTCTCACCCGTCCTTTTCGGAGATAAACTGAAAGTGAAAACGTTGATTCACTCGCTCTCTCGCATAGTTTTATATATTTAGATATAAATAACAATGTAGTGCAACGTTATTACATTGCTCAACGAGACAGTGACAGCATTTCTCCGCCGACTCTCCCCTGCTCTGTTTGGAGGTATCGGAATTTGGTACCGAATGACAAGACACTTTTCGATACTCGATAGTATCTAGGCAATTTGGTCGGTACCTAAAAAGTATCGAATTCGATACCCAGCCCTATGTATATGTGTGTGTGTGTGTGTGTGTGTGTGATGCGAACTGGGAAAACCCGTCGGATGTCGCGATAGAACGTTTTCAGTAAAGTCAAAAAATAGGCTGAATGTCATTTTTTTTTTTTTGTCAAAATTGGGTTTTCATTAAATTATCATTCTATAACATTTTGTCTATCATCTCTGAAAATATCTTCGCAAAATTCGCCTGTTAAGTAACTTTCCCTCTCTTAACACTACAAAGACAGTTCACCTACCAAAATAAACCACATAACATGTATAATGAAGGTGTATTAATGCAAATTTCCTGCCAGTCCTGTATAAACTACGGCACGCAAAGAATTTTTTTTTTTTTTTTCTCTAATACAACGTCATTGTGAGAAGGCGGAGCACAAGAGAACAACAGAGCTATAATGAACATACATGTTCTAATTATGTTTATTAGAGGTTGAATTCAAATCAAGTACTGCCAAATTGCCCATACCACTTCTAAATAGGATGTCTACTTCATAAAATGTATGAAAATATGGAAATATATGGTTCAGATCACTCAAATAAATGGAGACGCCCTTAAATGGTCAGATATGGAGCAGGGTGTCATCTAGTGAAAAAGTTTGGTACTGCGCCCAAACAAAATCTTACTGAAAGCTCATTTTTGAAATATTTCAACCTTGGAATGTTGACATATTTGGCTTTTATTTACTTGCAGTTTAAGAGTAAAACATGCTTTGTAATATATTATTATAAAATATAAACAATTATATTTTTACATTTTCATAAACTTAAATTTCTATAACTTTTTTTTTTTTATATATATATATATTTCACTTTCAGAATTTATTTCACATCCACAATAATCTGACTAGTGTCTTCTTTAAAACAAGACCAACCTTGGGTCTATATTCCAAAGCATTCTTGAATTACAACCATTTATGTTTGGATAGTGCATTTTCATGTCTATACGAAAAAGGGGGTTGACAGTTATGGTATTGAAACCTGTGATAGGTAAAATTTCACCATGTGATGGGTTTTCGCAGATCACATCACACACACACACACACACACATATATATATATATACATACACACACACACAATTTTTTTTTTTAATTTTTTTTTTTTTTACCTCCTTTTTCCTTCTTTTGTGTAGTTTAAGCATGTACATCAATTCAGCAAGAAATGCAGTAAAGCTATACAGCTTAGACACCATATTTCTTTTCTCTGTCTCTTTCTCTCTCTGTGACTCCCTCAGATTAGCTATCCCTTCCGGCCACGATTGCTATTTAGACACCCATCTTGCAATTGTTTACAGTATTGATTTATTTAGTGAGTGATTGGGGTTGGAGGGAAAATTAAAACGGGCATCATCAAAGCTCGCCTGGGGCCGGAAACTTGTGACAGATCATGTGACAGGCTGAGTGTTTAAATGACATAGCCAATGAAGAACAATCCTCCTGCTCCTGATGAAAATACAAGCTAGTGGTGTTTTTTTGTGTGTCTGTGTGATCACAACAAAAACACTGAGAAGGCTCTAAATTTTATTAGACGTCTGATTAATTTTCCTGCATTTAACTGAAACATCCTCATCAAAATTTATTATGCTTCTACTTCAGTTTTATTATGGCACTGTATCAGTATTATTGTATAGTATACATGTACTGAGGCTAATATTTCTCACACCAAATACAGTAGCAGTAAACGGTTATGTTGCTCTTACAGGGCAGTCAAATAATGGAAACGTCACTGTAGATTTGGTGACAGCTTATATTGTCAATTTATATATATATATATATATATATAAGAATAATGTGTAATCATCTTCATTTGGGGGCTTTGTTACACTTTATTTCGATAGTCCACTTTAGACATTCTACTACTATAAGTAACTTTGCAACTACATGTCAGCTAGCTCTCATTCATTTGCAACTACATGTCAAGTAGCTCTCATTAGAGTATTACTGGACTTAATAGAGTAAGTTGACATTTACTTGTAAATTTACTTGTAGTCAGTAGATTGTATGTTGGGGAGCATCAAAATAAAATGTCAGCAGACATTAAGCAGACAGTCTACTAATACTTTGAAAGTTAGTTTACATGTAGTTGCAAAGTTACTTATAGTTAGTAGAATGTCTAAAGTGGACTATTGAAATAGTGTTACTGGGGGCTTTTCTCAACAAGTATCGATTATGTGATGGATTGATTAATTAATTAGCATATCATTTAATAAATTTGATGACAACTTTCATCAGTTGAAAGCCATAATAATTATACTACTATAGCTATTTTTGAGCTGTAACCCCAGAAAAACATCTACATCTAATCTTAACCACTCAAAACTCACCACAGCTAGATAAATGCACAATCACAATAATAAAATGCCATAAAATGAGTCTATACTCTCATAGACGCTGTATTCCAAGCATTTGAAGCCATTCAGTAGCTTTGTATGAGAAACAGATATAAATTTAAGAGCATCTTATGAGGTATATTATGTATATAATGCTGTTATGGTCTCTAATCTCATTTTGATGAAGCTGGTAAAATCTGCTTTCAGTTGATTTTGATACATCTTTGAGCATTTGCGTTACATGGCCTCCACTCAGTTCCCGCTGTTCCAGCAGCTTCCACCTCCAACCACTGAAGATCACTGCTCAATACGCCATGTGTCATTTGCCTTATTAAGGGCTTAGCCACTAATTGCATTAGACATATTAGCATGCAAGCATTTGAGGCTTCTCAGTCACCCTAAAATAGGATTTTCCAGTCAGCAAAGAACACATGAGCCTCATACTTAACCATTTGGGCCAAAAAGCCAGTTCATTTTGCTGCACACTAAAGTGGACATTTAAAGTGCTGTTAGAATGAGATCAGAACTAAAAGTTTGACCTGAGCAGATTTATACATCAGATCCATTGACGATACTTACTGATTCTTGTGATGTTGATTTCCCTCCAAAATGATGTCACTTCCTGCAGAATGATGTCATTAAGGAATTGGAACTTCTGTAAAAGAAAATGTAACTACTAAACAGATAACAGTAATGAATAAAAAAGTAGTGAAGTGGTTTAAAATCAACCTCATATTTTCATTTCATTAAAATACTGTGATTAAAAGAAAACACTTTTCAGTTGTTAGTTTGTTTTACTCAAAACATTCACTTAATGTCCAGTAGACACCTCGTCCATGATGGTGTCTGAAAGCAATATCTCTGACATAAGTTGTCACTGTTCCCACAGGGGAACCGTTTTCAATTTGAAACACACTGTGAAAGTTGCTAATTGGCAGTTGTTTTCTTAGCCTGCCATAACTTGTTAGTTTGAATCAGTAAACATGTGGCATTAGTAAACTCCTCCGCATCTGTGCCCTCTGCAGTCCTTCAGACACCACACAAAGTTGCCTTATGAAATCAAACCCAGTGACTGAATTCTCCTCGGTCGCGAGGTTAAGCTTTTGATCTCAGCAAACAGATTCTTTAAAGGCAGACGCAAAAAAGGGCAGATAGGACTAAATGAATGCATGTTTGCATTCACTTGTACCTTATTTTTGTCGAACATGAGCCTTTGATGTTCTGTTTGTTCTCAAACGCTCTAGAGATATGAGCCTGTGAGAGCGAGAGCTGAGCACATGCAACTCAAGAGATCCAAACTGCTGTATTTAAACTTGTACTCAGTTCTAGAACCCACCGTACTTCCTACAGAGGCAGCTTGATCTTGATGCCCTTTTGATGCGAAGGCTGTTCAAGAAGGTAGGCAACATTATGTTGCCTCCTAAGATAGCTTGTTTTAGTTCAATTCTAAGGCATTGCTGCATGTATATGTGGCTCTCTGGAATAATTTGTTGATTAAATCACTGCATTCAGTATTTTTGAATAATGGTGCTACACCAGCGCTTTTCAAACTTTTTGACTCCAAGGCCCCCCCCCGTTGTCCACAACATTCAAAGGCCTCCTAGCACTGGTTTTGTTTTCAAAACTTATTTTAATCTATGGGAATTCCTAGTTCACGTATTGAAATAAGTGACTTAAGTAAACTTAAAATAACTGCATTATAGGATTCCAGAAGTTTAAAAACTGAATGTTTTTCTAACCAATGCATTTACCTGACTTTTCCAGTTTGTGATAAGGATTAAGGATAAGGATGTCTACAGATATTTTGCTTATGATTTATACCCAATAAAATATTTTAGAGCTTGGAATTTGCAATTAATTTACATGACTTTTCAAGGTCTAGAAATCACACTTTTAAACCTCTCATATATCCAGGTTTTCCAAGACTGAGGAAATCCTGATCCTTCAAAGGGGGAAAAAAAAAAGTTGAGAAAACAAAGTCTTGATTTTTAGTTGTTTTAGGTTATTTCAATTATTTATTTATTTTTTTGTGTAGTAGAACTGCACTATTAATCAGAATAATATACCGAAATTGCAGTATGGTTAATCGCAAATGCTGTGATTAATTTAAATATATATGTTGTGTATTTCAATGTGAAGCTGTCACGGACTGCATTTCCCATCATCCTGCCTGGCACCTAACCACACATACCTGGAACTCATCTAGCCCTTATCACCAGCACTATATATAGAGCACACACACTCCCTCAGTCATTGTCTCAGTCAAAGACTCAAAGTCAACAATACAAGCCTATCTCATCTGCTAACGATCTCGAGTATTATTTCTTATCTGTTTATGCATTGTGTTCCTACCATATCTCCAAATAAACGTACCTGTTTGAGTTTGACCTCAGTTCTGGTCATTGCATCCAATCCTGAGCATGACAGAAGTCATGATCCATCGGTGTTTGCAGCATCTCAGAATGGCTCCTCCGGCATGAACACCATCTGGATCTGCTCTGAGAAATCTTCTTTTGTTTTTACACAATTTTTATCAGAAAAATCAGAATTCGATTTTTTCCCTTAAATTGTGCAGCCCCAAATATAATCATCTTGTGGCCCCCTTGAAAGTTTGCTGAGGCCTCCTTGTGGAAGAATGAACCGGGTTCTTTAGTCTCAGCTATGTTTTTTGGGCCATGAGTGTCTTAGGGTTCGTTTACACAAAAACAATGTACTAAAAAACTGAAAAGTTTTTCTTTCCGCTTTTCACGTACATATGACAAAGTTGTGAAAATGATCCCCATTCACCCTGAATTATTCATGCCAGGCCAGTAGTTGGCGATGTCACTTTGTAAAGAAACACTACGCACCTATAGACTGAACACAAAATACACATGCACATGACATCACCGTTTTCACAAATTCTTAAACATTCTTCTGTTTAAATATTTAACAAAGTGATAAGAACAAAATGTGTATTTTTTTGTCTTTGTAAAGACAGATTCTTGCACTGGAATGTTACTGATTCAAGACGAGCAGAAAAAAGCTCATACACCACCCACGTGAAAATGGACATGACAGACACGCATACAGAAACGTCAGACAGGAGGACTGACATGCAGCCCTTTTCAGCTCTGGCACCGTGAGCAGCGAGAGTGCAGAGGGCTCACGTTTCGCCTTATGGACGCTCGCAGAAGACGATTCCAGATGAGTCCCCCACCCTGCCTCTGTCAGAGCCGGTGATAAATGAGGAGCGGGACTGGCCTCTCTGTTTATTTAGACCTCTTGTTTCTGACATAGTCCTGCTCAAATCCAGCGCTGAAGTGTCTGCTATTAAAACATAACCCGACCTGACAACAACCAGTCCTCTGGGCATTCGCCCCCCTCGCGGCAGCTGGGACCGGACTCTCGCTCTGGAAGGGGAACCGCGGCAGCAGACTGTAGCAGACTTTCCAGTACATTAGGAGTCCATGAAAGATCTGACCAGAGCTTTGGCCACATTCACTCCACACAAACATATGGGAAAGCATTAGACTCTATTCCGGGCTTTATTTTTTTTTTTTTTTTTTCAGAGGGATTCAGCCCCTAAGAGAGACAAATATGAGCTGGAGGGTCCAGGACATCGCAGCTGCCTGGGCCTTTGGGCATGCGTGTCCTTATAAATAATTGTTTCCTGTATGTCAAATCCACTTTTCGCTCGACTGCTGAACACAGCAGAGGCCTAGCGACGGTTTCGGCTTGTAAAACATCTCAATGTTCCAGTCCTGTGAGGAAAGGCTGGAGGTTTGAGCTCTGCCAGTTGTTGCTCAGAAGTCAAGCCGGTCCACTTATGTTGCGGCGTTCTGCCTTGGACCACTTGCAAGCGTCTCACATGGTTGCCTGGCATGTGCGCTTGAGCGTCGTGACTGCAGATCTGTAATGGTGAGAAAATCTCAAATCGACAGGGGGCCTGTGAAACGTGAGCCAGCTCTTACTTAGCTTTATGTTTTTACAAATGTTCAGAGCAGACAAGCAATGACGCAGGCCATCAAACCTTAATACCTCATCAGAAGAGAGGAAGTGGGGGTCTGTAGGAAAGTATACCGCAGGGGAGCGATTTGGCACCGTTGCTCCTTCGCTCATAGGACATGTGGTGACAACTGCCTCTCTCTCTCACAAAACAAACAAGCTTCACGGGACCATTAATATGCAAGTTCACAGATACCGTAATTGAAAATCCCCTTCACATGGACGTGTGTGAGAGAGAAAGGGAGCGGAGGGGAGATAATTGTGTGTTTTGTTAAATGTGTTGGGATGAAATTGGAAGCGGACTGTGTGTTTTTGTTTGGGGACCTCAGGCGTGTTATTCGGCTGCGGTGTCCTGGATTCAGATCCGCTGGTCTCAAGTGGGCACATCTGAAAACCGAGGGGGTTTGGCAGGGAGATGGCAGCCTGTGCTTATATGAGGCCCCAAATTTAATGAGCATGAATAATGAATAATACACTCTACATGCTGATCTCTGAATGAGATGCCAATTTATTAGGCCAAACCCTTCCTGTTCTGTTTCCACCCTCTCAATTTGACTTTAGCTTACCAGGAAAAGAGCTTCAGAAGCCTGTACTATTTTGCAGTATGCGTTATGTGTACCTAGCATAGCACGCACATGTTTTGTATGCATGGAATACACGGATTACAAACTACATTTGTTAAATTGAGCGGTATCTATGAGAGTCCACACCAGTGGTGGTGGCTGGTCGGTTTCAAGATTAGGGAAGCACATTAAGATCTATTGATTCTGTGCTCCTAAAAGTTCTCAAACTACTGCTTAATTATATTTGCTAAATAGTATTTATTTTTTAACACATTTAACACACATATGGGTCATTGATGAATAAGGTTTTTAAAAGGGTAAAAAAAAAAAAAACAATGGATATATAATTAATTTTGAAGTTTTATTAAGTGTCAACAATGAGATTATGTGGTTTTTATAATCAATTAACACTTCTTTTGTCATTTTTTACAAGATGGACAAAATTTGTCACCAAAAAAGTCATTTGGTTTA
Source organism: Ctenopharyngodon idella (assembly GCF_019924925.1). Classification (NCBI taxonomy): domain Eukaryota; kingdom Metazoa; phylum Chordata; class Actinopteri; order Cypriniformes; family Xenocyprididae; genus Ctenopharyngodon; species Ctenopharyngodon idella. The sequence goes on along the minus strand of NC_067235.1, from coordinate 6,249,726 downwards.
ACCAAAATTTCAGTTTTACCGAATGACACTTTTGGTTATACCGAATGATGATATTTTCGAACAGTATTAACAGGCTGATATCTAGTTAGCTTTCTAGCTAGCTAGCAAAAAAACAATCAAACATTTTATATTTAGTGCAAGTTTTTAAAATATTACAACATTTTCCATGTCTTATTGGTTGTACCGAATGACCTGATGTTTCGTGACGTGTACAAGCAAGTGAAAACATGAATTTTTCAAATGGTTAAAAGAGAGTTAGTTACTTTGCTTTACAACCATGTGGTCCTTTGCAGGTGTCTGAATGATGTCACATCATGTCACATGATATTGACCGCATGACTTGATCCAAAACAGTCCCTTTATATTGGTACTTGGTACATACTCCAAATGACATCAATGAAATTCATTTTTTCTGACATTCTTTCTCATAACAATGCAATGTCTTCTACACAAAATTTTAATATCATTTTGCATATATAATGTTGATATATAATGTTATAAAATCATGCCAGAATAAAAAAATATATACATTTATTACATTTTAAAATATTTTAATCACAAATTAAGTGACTGTATTTGCCTTTGGACGGTTAAACCGAATGACCTTTTGACACTTCAAAATCTTTAAAATACCTTTTATATGTTGCAAAATATAATTGAATCTTTTTGGATTCAATAAAAGAGATCTAGGTGCTATATTTCATGTACAAGTATGAAATTCGGTACACACATGTAAAAGCCCAATACCTACAAAAAACCTCTTGGAGAAAAATCTGAAACCGAACAGGAAGTCAGTTATTTTGTGTGATATAAGACCTGTGCTATGTTTGAAATCGCCCCCTATACCCTCATTCACTATTCCCTACATTACTCCACTAATATAGTCCACTTGAAGGAGTGAATGAAACGAGTGAGTGAATTCGGACACTGAGTGTGCCGGAAGGGCTGTCGATTTTCGCATAGTTTGTGCTTGCTGTTTAATAATCATTTGAAATGTAGCAAACTGGCAGCTCCAGTATTCAATATTTATATTAAACTCTGCCATATAAACTAGCATGTACAAACCTTAATTAAATGATTTAATGATCAATTAAAAAGGAAATTATACCTGTATGATATTATACTGGACCAGCGCGGTTTGGAAAATGAATGGATGATTGATTCATCTCCTGGCGAGACGCGGGAATTCATTCAGCACGTGACTCTCATAGTGCATTATGGGTATTCTCTAGCCGTTGAGCATGCATCGGTTGTACATTCGTTATTGCAGTGCATTGTGGGATTGAATGAGTGCACTCAACATCGTCCACTATGGTTTCAGACACCACTACAAATGGCTGTTCCCTCAAATAGTGCCCTATTTAAGGAAATAGGGGGCGATTTCGGACACAGCCCTGGCCTAAAGACATCTATACACCAATATTCAGTTAGTCATAGCGCCGCCTGCTGACAACAGGAAATGGAAGGCTTTGCACTGTAATTCACTCCCAGAAACACATTTAAATATGCCATGAAGTACCAAACATGCTAGAAACACGTTAAATCATGCAACACTTGGCTAAGTGCTAAATTATGTGATTAACGCCATGAAACAGGAAGTTGTTGTAACTCAGGCAAACAATGTCCGATCTGCTCCAAACTTCACTTGTTTGATAATAGTCTTAGCCTGAAGACATCTACATAGCAATATTAAGTAATAGTCAAAGCGGCACATGTTGGCAGCAGGAAATGTGGCACGTCAAAATGACTTTGCCATATTTGCCAGTCAGTCTTTCTCTTGACTCAGATATATAATCATACAAAAGGTAAAGCTGCAGTGTGCCATTTCTGTGGCATAAAGTGGACCTGTAATCTGTGAGTTTGAGGTTGCTATACCAGGTTGTCCAATCAGTGGCAGATGGGCAGTGGTTGAAAATATTTCATCATTTCATTTCATTTCATTTCATCAGTTCTGTTTGGTGCATCAAACCAATAAGAAATATTTCTTGAGCAGCAAGTCAGCATGTTATGCTCAAGAAATAGTTCTTGAATCATGTGACACTGAAGTAATGATACTAAAAATTCAGCTTTGCCATCACAGGAATAAATTATATTTTAAAATAATATTTCACAATATTATGGTTTTTGTTTAATTTTTTGATCAAATACAGTCAAACCAAAATTTATTCAGACACCTTGAACTTTTAATTCATTAATACAGTTTATTCACTATAGTTTAAAAAAATGGTAATAAAATATGACAAGATCTCAGAGTTAAACTGTGCCAGAAAAAAAATCATCTTAATTATGTCAGATAACACCTAAGCAAAACATAGTCAGGTCAAAGTGTCTGAATAATTTTTTGTTCCAAATTTTTATCAAATTTACTGGTAGTCCACTGTATGAAGAATTTTTGGGTATAATATGTTACAGTTTACTTTATTTTGCTATCCTCACTTACATAAACATTAGATTGAGAGAGAGAGAGAATAAAAATGCAATGTTCAGAGTCATTGTTTGATGAAGGGCAGGCCGTGCATGAGTGTTTGCTAGTGTTTCCTCACTGAATTATTGATGGAGCTAATCAATACCTCTCCAGACTTTAATACACCAATTGATTCCTCCATTATCTCCATCTTTATGAACTGTTTTGAATGTGAATAAAGAGAAGACCAAACAGAGGAGCGTCTTCAAATATGTCTTTTTAAAACCCCGCTGACTGCTACTATCAGCATGATAGATATGTTTTATGACTCTGTGAAGTTTAATACTCCTAATACCTGGGAGTACCTGGCAGATGCAGGAGAATTTCAGCCAGACTGCGGCGGCTTCTGACTCCCACTTCACACACGGAGCAGAGACCGCGCTGATCTATCTACCATCAAATGCTCTAGATCTGTCAGTCAAGCGGCCTGTCATCCCTCAGGACTGTGGTGTTGTGATGCAAAAGGAAACGTTTAATTATTGATTCAACTATTTTTCACTCCTGTATGTTTAGAGCGATCTCTGATGCATTGCTTTTGAATGGATCACAGCTCCAGTCTGTTCAGATTGCAGATGCTTTTGTTTAGTTTCTCAGATTTTAGAAACAGTTTTCTCTCTCACTCCCTTTAGGTGGACGTGCCAGATGCTTCATATCGCTCTGTCTGCTGACGAGCTGTACCTGTCCCTTTTTCAGTTCAGATGAGAACCCCTCCCGTTGCGTGTGCATGAATCGCAGGCCTCTCTCGTCTCCTCAGCCTGTTATCTGTAAAGAGGGCTGATCTCTTGGCACAAATCGTGGAGTGAGCTGTCGGAGACGTGGCAGGGTTAAGGAGCGAGCACCGCGTCGAGTCTTGAGATGAGAAATCGAGTGGGTGTGCGTGTTGAGTTGGAGAAAAAGGGAAATATCAGACAGGGAGCATTTCAGAAATACCCAGCCTTACCTGTCTGACAAAACGTCTAGGGGAAATTGAATATAAACTGCTTGAAAATTTAACATAAATGTCTTGAGTGTTTTTAGCGTGTTCTTATGCACTCTTAAAAATGATGCTTGGAAAAAGTTTTTTTCAAGAGAGTTTTTTCAGGAGTTTTTTCAGGAGTTTTCACAGTGATGCCACATTGTGGTTCTCCAAAGAACCTTTCCATGAACAGTTCTTAAATGAGCATTTTTTTTTTAGTGTGAAGAATATTTTAATAATCTGAAGAACTGTAAAGTAGGCTTGCTGCAATAGTCTGTGTTACCAGTGTTCAGCCGCAACACTGGTTAGATCAGTTGCCCACCGCTGCACCGCCCCCACCGTCATTTTGATTTTTTTTATAGTAATACAAATCATTTAAAACAGTTAGAAAACATACACTACAATTAAAAACTGAACATGTCTGCTCAATGCAGCCTGAGCTGAACAACTTTACTTTCGCTTTAGAATTAGGGACAACCCCCCTGGTGATACCGTTATTACCGGTTTTGTCACACATCGATTAATCGGTGAGAAAATTTCCTCACCATCACATGCCTAATGGAAAGATTCCATTGATGTTAACGGTTCTTCAATGAACCAGTAATGAGAAATGAAGAACCTTTATTTTTAATAGTGTAGAGTATTTGCTAGGTGTTTTCTTTTTGGGTCATGTTGAAAGAAATCTAGATGTTGCTCAGGTCCCTCCTTTAATGTGTGTCTCTGGCATTTTTCACCAGTTTTATCGCCCAGCAGATGAAAATTGTGCATCTGATGACTTGGTAAAGTAACAGATTGCCTACACACTACAGCAAACACTGGAAATGCATCAAATTTCTGTTTTGCATTGCATGATATCCGTCATGTGACCAGAAGTTGAGCATGGATGGATGGATGGAAGGATGGAAGGATGGATTGATTGATTGATTGATTGATTGATTGATTGGTGGATTGGTGGATTCATGTTAGCTTGGTAGATACAGGTAGTAATAACTGACAAACCAAAAGTTGACTGGAAATGCAGCAAATGTTCTGTAGCATTGCATGATATCCATCATGTGACCAGGAGTTGAGGGTTGGTTGGTTTTGGTTGGTCGGTTGTGTCTGTCATGTTAGTTTCATGGCAGATACAGGTAGTAATCAAACATCTGATAAACCAGAAGTTGACTACATTGTAACTTTGCTTTCAGAAATCCAATTTGCTGTATTCACACTTGTTTGCAAACGTTCTGTTTTGAATATAAGTATAAGCATTATTGATGACTGTGCTGCTAATTATAATTGTCATGCTCTGTGTTTCTGTACTTAAAGATGAAATGGAAAGACAAACACACCTGTTGTCCCATCGGCGCAGTAAATCTGAGCTCGACTCTATGCGATGGCACCTCTACAAACACAAGCAGCAGTCAAACATTCCCAGCGAGACTTTCACAGAAAAACCTCTAAAACAGCACAGTATAGCGCAGCGCACGCCAGCAACACTGCTGTATAGCTTTTCAATTGTGATCCCTGTCAAACAACTGTATCCTTCCATGAAGGCAAAAGAATGTGTGAGGCTTTCAGAAGAAGCCCTGGGAGAGCCATATAACATGATATATGTTCACCATGTTCTATTGCAGGCCCTTCTACCCTGTCAGGCTGTTTAAGCATCCTCTGTCCTACCGCATTGCTCCCTGCACAAGTTCCTTTAAAGAGGCGATGTGAAAATTTGTTTGCCTGAGCGTTTTTCGCCGGTCAGAATCTGAGCTGTCAGGTAACTCATGAAAAAGTAATCGAACTCCCTCCTTGCGTCTTTCACTGTCAGTCGACATCACGTCAAGAGATGCGCGGGCGGCCTCGGCCTCGCGCAGGTACACGACCGCTCCCCGTCTCCAACCATATGTTTCGGCTATTTCTGACAGTAAAAATGGCATTTACATCGTTGGCGCGTGCTGTTTACAGAGGTTTAAACTCCTGCGTCCTGTGTCGCGTGCTTTTATCCCCATAGATAATACATGAGCTTGTTGGTTTTTAAGGGATGCCGCCATATGCATGAGAGCATTAAATGAAGAGCTAAACTGACAGCTCCATCTGCCAAATACGCTCTTCGTCAAGAAACACGCTCCTCCTCCCTCGTCTCTGTCTCTCTAGAGGACACCATGCTGTCGTCAGTGCTAATACTAAATATTAATAATTTGTTGACCTCAAAGTGTTTGGGAACTCGCAGAGGGCCCGGCAGAACGCCAGGCGCACTGAATGGCATATGCAGATGTCAGGTGAGCGCTGATTTCCCACTCTCCCTCGCTCTTTGTTTCTGTTTAGCAGCCTCTCGGAAAACAGACAAGTTGCAGCAGAATTCGTCATGAATATTGCATCTCGGGTGCGCTTCAACACAAACGCGCACACACATCCGCACGCGTGCGCGTTCCCTCCTTCCACATGTGTGACGATCCCGAAGGGTGGCAACAAAACAAGCCCAGCACTTCTGTCAGGCTTTTGTGTAAAATGAGCATTACATGCCTCCCATCAGACTCAGAGGAATCCTAAATACTCATACACTCACCTCTGTGCAATCCGAATGTGCGATCTGCGCGTGTTGTAAATAAATTGCATGATGTTTTCTGGATGCCGTCGTGATTTGGCAAAAGCATTTCAAACCTGTGGCTAATGGCTGCAGTATCTCTGTACGTGGTGCAACACAATACTGCTGCTCATAATCACATGCTCTGATTCCCAGTGCATAAAAAAAACACACAAACCAAGACACGATGGCACTGAATTTTTAGTAGTATTTAATATTATTATTATAGTAGTATTTAAATTAAACGCTATTTAATTTTTCATGTAAATTTACTTTCACAATTTTTATATTTAATATTACTCTGAAGTCTAAGGAACTTTTAGTTTGTGTAAAACAGTTCATGTGTAAAAATGGAAATGGAAACAAATTGAAAATATAAAAAATAAATTAGTAGCAATGAGTATTAAGCCTATTTTCAATTAAACATCCACAATATCACATCAAAATACTTTTAACTGTAATAATGATTTGAGGATTTACCATTTAAAAAAAAAATTCTGGCTGTTATTGACAACTATTTTTGTTGTGACCATATTTTATTAAACTTTTTTGCACATTCCCATATAATTTTTATTTGTACATTTGGATACTTATTCTGTTCCTGGCTGTTATTCCATGTAGCCAACTCAATGAAACAAACAAACAAACAAATAAAGTGACACATTGTGAAGTGTGTAGGGTAATCATTATTTATTGAATATAATTTAACCTATCTACATTAAAATATAAAATAAATCCTAAATAAAGTGGCATTTTGAAATTTGATTATCTAATGTTTTTGTAAATGCTCTGTGTTGATTTTAAATTTAAATTCCAATTCTTCATCCTGTTTGATGCCTCAATGAAAATTCTGTTCTAAATGGCACAGTCCTAGCTCACACACTCTCAATCTTAATGGTGTAGTTCACCCAAAAATCCAAATTCATACAGGTTTGGGACAAGTTGAGGGTGAGTAAATGATGACAGAATTTTCATTTTTGGGTGAAGTGTCCCTTTAATGTGACTATCCCTTTATTTAAACACAGTGTCTGTCTTGAAACCTGACTGCTGTGCATGAGAGTGAAAGTATATTTATGGCATCTCTTTGGGATCTGCGGGACGGCACTGCTGTGTTTTCACAGCTCTCTCTCAGAGCTCTAACGGCTTTATTGGATCTTAACTGATGGAGGATCGTTGGGAAGTCGCTTGATGAGTGTCAGGATGTCAGCGAGACTGATTTACTGCTCTTCACTTGTGCGTCCCTGCCACTATCTCCCCTTCAGTGCTGTGTGTACACTGAGAAAAGGAGCGTCTGGTGCTGTGTTGGCCCTACTGTGCTTTCTCCAAGAGTGTTGGGTCTCTCTGAGAGCAGAGCTCTTGTGCAGCTCCATTTGACGGATCATTTTAACATTATATAAATGAAGCATCAGCGCTCAGGGACATCACCCAATTTTACGCTCAGTGTTGTGGAGTAACTGCCTAGCTAACAGGGAACGTTCCTTTAACTTTTTGCCATTGAGATGACTGAATTGACCCTATAAACATATTTTAATGCATTAATTATGCTTTGTAATGCACCTTATAATGCATTGTATGGTCTCATGAATAATTATAACCACTGTTAAAATTATAATCTATTCATTGAACACCCCATTAAGAACTTCATTAAAACACATGTAACAAGGAGTCTGCAAATATTATAATGCATTTTAACTTTGGTTACAATTATTTATGAAGAGATATAATGCATAATAATGTACATTGTGAATGCCTTTATAATGCATTATACAGTGTTTAAAACATTTAAAAAAAAACTGGATGTTTTGAATGTTCAGACAACAGTCTGAACCAGTCTGAAATAAAAATATTTGCCAATTCAGTTCGTCCCAGCAAAGCAATCAGTACTAAATATTGCAACAGAGTACACTACTGATTCATGATGTTTTCAACTGAGTGTTTGTCTAGTTGTATTTTGTCTAATGCTGTAACTCATATTGACATTGTCATTGTTTTTTGTGCCAGATTAATTTCTGTAGTTGTAGAATAAATGTGATGGATACATTCAGTATTCAGCTTCTTTAAAAGCGGGATGTTTGACTGTACTACTTTGCTTAGCTGATTAAAATGATTTTGTAGCTTGGCAAGTTATAGTTTCAAGTAAGCTGCCAAGTACGAGTTTAAACATGAAACGCAAGCAACCCCCTGAATTAGTTAACACAAATTATGTTTAGATCCCATGTTTAAGCGCAAGCAGCCATTCACACCTAGCGAAACAAAATTTCCATCAGGCCTGTAAAATGACACCCAAGCCGTAGCTCCCGAAATGCTGCCTAACCCTTGCAGCAGATTGCGTAATGTGGGACTAATTCTCTCCTTGAGCTTTCGTTACTTCGGTACTTTCAGTTCGAAGGATTCTCCACGGTAATCAGACTTTAATTGCTAACAGGGGAGACTGGAGCAGGCAGGCCTGGATGGATTGGAGGAAAAGTGAGCGGGAAATATAGCGCATGTCGCAGTGGAACCCAGAACAGCTCAATTATCCCCCCTGCCAGTCTCCCAGCCAACGTTTTGTGCTCATCCATTGATTGGACCGACTTTCAGCAACCCAGCGATGCATTTGCGGGCATGCTGCCGAAACCAACACAAAGGGGGCGGGTGTCAGCTTTTAATTGTAACTGTCTTGCAGAATGGTGTTGTTTTAATATCCTGTATAGATTTTTATGTAATACACTTACTTGCAGGGCAGCCCCGAGCAAGAATCAATTCGGCACAGGAATCTCCTTTTGTTAAAAGCCAATCTTGTTTTAATGATGCATGAAGAAATATTCAAGCATTGACATTTTCCTGTCAGATTCCTTTAGAAAAATCAATTAAGATGATTCTGCTTTGACCCAGTTATCCAGTTAATGCTTATTAGGAATGTAATATGATTTACTGTCAGCATAATATGTATTTTTTTGGATCTCATCTCATTAGCTTATGCATGTTTCAAAGAGCAGCGTTGCATCAGATCCTGTTTACAAGTGTCTGTATATGTAAAATGGAGAGGGGTGGAGTGTTTCTGTTGAATGGAGGTATGAGACAGGTCACATACACGGCCCTGGGGCATTCATCTGTCATCCCTTTCTTCCTTTCTTTCTTTCTTTCTTTCTTTCTTTCTTTCGAGATACCAAGTACTGATAAAACATGCTTTTTGCATGGTTAAACATGCTTTAAACATGCTTTTTGCATCTTAACGACTAGTTCATGACATGTTCCTGACATACTGCAAAATACCACTAATTAGTTTTACTAATAGTTTTTAACTAATTCTCACTTTTCTCACAAACATTTGGAAACATTCCACACTGTCATAATCAACTTTGCTTGTCAACACTGTTTTTGTTATAATTATTGTTATTACAATTAGGGATATATCGCCCACCCCTAATTGTAATAACAATAATTGTCATTGTGCTGAAACTAAACAAAGAAAACCCTTGCATTAAAACATTTAATATTTATCTATAAGGCGGTTTCATTGCAATGCTTATAAATGCTTATTATTATTATCAAATGTGATAGGTCTGCTACTACTTTGAAAACTGTTACAAACCATTGTCTTTTCAATAATTTCAATCATATTTCCATTAAAATGTGCATACCTTGATGTATGACCAAAATTAGGGCTGGACGATTATGGTCTAAAATCAAAACCTCGATTAATGACATATCATCTCACTATCAGCAGTTATTTTATCTATGGTTTGTAACATTTCTTACAGATTTCTGCTCGTTGTAAATCAGATACAGATAAATTAGCACAGTACCAGTACGTAATGAGAGCGATTGCCTGTGTCATAACATCTCTCTATTAATTGTGAAGCTGTGGGTTGTAAATAGTTCCTTCAAAAGTAGAAAAATATATGCTATAATAAGTTTTGAGTTTCTAAGCTACTTAAGTGATAAATCACAGGACAGCGCTGACAACTAGTTTCTGCGTTCCTCTCTGCGCGCAATCTTCACGTTTTGCGCAGCTACTGTTTGTATGAGTGTTTGTGCCACAATGCAGCTGCGCGAGCACGGTAGCTCGATATAATAATACACATCCGATCGTCTAAAATCGCTTGAATGTCCAAACTGGCAAACCTTAAAACAAATACAACTGACAAAGTTTAGTGAAGACGCAAGGCTAACCACTCGCGCGCCATCACTATGTGTTGAACCGGCGTTCACCTCCGTGTTGCTTTTATGCCACTGACTGGACGGGGCGGAGTCAGGTGGCTACACACACGGTAGTATGTTTTTAAGGGGGAAGTATTAACAGGATTAAAAAATTGAAATAACTGACATGGGAAAATTACGTCGGTTAAAGGTTCTGAATTTAAGTTTCGATTACTTTTTCGATTATTCGTCCAGCTCTAACCAAAATGTAAAACATGTTGTGAAATTTTTGCTTTTATCGCCCAAAAATTATGCTATACTGTACATTATTCATATTAGGTTCATACTGTTGTAGTATTGTTATAAGGATTCTTTAGTAATAATTATTGTATCATAAAAGGCAGTAAATAACACAATAGTTAAAAATATGTACTGAACAAAACCATGTCATTTTATGTATCCACCTGTGGTTTGGTTTAACCAGGTGCTAAACATGCCATGCCCTGAGTATTCAGCACAAACATGCCTTCTTTCTGTGTTAATGAGGCTTATTCTAGATAGGTTTGGGTATCATTTGAATTTTAGCAATTCTGATTCAAATTCTGCTTATCCAACTTGTTCTCACTCTTAACTCGTCACATACTGACGCTTGGTGTCACTTTTTAACGCACAGGCGTCATTTTTCGACGTACAGGGTACTCCTTTGCTTTCAATGAGAAACCTTTGGTGTCATACACAGACGAGATGGGCATATCGTCATGGTGAAATTATATATTGGGCTATAAGTTTGCCATTGTGACACATATGTCGGGGTGTGATTTATTTATTATTATTTTTTTTCAGTTGAATCAGCCAGCATCATTTTGTTTACATTTATTTTATTTACACTATTTATGTTTGAGGATGTAACCCAACCCCACCCCTAAACCTACACATTTGTATTTTATATAATATAAAGCCAAGGATGTAACAGGTAGATACAACTACAAACACTATTTATTCAAAAAGTACAAATATTCAAAGTGTTCCGAGGCCAAACGATTGATTTGTGTGAAGAACAGACCCAAAAGTGATCACTGTCTCCATCCACTGTAAAGCTCATATCCTGTGCACACATTCAAAAATTGCTGCCAGAAGAAGCTTTATGTCAGCTTTAATTGTGAAATGGCATTGGCTCTCGTGTGTCTCGTGACTGATTTTTACAAATGTGAAATAACACTGCATAGTTTTATTTTTATAAATAAAATATAGATTATTCCTCATTAAAGTTAAAAAAGTTATTCAGTCAAGATCAATGAAAGATTTTCTTTTTCTTCTGTTGTTTAATTAATATAAATGACAGACAGCAGCAGGTTTATTAAGCTGCTATCACTTTAAGAATTGCAGAATACAATATACTGTTACACATGCATTTTCTTTCTTAACTGTTTACGTTCACTTAAGACAAAGGCAACTGTCTACAAAGATATTTTGACATTTTTGTGTGTATTTGTCCTTTCAAGAGCAAGAAGATGCGAAAGAAAAGTTCACTTTCAACCTTTTAAAAATAAGATTCAGGCATCTGTATGTCATAAAAAGTACAACGCTGGTCAATCACTAAATATTCTATTTAAATTACTTTTTGTTGTTGTTGTTTTTGTTGAAAAGAAATTATCTATAATAATTTTAATGCTTACGAGTTCTTCAATGTTAACTTAGGGGCGAACTTAAGGACGAAATTGATAGAATTCCTAGAAGGGAAGTTATGAGAAAGAGACGTCACCATTAGATGTCATCCAACGATAAGAATCCCGATTGCCAACGAAGCAGAAACAGGCATTGAGGAATCAGTAGATGCAGCCTGTTGAAATTCTCTGACACGAAGAAAAGAAAAAGAAAGAGAGAGGGGAAAAAATGACAAAATTAGTCATCCCAAAGCATCACTCGAACAAAGTCCTCTGTCCCAGGGGCTTGAGGATCACTGGTGTCTTTATAATGGGAAATGTTAAACCTGTTTTACGCTGTTTAATGCCTTTTCTTTCTTAAGTCCTATGACAGTCTTTGTTTTACTCCTAATTATCTCGTCTGAATGTGAACAGTCAGCTAAGATGATATAAAGCTCTCTCTCTCTCTGTCTCTCGCTCTCTTTCTGCTGGCACAGCCTGAACCCATAGACATTCACTGGTATTTGATGCTGACAGTATTGTCCTTACAGATTGGGTGACTCAGACACCCAGAACGAAAAATATCGTGGAAATGGGAGACATAAAGACTGAGTTCTCAGTTTTCCTCGACTACACTTCCTTCTCCTAACACATGCACATAAATTTGCCAAATTCTATCAAAATAGTATCATATCTCAGCGTTTTTATCCTAAATCAGCGTAGGGCATTTTTAACTTTGATCGGTGAAGGTGTTTATGAAACCGATCTCCTCTCTTTGACACACAATCCAAGCTTTGCGTCATCTGCACAAAAGGAAATAGTGTCTCCATCATGGCAGAAGTCTATAATTTGGTCTTGCTTTGAAATCAGTGACGGAAAGCCACTCCACCCGAGGGTCAGGACATCCACCGAAAGAAGGATGTTCCACCTGGGGGGCAATATGCCCAGAGATTCTCCAGATCAGCTTTCAGGGAGGTCAAAGGTCAAATGCTACGGAACCTGACACCACTTTAGCCCTCTGAAATGTTGAGTAACATATTGAGTGAGATGATAGCTCATCTGGGAGCCATAGAGGTCATCCACAATAAGAAGAATATTATTTATGAAATGTGACTGCTGTCTAGCAATATGCAAAAGACAGACAGAATAAAAAAAAAATAAAAAATAATAATAATAGAGTAGGCATTTTCTTAACACAAAGCATCTCCCAAAAGGAAATACCCAAATTCTTGTATCCTTCGCAGAGGGTAATGCAACAAGCTATGTCTGCTAAATGGTTTAATGGAAATGGAAGTGGAAATCCAATCGATAAATTCACAATACTTGGAGTTACAGTTAATTTGAAACGCTCCTAATCACTTCCAAATTAGACACTTTTGAGGTTTGGTTTTGGTGTAGAAAGCAAGGCTAGTGTATACTACAGGGAAAGGATATCCAAAAACATGAGTTGCTCTGTTTCAATATAAAATATTTATGCCTAAGCATTGATTCAGTGTGTTTATGCTGATCCTTGCAAAAGATGAATGAAATTCAAAATATATTAATGAGATTCTAATATATTAATGAGGCGTAAACACACAAACAAGGAGAAAGGAAGAATTGAATTGATTAAAATAGCATCTACGTCTACACAAATAGATTGGCCAGTTGTTTCTGTCTCTGTCTATCTGTCTAGCTATCTAAGCAGCAGTTATTTTAGATTGTAAATCTCGGAGGGCTCATCGTGTGACCAGGGCCCATCTGTTCTACAGCAGGAGTTAGGCAGCTAAGCGGCATACTTTGATCCCAATGTAGATTTCTCCAAACCCACCAGGATTTGCCGTCCTCTCCAGCTATTGTATAGCTACCCTTGAGTAGCTTCATTATAAGTGTGGGCGGTAAAGCTTGTATTCCCTTAAGTGCATGTGTGTGCATCATATTGATATTTGGTAGCTTAAAAGCACTAGCATTGCGATATTGTCGTGAGCAAACAGATGAAATGGTAGGTCACAAATGTGTTGCTTTTTTAATAGATGTATATGCATTTTTAGGTTCAAAAACTAAACCCCCTGGACTCAAGTATAATTTCTTTGAAAAAACAGGCTTGTTTGATGATCGTCTGCACATGCACAAGCAATATATAATAGATTTGACTTAAATGTGAAGTCCTTTTTGCCACTGTGGAGTTTTAATTAATAAGCCAAATGAAGAATTAAGAAATATACTTTTACTACACGGTTTACTCATTATCCCGAAACGTACAGCGTCATGCTCAAGCGGCATCATCCCCGGTTCCTGACGCCATTCGTCTTTGTCAGTTGGCTGCGGTGGGCCGAGGGGGACTGACAGGCAAGAATTAATTCTCTAACACATAATTATGGAGCAAAATGTTGACTGGCTTGCAGAAAGTGTGCGCTGACACTTCTGCAGTTTCTGCGAGACATGGCAGCAACATTAGCATTGGTCATTAGCGGCAGACATTTCCGCGTCTGTGTCGGATACGGGCTCGTGTGCAGACCTATTTGGTTACCTGCATGACAGCCTTGTTCAGGACACAAGAAACAGCTGTCTTGGCCTGTGTGAGTCGAAATAATTAGGCCTGTCATCTTCTTGCTCTGATTTTCCCCTCAGCCCGCTCCACAAAATGCAAATATTTTGCTTTCATTGTCACATTCACCTTGACACGGATATTGCTCGGGTGCCTAACTGGATGAGATGACTTCTAAATTTGCATTGTTCGTTCTAATAAATTTGCTTCCCTCTATAGCCGCTGGCAGGGACCCATCAGATAAACTCTCTCCCAGCGTCATCAATCACAGGCGCTCTGACAGACGGCTTTCGCCTTCATTTGTTACATACGCGAACACGCTTAATTATTTGTACTGTAATTAGTTGGGAAAATGTCAGGAAATGTCAGCTCTCTGTTCGCCGTGGAAGGGCCCCTGCTTGAAAGCTGCGGTGACTGAAGTGTCATTAATGCCAGCGAACAAGATGAGGATCAGCTGGGGAGGAGAGCCGGGGCCTTTACGCTGTAATCATGGAGACTTAGAGGGGGAGCGCTGCAAATCAGCCCGCCGAGCATGATGGGCATCTTATTAGCGAGCAGCAGCATTTCTGCTACATGTCTTGTATTTTTTGTCTTTCTTTTCCTCGCCCTCTTCACTTTTCCTCCCATCGCTGAGAAATAAAGGCAGTGAGCAGCAAAAATAAAGTCGGGTAAACAATTGCTGCTCTCCACTCAGAGAGCTGCTGTCAAACTGGGCGCATTTTACCGGGCTGCGCGGCCTGTCACAAACAGACATTATGCTAAAAGCCAAGCGGAATGGGGAAGCTCTGTGTCAAAACTGTTCAAGTTTGCCTTTTTTAAATAGACTGCATTAAATCTGCAGCTCGAACGGGGCTGAAAAACAACGAGCGATCGCATCTACGTCGGAGCGGCATTGGCGAGAGCGCCGTCCTTCGTTGCTGGGCAGCGGTCACGAGCCCGACGGCTCTCGGGAGGTTTTGCTCGCTGCTCCTCTTCCAGAGAGCCGCTCTTACCCGGTGACGCCACTGATGGTCATCCAAGAGTGCCTTAATTAGCCTGCAATCTGGCAACGGTGCATGTAGCTGGGCTGTGGCAGGCCTGTTTGAATAGCACGCCAGATGCAAGACCACCTTCAGTGTGTCATTTCATTGTGTAGGCAGCAGGGACGAGGCATCAGCCGGCCGTCCGCCGCTCGGCCCGCCGCGCTCTTCTCTGGCACAACAGCTGAGAAAGAGGACAGCAGAGGTGACCCTGACCAACCTCGACCTTCAGTCGGCAGACTAATGGCTTGGCGGGGGACGTTAACCTCTTCCGTGCCGTGCAGAATAGATGTGCCTATTGTTTCAAGAGTTATTATCTATCGTATCATCATTGATCTGTTACGTCGGTGCAAGTCGGTGTTTGTCACTCACGTCGGAATTGTTCTCCCAGTGTTTTCATCCATAGACAGTTTGTCTAAGCGTCAGTGTGTTGTAGTCTTCCACCCGTCTGTTAGGATTTTCAGTTCATTAACGGAGAAGATGTCCGCGCTCTTGGCAGCTCGGCGCCGGAGAGCTTTGCTTGGCTACGTGAAGACGCTCACATTTTGCTAGAGAAAAATTCTCACTGCAAATAATGTCATTTTGAGGTTTTCATGCATCCAAGATTAAACTAAAGCCTAAACGCAATGACCACAGATTCCCAATCGAGTATCCATGTAAAATTAAATTCATGGAACCAGTTCGGGGCATACTCAAAAGACATATCATTCAACATTAAGCTAATCTGTGGTTCGATTTGCAGTCTTAAGCTACACAAGCATAAAAGCCTGTGTAAGCATTCTCAAATCTGCCCTGCGAAGCTTATAATAGTCTTATTTTTTGCTGTGTAGCTGTGGCCTGAGTGCAAAGAGTTTTCCAATGATGAGAACTCAGCTTAACGTTATTATACATTTTTTTTTTTTTTTTTGCAAGGGCTGAGGATTGTTGGTCCTCAAAAAATAGCAGAACAGCATTTACAGATGGTCAATTTCACCTCAACAAATACTTTTCTTGATTTATAATACTGAAAATCCTCATTTTTTTTTTTTTTTGTTTGTTTGTTTTCCCAGTGTTATTATAAATCAAAACTATTTAAAGGATTAGTTCACTTCAAGAATGAAAATGCCCTGATAATTCACTCTCCCCCATGACACCCAAGATGTTTGTCTTTCTTTCTTCAGTCAAAAAGTAATTAAGGTTTTTGAGGAAAACATTCCAGGATTTTTCTCCATATAGTGGACTTCAACAGCTACCAACGGGTTGAAGATCCAAATTGCAGTTTCAGTGCAGCTTCAAAGGGCTCTACACGATCCCAGCTGAGGAATAAGGGTCTTATCTAGCAAAACGATTGGCCATTTTCTAAAAAAAAAAAAAAAAAAAAAATGTTATATACTTTTTAACCACAAATGCTCGTCTTGCACTGCTCTACGATGTGCCACCCATTACGTAATCACATTGGAAAGCTCACGCGTGACGTAGGCGAAAGTACCGATCAAGTGTCTACAAAGCAAACGTGCAAAGACTAAGCTATTCGGCCATCGTAAAACAACTATGTCAGACGATTTTGAAGTTGGAGGAGAAAATGAGATGGAGTTTTTTGTCCTACTGCGGTACTTCGGCCTACGTGACCTTACATGCGTGACCTTTCCAACGTGATTACGTAATGCGTGGCGGATCGCAGAGCAGTGCAAGACAGGCATTTGTGGTTATAAAGTACATACATTTTTATTTATTTTTTTTTAAGAAAATAACTGATCGTTTCACTAGATAAGACCCTTATTCCTCGTCTGGGATCGTGTAGAGCCATTTGAAGCTGCACTGAAACTGCAATTTGGACCTTCAACCCGTTGTACCCTGGTGAAGTCCATTATATGGAGAAAAATCCTGGAATGTTTTCCTCAAAAACCTTAATTTCTTTTCGACTGGAGAAAGAAAAACATAAACATCTTTGATGACATGGGGTGAGTAAATTATCAGGAAATTTTAATTCTGAAGTGAACTAATCCTTTAAGAAGTTGTCTTATCGTTCATTAGCGGATAATATTGTATCTGCTGTTACTAAACATTTGTGGTTGTTTAGAGCAGAGGTCTTTATCCCTGCTTTTGGAGACCCACTGTCTTGCAAATTTAGTTCCTACCTGCTTTAGCACACTTGCCTGTGAATTTTCAAGTGATCCTGAAGACTTGATTAGCTGGTTCAGGTTTGTTATTAGGGTTGGAGCTAAACTCTAGAGGAGAGTGGCTTGAAAACCTCTGGTTTAGAGCTCTACAGTAGCACTCCAACTTAACCTGGATTCATGGACCATTTTATTTTATCATTAAAGGACATGTACTTAAAAAAAAGAAAAAAAAAAAAAAGGCGAATAACCTTTAGTTAGGCATTTGTGAACATGAATGCTACATGTTTTTTTTAGTCAGAAAAGGCATTCGAGGGAAGGACTTTGGACAAAATGAGCGAGTGCAAGATGAGTCATTTATTTTCCCATAATAGAGTCTGTACATTTCTAGTACATATACATATACTACTAGTTTATTTTGCCAACTGTTAGGAATACACTTAGCATATAGCGAACAAATCGCAAAACTACCTTCTGAATTAACCAGTGCAGTAAACATGAAGTAATGAACAAAGCCCAGTTTGTGGCTTTGAAGTAACGATAGTGTTTCTGCAATGAGGACGTTTTCATTCGGCCCTTTTGAGCACACATTTCAAGAATCCGCTATCAAACTCGTGCATAAAAGTCTCCCATGTATCTGCAAGAATCCGAGAGGGTTGAAAATCTAATGAAATAAAGGAACAGACACGGGATACAAAAGACAGAGGACTAATCGATTAGCACATTAAGGAGCTCTCAGAAATACCCAGCGACAAACGGCTGGAAACTCCACAGGCTCTCAGAACGTTGTGCATCATTATTCACAACAAAATTATCACGCACATTTCATTGTGAAGATGACTAAAACAGAATGGCGCGTGTCGTTTGTGTCATACGTCTTTATAATTACACCTTAAAGCCATAACTGGATTTCTCTTCTGTCGCCCCCCTCGCCCCCCTTCCCCCCCTCCCTGTACTACATATTCATGAAAAACAGAGTTGTAATTTGATAAAGGGACGCTTGTGTTCTGGTCTTCGGCGAGGCGTCAGCGTGGTGGAGGGGGTATTAGAGTGGGCATCTGTGTTCTCACAGCATTAATCTCCTAAAGCAGATTTCTGCCGCTATGATGTGCGGCAAGGAGATAAGTCTTAAACAGTCTAAAGCTAAGCAAACCCGACAACTCTATTATTGCCTTCATAATTGCTTAATTAAACTTTTGTCACTAATCATTATGGGGGCAATAGAGCTGTTATACAGGCCTCTGTTGAGCAAAAAAATCAATAAACCGGTGGAGTTAATTTCAGCATGTTTTTTCCCCCCCTGTTTTCTCTTTTCTCCCTTTAGTTTTTTTGTTTTTTTTGTTCTGCAAATGAAATTCATTGCTGGTGGTTAGTGATGTGTGGGGCTGCACTGAGGCTGATATGAGCTGCCATCACCATTTGAATTGAGGGTATTCAGTAGCACATGAATATGAACAAATGGCAAACATAAATCTCCTGCATGAAGTACACCTTCCATCCTTTTATTACAGAACAATTGACCCATCTAAAATGAATTCTAATGCCAGGAAAGCATTTAGATTTAAATTACACCGTGCTCTCCCAGACCTGAAAGATGACGGCATAAAAAAGATTAATATGCTAATTATTTTCCCCCCTTATTCCTCTTTTCGACATTTGCGGCGGGTTATTGTGGAGCGTGTAAATAAGATGACTGTTTTGTCAACGAATGACTGCAAGGCCCACGGCCCGTGCCTCAGATCAGCGAAATGCATCTACCCGGGACATTATCTTTATTATTTTTATTAGTGGCTTTTCAAAAGGCACTTCATAAAAGGGACATTTATATGCGTATAATTCTTCTTTCGCCTCTGTGACCCAGGAAGCACATCAGATGGAAGCGGAGGGAGGGAGGCAGAACGTTTTCCCCAGATGAAATAGACCGAGCACTGTGGACCACAGCAGGCCGTTCGGAGGAGCGAGCGGTTCAGCCACTTACTCAAAGAACAAATTAATCTGTTTAATGCTGTTTAATTAGCCAGGCTTTGAGATTAACGCTCCACTTTTGAGATATTACCAAACGTAGCCAACTGGCAAGCGCGCAAAGGCGGCGATAGAAGCGTTTTAGATTTTAAATGCACTTTATGCTTGGCTACGAATCAATATTAACTGAAAAATATCCAACATGCCAGGCCGACATGGCTTTCCCACATCAGATCTCTGTCAGGTTCGGCCATTTTTAACTAGAGATTTTTTGATGTTTCTGGTGTAACATGCATTTACTCAAGACAGGGTTATTGTATCAACAAAGCTGGAAGCATTGGGATCACCACTCATTTTCTTGCAGGGATTCCTCTAGTGATGATACGTATCGATACTGAAATATCTGAAACGATTCCAGTACTCCTTTTCTGCAGTATGGATACACCAATACCAGCTGTGCGTTCTCGCTCTCTCTTCTCTCCAATGGCAGGGCGCAGGGTTGTGGGTATTGCGCATAATTTTATCTATATAAGCTACGCGCACATAAAGCCACTTCTCTAATAGCTTGCGAGTACCAAATTGAGTTATTTTTTTGTGGCTTATTGCGCTTAAATGGTCAAATACACACAAAATTGTCAAAATGCCCATCTTGGCGAGTATTCAGGTGTAAACAATCAGTTTTGGAACGTAAATTGTTGAGAAAGTAAATAGTTGTGTAACAGTATATTGGATTTGTGCATTCACTTAAAGTGACAGCAGCATAATATACCTGCTGCTGTCTGTCATGTTAATAAAAGAAAAGACAAAGAAATTCACTACTCAACTGAATAACTTTTGTAACTTTAATTGTAAGCATTAATGTTTTTTTGTTTTTTTTATGATGAAGTCTGTCCAGTGTTTTACAGTTGATTACTATTAATTTCTGTATTATTGCTTTCCTGAATATACTGTTAGACCCACCTGAAAAACTTAAAGCCATGTTTATTTCTCTTTATTCTATTGGATTTATTTGTGCTATCTTTTGCAATTTGTTTATTTGTTCTTATTTTATTACGGACTGTTTACTTCTTCTTCTTTTTTTCTTTTTTGTAAATTTATTTCAGTGTTTCAAATAGCCTCCCTGTGCTGTGTAAGCTATTGCATTAAAATTACCCAAATAAAAAATAAATAAATAAAAATGAGATAATAAAAATATTAATATGGCAGTTTTGCAGTATATGACAGAGAAAATGGTGTCGAATATTGATATTTTTCAAGATACCGCATTGAAGTTATAGAAATTTCAGTATTGTGACAACACTAGATTCATCAATACACAGAGTTGAAAACCAATGAATGCCCCAGATCCCATTCAAGAGCTGGTCGATGCACTTCGTCGCACCTTCACCAGCACCTCCACGGCAACGACACCAGCGAACACTTCCGCATCCACCGCCGCAGCTCCTTCACCTCCCGTGGTCGCCAGTCCCATGGCCAAACCGGCGCCCTTCTCTGGTCTGGCGGAGGATTGCAACGGTTTCCTCCTGCAATGTTCGCTGGTCCTGGAGATGCAACCGCACTTATATCCAGACGATCGATCAAAGGTGGCTTTCATAATCTCTCAGCTTCACGGAAAAGCACTGCGATGGGCTGAACCTCTCTGGAACCTAAACAACCCCGTTGTATCGTCCTTGTCAAGTTTTACAACCCACTTCAAGGAAGTTTTTGGTAAACCCGCCTGGGACTCGTCGATTGGTGAGAGATTATGCAATTTAAAGCAAGGTGCACTAACTGTGTCTGATTATGCCCTCCAGTTTCGTACCCTCGCTGCTGCAAGTGGCTGGAATGAGCAGGCTTTGATCACTACATATCGTCAAGGCCTCGATCCACGTGTGCGGTTGCATCTCGCTGCATACGAGGATTCCATCGGGCTTGAGAAATTCATTCAGCTATCCATCAGATTCGCCACTCGTATGCAGCTGTGCTTAGAAGAGCACCAGGGCCAGCCGCTATTCCCCTCCATTCTCCGCCAGCCAGAGTCCGTCAGCTCCCCAGAACCAGCAAACGACAACATGCAAATTGAGCACTCACGCCTTTCAGCAGCTGAGCGACAGAGGAGGCTGACCCAGAATCTCTGTCTGTATTGTGGTGGTGCCGGGCATTATATCGCTGAATGCCCCCTGCGTCCTGCCCGGCCTTTGGTGAGTGCCATCCTGCCCACTTTGAATAAAATGAAACCACTCACAATTGTAGTAAAACTTACTGCCGCTGAACTTTGTCTTTCAGCCAGTGCGCTCCTCGATTCTGGGTCAGCTGGAAACTTCATCTCCGGAGCCCTCTGTCGCCAGCTGCATCTCAAGACCACCCCAACGCCGAAGATCTACCAGATCCACGCGATAACAGGAAAACCATTACGGAAAGTACGTTACAGCGTGGGACCCCTCCGTCTCCAAGTGGGAGTGCTCCACACCGAGGGGATCCAGCTGCTGGTTCTGGAGGAGTCTACATCTGACGTGATCCTAGGGCACCCATGGCTTGAGCAGCACAACCCCACCATCTCCTGGAGGACAGGAGAAATCCTGAAGTGGGGTAACCAATGTTTCCATGACTGTTTCCCCGAACTCCCCGCGTCCAGTTCTCCAAGTTCCCAAGAAATCCAAGTCGGGGCTACTACAGTGGAAAGCCCTCTCGAGAAGCGTTCCATGGACATCCCAGCCTGTTACTCCCACTTCAGAGATGTCTTCTGTCCTAAGCAAGCCTCCAAGCTGCCTCCCCACCGGCCATGGGACTGTGCCATTGACCTCATCCCAGGTGAGCCAGTGCCCAGAGGGAAGATATATTCCCTATCCGTTCCGGAGGAGAAAGCCATGGAGGAGTACATCGACGAGGCTCTCAAGCAAGGTTACATCTGACCGTCCACTTCCCCTGCTGCTTCTAGCTTTTTCTTCGTGGCTAAGAAGGACGGAGGCTTGCGGCCCTGCATTGATTACCGAGCACTCAACCAAATCACCGTGAAGTTCCGTTACCCCCTTCCTCTCGTCCCAGCAGCCCTGGAACATCTACGCGGCGCCACTGTGTTCACCAAGCTGGACCTCCGCAGCGCGTACAACCTCATCAGAATACGTGAGGGGGACGAGTGGAAAACGGCTTTCGTGACCCCTACTGGCCATTATGAGTACCTCGTCATGCCGTATGGACTGGTCAACGCCCCCTCCGTATTCCAAGACTTTATGCATGAGGTGCTCCGGGAGTTCCTGCACCGGTCTGTCCTGGTCTACATTGACGACATTTTGATCTACTCCCGGAGCCTGGCCGAACATCGCCGACACGTTGCGGAGGTCCTCCAACGCCGATTACCACCTCTTCCTGAAAGCCGAGAAGTGCACCTTCCATCAGCCTTCCGTGCAATTCCTTGGCTACAACATCGACCACAGTGGCGTCCGCATGGACGAGAGGAAGGTCACAGCAGTGAAAGAATGGCCCATTCCCTCCACTATCAAAGAGTTACAAAGGTTCCTAGGATTTGCCAACTACTACCGCCGTTTCATCCAGCACTATAGTTCCATCACCGGTCCACTCACCAACCTCCTCCGTGGTAAGCCCAAGTCTCTGTCCTGGACCCCAGCCGCCACCCAAGCCTTTGAGGCCCTCAAAACCGCCTTCACGACCGCTCCCCTCCTGGCTCACCCTGACCCAGAGCTCCCCTTCATCGTCGAGGTTGACGCCTCAACCACCGGAGTGGGAGCGGTATTATCCCAGCAGCAGGGGAATCCCAGCAGACTCCATCCATGCGCTTTCTTCTCCAGGAAACTCAACCCGGCGGAAGTTAATTATGACATCGGCAACCGCGAACTCCTCGCCATCAAGCTTGCCCTGGAAGAATGGAGGCATTGGCTTGAGGGAGCAAAACACCCTTTCGTCGTCTTAACAGACCACAAGAACCTGGGATACTTACGAGATGCCAAGAGACTAAACCCCCGCCAGGCCAGATGGGCTCTGTTCTTCACGAGATTTAATTTCACCATCTCCTACCGCCCCGGATCGAAGAATGTGAAAGCCGATGCCCTATCTCGTATCCACAGCCTCGATGAAAGCAACGAGGATCCAGAGCCCATCATCCCCGAAAGACTCGTAGTGAGTCCCATCTCCTGGTCGGAAGAGACGCTCCCCGAGTCCAATGCCTCCACCAGCATTCCGCCGGGTTGTCCCCCCGGATTGAAGTATGTACCCCGGTCACGAAGCACACCCCTCATCCACTCAACTCATACTTCACTGGGCACTGGCCACCCCGGGGTCAACGAAACCCTCTCGCTGTTAAAACAGCGCTTCTGGTGGCCCAACATGACATCCAACGTCAGGAGGTACGTACAAGGGTGCAGGGAATGTGCCGTCTCCAAGAGTCCACGCCATCTTCCCTCCGGAAAACTCCAGCCTCTGCCCGTTCCCACTCGTCCCTGGTCACACCTAGGAGTGGATTTCATTACCGACCTTCCCGTCTCCGATGGATGCACATGTGTGCTGGTAATCGTCGACCGCTTTTCCAAGTCCTGTCGTTTAATTCCCCTGCCTGGACTCCCCACTGCCATGGAAACGGCAGAGCTATTATTCAACCATGTAATTCGCTACTTTGGATTACCTGAAGACATTGTATCAGACCGTGGTTCCCAATTCACCTCCCGAGTCTGGAAGGCCTTCTTCAAACTCCTAGGTGTGACCATAAGTCTCTCCTCCGGATACCATCCACAGACGAACGGGCAGACGGAGAGGAAGATACAGGAGATCGGCCGTTTCCTACGTACCTTCTGTCACGGCCACCAGGACTCCTGGAACCAGTTCCTGGGCTGGGGCGAGTATGCCCAGAATTCGCTCCGTCAACCCACTACAGGCCTTACACCTTTCCAATGCGTGCTCGGCTACCAGCCCCCACTCTTCCCCTGGGATGGGGAATCATCAGACTAAGAACACACAGACAAGTATCAGTTCCAGTTCATCGGCTCATCGACCTTATCATCTGCCATCACTCACCTGCACTCTTCTCACGCTCTGCTTTACCTGAAATAAACCTGTTAACCCTTACCTGTGTCTCCGCTCCCTTCTGTATGTTACATAACCATTATTTTCTGTGTTATGGTGCTTTTCCACTGCATAGTACGGCTCGATATGTCTCACTTAAATAGTACCACCTTGGTTGAGGTTCCAAGCTAGTCGTACCGTTACTAAAATGTGACGTCTAAACACTGCAGATCACTGATTGGTCAGAGAGAATAATCACTACCAGCATCATTGGCAGTAGAGGTGGTGCAACTATAACGAACAGTCTATAATCCCACCCACTTTGAAGTGGTACTAACTGCAGTGGAAAAGAAAACCGAACCAAAGCGAGCTTAGCTGTGCCGAGTCATACCACGCAGTGGAAAAGCGCCATTAGCTGTCATTGCAGGTTCTAGAACTAATATTTATGAATTATTCTAATAGTTGATCAAAGATGTCTTCAGGAATTTGTCACTCTTTATAGGGTGCTAGTTAGTGACCTCCTTTGGGAGATTATTGAAAAAGAGTCCTGAACAATTCATCATTTTGCTGATTTCTGAAGAGAGACATTTTAACTTCAGTTCAATTATAGACCAAAGAGAATTCAAACATTCCCATTTCCAAACTTTCCCCTCCCAACTCTTCACCGCTATAGTGTGGTTGAGATGTGCTTTTGGTTTTGAAGCTCGGTCAGTTTTCTGACAAATTCTGTGAAATTAGGTTTCCTTGAGCTTCATTAAAAATAAAAACAAAAATGATCTGAGGCCTAGTAAACTTTTTGAAGAACACAGAGGCCCTGGGTTTGATTTTTTTAAAAAATGTTTATATATATATATATATATATATATATATATATTTTTTTTTTTTTTTTTTTTTTTTTTAAAGGCATAAGTACGAGATGCATCACATCATGAATATTCCAAGGTTTGTTTACTTCATCACTTTATATGACAACAAAATCAATCAGCACATTCTCAAGTTGGTCTAAAATTTGTAGAGAAATTTTGAAGACCCTCTAAAACCCTCTAGAAAGAATAAGTTCTGATAGAAATGAACCCTATAAAGCCTATACTGTATTATATTTGATGAGTAAATTATTGAGGCATCTAAATTATCAACACTATCAAAACTTTGCTGAAAACCTGTTGTACACCATCTACTACATGCCTTCTGATGTCTGATTGATAGTTTAGCTTGAGCTACCTTTTCGGCAAGTAAAAGGCCTCTTAGTATAATTGTAAAAGTGCCGACCTTCACGGTGTGGTTCACTTGTCTTTTTGCTGTGAAATCTTTACTGATTTTATAAAGTAAATGTAAGACTAACTTTTATATTGCTAGTAATATTTCAAGGTGAACTTACTGGACTGAAACAGCTTAGGTTTATTTGATTATCCATATATATATATATGTACATATTAGAAAAAGGATTTTGAGGAACATTTATTTAATCTCAGTCATCATTGTATTGCATTGCATTATATGTTTTGAAACTACAGAGCTTTAATCATAAAACTAAGGATTTAAATATTGTCGAAGACACACTATTGGGAGATAAAGTGACAAAATTTATACTATTTTATGCAAAACACAAAATCAGCATCTGCACCAAATTGTATATTTTTGCTCAGTTTGGGCCTCTGAATAAAATTTTAGTTTTTCTCCATATTCTCACCATATCATATTATATGATAACATAACATAACATAACATAACATAACATAACATAGCCATAAAGGCCTAAACATGATACTCAACAATAACCACATATGCAAACTTTTAATATTATATATATATATATATATATATATATTAGTCTAAAGAATCATTAAACTGTTACATAAAAATATGAAATAATAGTCTGATTATCAATAATAATAATAACAATATGATTATTATTATTAGTAATATTATGTCAGGCTTTACATGGGTAAGGTGAATTAAATGATTATAAATAATCATAAATAATATACTGTAATTTAAAAATATTGAAAGTGTGGAGAAATATTGTTGAAGGTACAAATAGAAGATATGTTTCATTTTTAGTATATTTGCTAATTATTGCTTTCATTAAAAACTTGGATTAATTTCCAAACAGTTTTATCCTCAATAATGCAGTCAATTTGTAGTGTGCTGGGTGACATTCATTAGGAATAGAAAAGCAGCAGTCAGTACTTCTTGAGACATCAGATAGTAGCAGAAGAGTGTTCATTTAAAACTATTGTTTCTAATGACTCTCAATAGTGAAGCAATTAAAGATCTTGCATTAGCAAGAGACTAATGAGAAAGCATAATTACACTGTAATTCGTAACAAAGTTCTTCAGGTTCCCTAAAAAAAAGTTGAGCTCTTTAATACACAAACTTCTTCAGTAATTACTGATCTGTTTTAACACATTTAGCAGGAGTGTGTTGAGTTAATGAATTGCTTGGAAAGCATCTGAAGACAGACTTAATTGCAAAGCTGACAGTTCTCGCAGCATCATTATGCCGCAGTCCCAGTTGAATAGCATTCTGCAGCTAGATAAACAATTTTCATGGCAGCTTCTATGCTGCTACTTTCTGGCCAGCCATTGATACCACTGTTTATTCTTTCAGATACATGGAGCGTGGCAAGCATGAAAATGCGACATTACGAGAGGAATTCTTTATTTTCATCTCATTAATAAAACCTGAGTGGAATGCAAAATAGCAATTTAGGACTGTATAATGCGCAACTCTAATCCCAAACCTGAGGTCCAAATATTACAAGAACAAACACAGAAATATTCAATAATCACATATTCAGGAGCTTGTAGATTAAGATTGTCACTTAAAGATGAAGTGTGTAATTTTGTTTTGAAAATACTTTTTTTTCCATCTTAGCTAAATATGGAGTGACATATAGTGAGATAGATGAAGGTTAATTACTGAAAAGTGTAACACTGTGACTCTGTGGTGCTTTCAGAACATTGATCTGCTTTTGTGAGCATCACGACACACTGATTCAACCAGTGGAGGGAGTTTGGGGCAGGACTATCTGTTTGTATTGCAAATGGTAGAAGGGAGTATTTGAGAAACCTGTTTAAAAACAGTCATTATTTTGCAGTTGCCTTTTGGTGGTACTTGTGGTGCAGAAATGACACTATTTAGCCTCAGAGGAAGAGTTCACCCCAAAATGAAAATTGTCATTTACCCTAATGCTATTCCAGTATTCTACAAAAATTATTTGAAATACGGCAACATGTCAGTAGCATCTAACCTCACTTGTTATTGCATGTGATTGCATCATGATGTTGATGGGTCACACAAGAAGCAGTGAAGTTTGATGCTATTGACCTGCTCTATATACAAACTGATTTGAGAGTGAATAACCACTCATTTCAATCTGTCCATCATACAAAGTGATATCGCTTCAGAAAACTTTTAAATTGCTTTTATGTCCTATTTACAGCTTTAAAATGACGGACCCCCTTGACTTACATTCCATGTGTAACCCCTCCGGTTCTACTTGCACCCCTACTAGCCGGGTTTGAACCGCCGTTTCCAGCATGGGAGGCTGGTGCACTATAACAAGGACGCTAAAGACACCAGCCTCTAGCGTACCTCTTGAGGCTAGGGGAGTGAGGTTTTACCTGCACAGCTCTCACTAGCTGGCCTCCGATACACTCACCCCCTTAAAACCTCACTCCCATCCGGGTCACAGCACCAACGTAACCTCTCCGTTTCTACTTGCACCGCTCCAAGTGGAATTTGAACCGGCATGGGAGGCGGGTGTGCAAACAAGGACGCTAAAGACTGCAGCCTCTAGCGTACCTCTTGAGGCTAGAGGAGTAAGGTTTTACCTGCACAGCTCTCACTAGCTGTCCTCCGTTACACTCACCTCCCTAAAACCCACTCCCATCCGGGTCACGGCACCAACATAACCCCTCCGTTTGTACTTGCGCCATTCTGAGTTGAATTCGAACTGGCATTTCCGGCATGGGAGGCAGTTGTGCTAACAAGGACGCTAAAGACTGCAGCCTCTAGCGTACCTCTAATTATTGCTTTCATTAAAAACTTGGATTAATTTCCAAACAGTTTTATGCTCAATAATGCAGTCAATTTGTAGTGTGCTGGGTGACATTCATTAGGAATAGAAAAGCAGCAGTCAGTACTTCTTGAGACATCAGATAGTAGCAGAAGAGTGTTCATTTAAAACTATTGTTTCTAATGACTCTCAATAGTGAAGCAATTAAAGATCTTGCATTAGCAAGAGACTAATGAGAAAGCATAATTACACTGTAATTCGTAACAAAGTTCTTCAGGTTCCCTAAAAAAAAGTTGAGCTCTTTAATACGCAAACTTCTTCAGTAATTACTGATCTGTTTTAACACATTTAGCAGGAGTGTGTTGAGTTAATGAATTGCTTGGAAAGCATCTGAAGACAGACTTAATTGCAAAGCTGACAGTTCTTGCAGCATCATAAGCAGTGAAGTTTGATGCTATTGACCTGCTCTATATACAAACTGATTTGAGAGTGAATAACCACTCATTTCAATCTGTCCATCATACAAAGTGATATCGCTTCAGAAAACTTTTACATTGCTTTTATGTCCTATTTACAGCTTTAAAATGACGGACCCCCTTGACTTACATTCCATGTGTAACCCCTCCGGTTCTACTTGCACCCCTACTAGCCGGATTTGAACCGCCGTTTCCAGCATGGGAGGCTGGTACACTATAACAAGGACGCTAAAGACACCAGCCTCTAGCGTACCTCTTGAGGCTAGGGGAGTGAGGTTTTACCTGCACAGCTCTCACTAGCTGTCCTCCGTTACACTCACCTCCCTAAAACCCACTCCCATCCGGGTCACGGCACCAACATAACCCCTCCGTTTGTACTTGCGCCATTCTGAGTTGAATTCGAACTGGCATTTCCGGCATGGGAGGCAGTTGTGCTAACAAGGACGCTAAAGACTGCAGCCTCTAGCGTACCTCTTGAGGCTAGAGGAGTTAGGTTTTACCTGCACAACTCTCACTAGCTGGCCTCCGTTACACTCACCCCCTAAACCTCACTACCATCCAGGTCATGGCACCAATGTAATCCCTCCATTTCTACATGCACTGCTCTGAGTGGAATTCGAACCGGTGTTCCCAGCATGGGAGGCAGTGGGTGTGCTAACAAGGACTCTAAAAACTGCAGCCTCTAGCATCAGACACTAGAGCGCCTCTTGAGGCCAGGGGAGTGAGGTTTACTTGCACAGCATTTCCGGCATTGGAGGGGGGGTGTGCTAACAAGGACGCTAAGGACTGCAGCCTCTAGCGTACCTCTTGAGGCTAAGGGAGTGAGGTTTTACCTGTACAGCTCTCACTAGCTGGCCTCCGTTACATTCACCCCCTAAACCTCACTACCATCCGGGTCACAGCACCAACATAACCCCTTGTTTCTACTTGCACCTCTCCAAGTGGAATTCGAACCGGTGTTCCCAGCATGGGAGGCAGTGGGTGTGCTAACAAGGACAGCCGCCTCTAGCATCAGACACTAAAGCGCCTCTTGAGGCCAGGGAAGTGAGGTTTACTTGCACAGCTCTTACTTGCTGGCCTCCGTTACATTTGGACAAAAACAGCTAAAAGATTCTTCAAATATTTTATTTTGTTTTTTGCAGAAGAAAGGACATTTTTGAACAGGAGGGTAAACAATGACAATTTTCATTTTTGGGTATCCCTTTAACTTTTTTGTAATCATAATAAAGTAAAGCATTATAGACAAAACATTGTTTATCCATTTTCCATAGAGAATATATGATTTATAGTATCTGCTTCAGCTGTAGACTGCAGTAAGTTACTGGACAGCAACGAAACAAGAAGCACTTACAGTATAGTGTGCATATGTATATGTGTGTCTCCATGTGTGTTTCTGTGAACTGGAATCAAGAGAGCAAAAGGCAAAGAGAGAACACCTGGCCCACAGTGCCCTTCACTGAGCAGTACTGAGCACTTCCTGTACAGGTTGCCCCCATTATGTGTCTGGTATGCATGTTTAGCAAGCTGCCAACATTTCCTTCCTCAGCTAAAGATACACTCTGAACCCTGACCGATACAAGGTCAAGAGGTCACGCTTTGCCCCCTCAACACCATGCGACCTCAGAGCAACACACATAAAATTTCAGAAAGCATTGACTTCACACTGCCATGAGATTGATATTTCATTTTATAACAAACTGATCAAGAAATAAAATATCTTCTAAATCTAAATATTTAGAATATTAAATTTAAAATATTTTCCAGTTTGTCTGGAAAAGTTGAACTCCACTCTGCAAGTTAAAGCCCTTCAACTATTTCTTTAAAAGCCATTGAAACCAAGGTATTATACATCATTATTCCTGTCATTGCTTTACTAATAAATAATTGTAGCTGCATATATTGTAGCCATCAGAATGCTCATGTCAGTGTGCCCTCATGTTATTTGACAGCTGGATATGCTAGCAGCGAAAGACTGAAGTCAGATGAAAGCTAGAAGCTGTTGTGTTCTTGTCTCATGACTGACCTCCTCACCAAACTGGCTCAATGTGAATATGCGTTCAGTGTCTGGTGACCCGCCTCCCTGCGTCCAATAATTCCTCTCCGGGCCACATCACATTCCATGACAGTGGCCCACAACGCGGCTCTTCCAGCCTCAGCCAGCAAGCAAATAGTTGGAGAGATAAAGCGGGACAGTTGCGGGTCAGCGGATCAACCGTATTGCTAAGATGATTGTTCTGCCAGCCTTCTGTTGGAGCTGATGTGGCTGGAGCATAAGGGCTGGGCGAAAGCCGCTTTGCTAGAGGCGGCTCTGGCTCCAAAAACCTCTATTGTCTCTGGGCTCGTCCCCCACTAGCCCTGCGCCTGCCTGGGTAGAGGGAAGCCTGATGGCTGATGGAGGAGCCAGCCAAACCGACAACCTGCCCACGTCTACGATTGTTCAGGCCTGGTCTTTGGCACAGACGCCTCCACTGCAACATTTTTACACAACAGTGAGGAAGTCTCCATGTTAAAGAGGACGTGTTTTCAGGGCATCTCTCCTGGCTCATTCTGATACGCTTGTCAAGGGGATTCATGGTTGTAGGCGCCAAACTGTTTCTGTTGATGTTCGGTGTGCTAATAAACACTTTTATGTATTTTCCTTATAGTGGATGAATATGATTTTTTTTTTTTTTTTGTACATTTAAGCATTTGGCAGATGCTTGTTTCCAGAGTGACTTACAGTGCATGAGGTCTATGTTTTATCTGTAAATGCATCTTGGCATTTCTATAACTGTCCTCTACCACAGGGGTTTACAAACTTAGGCACAGGGTAATCATTACCATGCAAACAATAAGAGTGAGAGAAATTAAAATTATATGCATTATATCATATAATTGTCCCTGCAACTCCATGCAGTAATCTTTCCTCGTAGTCTTTCAGCCTTGGTTTGTTGCACAGTGCACATGACAGTGTAGGTTGTTCTGCTTATATAAATGAGAAGATTTTACCATGAACAATATTTATAAATGAGGCATATATATATATACTACTTTTTAAAATAACTATTTTTTAAATGCAATTGAAACCAAGGTATTACACATCATTATTCCTGTCATTGCTTTACTAATAAATAATTGTAGCTGTATATATTGTAGCCATCAGAACACTCATGTCAGTGTGCCCTCGTGTTATTTGACAGCTGGATGTGCTAGCAGTGAAAGACTGCAGTCAGATGAAAGCTAGAAGCTGTTGTGATCTTGTCTCATGACTGACCTCCTCACCAAACTGGCTCAATGTGAATATGCATTCAGTCTCTGGGGGGCAAAATGGTACCTTTATGGATAGAACAGCTTTCACTGGGCAGAACCCTTAAAGGGACAACTTGTTACCTTATATACCCCTAAAAGGTGCATATTGGTACCTTAGAGTAGTAATATGTAACCTTTTAGGGGTAAAATGGCACACAATTGTCCCTTTAAGGCTTTACTGCCCTAGTTACAAGCTGCTGTACCCCTAAAATGTACATTTTGGACATTTTATCTGAGAGTGTTTTGTAATCATTACACTCACATCATGTTCAGTGTCTGCTAAACTAAATATTTGATGTTTACTAACCACAAAAGTTATCCACATATTATATTATAACTGTGTGTTACTGCCATAGACATACTTTGACACAGTCATCTGTGGCTGATAACAGAAGACTTCCTAATTGTAACATTGAAACATGCATATTCTGTAAAGCTGCTTTTGTGAACAATGCTATACAAATAAACTTGAATGTAACTAAACTTTTTTATTTATTTATTTATTTTTTGTAGTAGATCAGCTAGCTACGAATGTTTCCTTGACAAAACAGTTCTAAGCGAAGACCTCTGGCTGTGCGTTAAATATCCTGGAAGCGCAGGTTTCATCGTGACCCGGCGTGCTCTATTGTTCCGTCAGCGTTATTCCACAGACCCCGTGCTTAGATAAATCCATCCCTCCCCCTTTGTCAGGAAACGATATGATTCCCAGCCCAGGGTGGTTAACCCTTTCAAACAGCCCGAGTCTGAACACACCCCCGTCACCTCCCCCTCGTTCCGGCGCTCGTGGCAGCACAAAGGGGTTTTGATTGGCCAAATATTAGCTCGGAGAAGCCTCATTTAGGGCTCTCTTCCTCATCTGCTCCTGCTCTCCCCGGTAATTAGCCCAGTCGTGGCAGTCACCTCATGCAGCTCCAGCCTGAGAGAGACACTTGACACGGCAGACATCAGAGGGATTTGGAGGAGCCTCTCACAGCGGCCCAACAGTTCTTAATTAACCACTTAGGTATCCGTGCGCTCGCTGCCTTCCAAACGGTCGGTCGAGGGAGGGGGTTCTTCACCGCCGATCTAAACACCAGGGGAAGCGCACTATCAAAAGATCTTGTAAATGAAGGCTTGTGTAAATTATTTTTAATGATTCCCTCCTGGCACGTCATTATGTGTGTAGACGCGCGCAGGAGCTTCAGAGACGGCTCATCCTTGGCGAGGTCAGCCGCACAACCACTGTAACTAGCTGCTGCCTGTAAATGGCTTATTAATTAGTACTGTGGTTTTACATAGCTGTGAGCTCTGATGTATGGAGATGGAATTGTAATTGTGTGGGATCGGAAATGATAACCCATCTCAGGGCTACTTATGCAAATTGCCATATTAGAAAATCATTACCTATCCAAACACCGCAGCACAATGTGCATTACAATGATGGATTTTATGATAATTGCGGTTTAATTTCTTCTGTCTGGATTTTGGAAAATAATTTGGCCGTTTTGAGTGCGATTAATTCTGTATTAGTCGGAGCTCAGCATAGGGTCTGTAATTAATTCGTGCTGAACTCAGACCGTGGAGGTTATGATCATTTTAGGAAACGGGAGATGGACTTGTTGCGCTCGGCCGTAGAGTCCTATTCAGAATGGACAATGAGGCGTACGATCGTTTTCCTCCAGCGTGAGCCTTGCGCAGGTTCTGCTGATTGTGTGAAATAGCCTGCGGTGAAATGATCAGGAGCAGCTATGAGTTATGATAGCACATGCAGCACTGTGGTCAAATACAGCTGCTTTAAAATTCATTTGTGCTTAAAAATTATTCATGCAATGGTTTTGGGGACACAAGGTCAATACAGATGAGGATGCATAAGATTCACTTTTTCCTTTCCAATTTGTGAACCTACTTGAACCTGGCTTATGCGTAAAGAAACAAAACTCTACCTACATGTCACATCATTTTAATGTAGAGAAGACAGAAAAAAAAAAACAAAAAAACAAAGATAAGATGAAAAAGTGCCCTGTCAATCAATCAATCAATCAATCAATCAAAAATATTTCTGTTAACTAGATCAGGGTTTCCCAAATTGGGGTTTGTGAACTGGGGGTTCTTGAAGGAACTGTGTGGGGTTTGTAAAAAGATAATAATTAATTAAATCATAAAATGCATAAAGCTGAAACAAATCATTTTAAAATAAACAATCAAAATAAAACACTTACAAAAAAATATTAAGTATTTTATTTACCTGCATGCCATTAACTGACATCTGAACCGTGAACATAAGGATGTGTTCTTAAATTACTGAAATATTAACTTTAATAATTATTTTCAGGTAAAGGACAAGGGAGTTTGACTGAAAAATAATAATAATAATTGGGAATCCCTGAACTAAACTAGTGGATAATACAGTATTTATCAAAAAAAAAAAAAAAAAAAAAGTACTCACCTGCTTGTTATTGTATGTGTGTTGTTTTACGTTCTTTGTGGAACAAAATAAAATATTTGTGAATGTCCATTTAGTATGAGAAGATGGCATAGCTGTTAGAACTAAATAAATAATAAATGTAATAATAATAATAATCATAAAACACAATAAAGAAGTCACAAAAGTAAGGCACAAGGTATTTGCAGCGATTATAGCAATAAATACTTGGTGCATAGAGTGGCAGATACTATTTGCACATCAATGTATTGTAGTATGGCCTACTATAAAACAGTATGCTATATGTAATATTAACAACAAATTCAGTGTATATGGTTATATTTATTAAAATCATAAATGAACGCTGTCTTATTGGGACATTACTTGTCCCTGTCCCTAAAGCCCTCCCGTACACTGTACCCCAAACCTACCCAATAAACACTTTATTCCCACTATTAAATACCCATTAGGCACTTTATTTCCAATTTTTGATTATTTTCGTAATTTTTATTTAAAACAAACAATGGGAAACGACAGAACAATGAGTTTGGAAAAAGGCGGCTTTGAACTGTCAAAAGCTGACGCCACCCTCCTTACTCTATCTGCCAACAAGGCGGGCTATTTGCCCTTGGTGTATATAGAGACTCCATAAAAGTAGTACATACAACGCAAGCCTTTTCAAGTAATAATGCAAATAATTTTTAGATAATTCATGTAAATCATTATGCAACTCTTAAGTCACAGGTTTGTAACCAAACGCAGTAGTTGACATCCAACCTGTGCCATATTTGATTTGAGAACTGCATAATGAGTTCAAAATTTGATTTGGGGGTTAATTATTAACATAAATTCTTGTGAAAATTATATAGTGTACAGGTTGTATGGATAATTATTTAATTATAATGTTTTTGTCCTTTTTGAAACTTTACTGTTGCAATTTAGGTGCTAGATCAGTCCTTCCCTAAATATTGACAAACTACATCAATTCGTTTTTATATTGTGAGATGTATTCTTGATTTTAAATATCTGTTGATTTGTTACAAAGAGTAGATCACATCAAACCATTTCACAGATCAAGCCTTTCACTGTTAATTGCTATCAAAATGTGTCATTAACTTGGAAAAGTTTGTACTCTGTCTCAGCAACATTAATACAAATTTGTGTGAATGTAATTAGCTTCCAGCCCAGCGCTCAGACAAGTGCTTTGTAGTGCAAGTCTTCCGAGAATCATTACCAACTTTATATTCATGTGGAGAACAAATGGAACAGCTACCCGGCGTAGCCTTGATGAATTTCACCCGAGGCTAGAAGAGGATCATGAAAAAACTGTTGCACTCGACAGGTTGAAAGACAAGACGTTCGGTCCGACACTTTTGAAATAGTGGCATCCAAGATCAAAAGGGATGCATCTCTTGTACAAACTGCAGACAGTCTAACCATGCCACTTCATGGTGGGCATCCTCAAAAGAATGAAAATGAACGCTTGATACGCTAAAACAGAAGGAAGGCAGAACAGGGCTGTGTTTTTGTATATGCCAATGGTAATGTGTCCAGTCAGTGTTCACCTGCTCCTAGGCACATTTACTAAACAATTGCACAACTTTTGTGTGTGGGATTTCAGAACAAACCTGCATCTTATTCAGTAACTTCAGTTAAATACAAGATTGTTTATATAACACTTTTCACAATACATATATAGTTTCAAAGTAGCTTTACAGAATATTTATATTTCAGTCTTACAATTAAGGATGTATCAGTCAGAGATGTGTGTGTCAAAATAATGTTCATATGGCAGTAATATACAGTTATAATATAATACATGTCATGTGGATAGTTAACGCCATGCATTCAGTTAAGCAGACTCAATCAACATTTTAGGCAGTGATTACAACTTGGGCCTTGTAATGATTACCATATTAGGATAATATTACAATCTAGGGATAATATTTGACAGTTTTATATGTTGATCCAAAGTTACCATCTTCTGGATTTCTTTGCAACCAGTAACACAATCCAATTTTAGCTGTAATAGCACTATTTACACTAAGTAATATGCAAACACTCTCATTTCTGTGTAAATTAGGATCATTATAAATTTAATCAGTGCTGTTTGCCTGACATAATTAATATTGCACTTTTGCTGTCTGTTAAAAGCAGGAGCCGAATGAGTTTAAAGTGCCCCATAATGCTTTTTCAATATTAGCTGTTTGTGAATGTAAAAGGTATGCAAAGTTTTAAAGATCAAAGTGCACAACAAATAAAGTTATTGTCTCTAAAAGAAAGAATCGATTCTGAACTGCCGAAATGAGTCGTCAGCAATTCCAGTCTCACTTCCTGTTACAATGTAACAAATTTGAATAATGCCAGCCTATTGGCTGCCCGCAAACAACGTCTACTTTGACCCGCCCTCAAACACCGTATTTGTAGCTGAGGCCTGGAAGAGTTTGTTTGGTGTCGTCAACATGTCAAGGAGACTCTGCTTTTAGCACTGCAAATCTACTTTGCTTGCACTCCCAAATGGTGAGGATTCGTGCTTAAATTGATACAGAAAAACCGACACCACCCTTCGTATGACTGTGTATACTAGTGCTTTCAGCCTCCGGAGCTGAAATTCGGATACGATAATGCGATAATAAGATAAAGTTTAGTTTCGGAGCTGCACTGCTCTCTCGCAAAAAGCTCAACCCATGGGTTGTTACATCTGACCCAGGATCTGGGTAACACAAAAACTACCCAAACACTGGAAAAATAACCCCCCAAAGAATGACCCAAAAGGCTCAACCCAGGACTCGGGTAGAAAAAAAATAACCCAAGATTTTTTAGAGTGAATCTTCGAAATGAACAGTTTTCTCTTTGAGAAATGAGGTGCTGTGCAATGTATATTATGAGAAAATTAAAGTGTTTTTTGACCTTGGATGCATATAAATGTATTGTAGGAGACCTCCAAAACAAAAGTAGGAACCTTTAAAATAGCATAATAGGGGTGGTTTAATAAAAAAAAAGAAAAAAAAAAAAAAAAAATTAAAAGAGACGTACATTTTCTATTGATCATGGCAGCAGTTATTCATAAAATCATGGAGAAAAGCGATATGACTGAGTGCAGTCTCGGAATTTTCCGCATTTTAAGGAGTCGATTCAGATGCTGGAATTCTGTACAGTCGCAGTGAAGTATGTCAGACTGCATAAGTCTGCTGAATCTTCCACGATCGAGAACCAACCAGGAATTCTGCCTTTAGTGAATTGGACGATAAAGAAGTGCAGATTGCACATGCAAATAAACACTGTGAGGCAGAAGTCAGAAATGTAATGCAATCAGCACCTGTTGATTTCCTTGTAATGATAACACATGATCAATGTTTTATTTGCATGCTTGGACTGACCCTAATACATCATATTCCTGTCATAATTTTATGTGTTGTCTAAGCGTATTACAAGGCCTTGCCTAAGTTATTAAGCAGCTGCTCCTGTGCCCAGCTGAAGAGGTCATTGTGTGTTTTTTCTTGGACTTGCTCTGCCTCTCTGAAAATCACACTGTTGCACACTCATAGCCAAGCATAATACAAACCGTATGTCCCAAGAAGCTATCAGTTGCATTAAGCATGTCTGACTGTTTTAACAGGCTTCGCCCCATGAAACAAACACACACACACTTACACCCTCATACATTATTCGCCTCCGTAACACTTGGTGTTGTCATGCCCAGTGGATGAGACGTTTTATAGTTCTCGGCTATCAAACTGTTTCTGCTATATTTTATGCCCTGCATGACACATTACAGATTTCATCTGAAGCAAACAGTTGGCAAATATATGATGAATGTGTAGACAGCTGCTGGTCACAAATACCTGGGGATCAACAATAAACATGTTTATCTCGATTCCCGTTTTAATGTCTGTCAGGCTGCAGGGTGTTTCGTGCCAGAGTGGCGGGAACAAAAGAATAGGGCATCAGATTCTGTGCATTGTGTTTATTAAAATTAGGAAGTGCTACTTGCAATTATTCTTATTAGAATGTCGTAATCTTTTTGTTCGCAGTTGTCACTCATTGCAAAACGAATAACAGTGTTGTCAAAAGAGCTACGACTTAGCTTTGTCAAAACAAATGAAAAACTGTAGCGACCTTCCGAGGACAGTTACATGGAGATCATGCAGGAAGAGTTCCACTTCCCCCTCCAAGCCCTGTGCTGATGGACACACACTGCAGCCAGTGTTTTTTCAAGGGAAGGTCTGTTTATTCTACAGGTAACGATCCAAATCCGACAGACATTCGCCCCTCAGGAGGTGAGGTGCTCACTCACTTTTGTTATTTCATCTCCTCTGTGAAATCCATTAGGTCAGACGTACAGCTTTCTTAGCGCGCATGTTCTGTATTCGT
Source organism: Ctenopharyngodon idella (assembly GCF_019924925.1). Classification (NCBI taxonomy): domain Eukaryota; kingdom Metazoa; phylum Chordata; class Actinopteri; order Cypriniformes; family Xenocyprididae; genus Ctenopharyngodon; species Ctenopharyngodon idella. The sequence continues at coordinate 6,210,828 of NC_067235.1, read as the reverse complement.
TTCAGATTTTGAGCGATGGCATTTCCCACCGGTTCCGAAAGGAAAATGTGGCCACGTAGAGATTTGCAAGCCTGCTCTAATGTCTCTGTCAGGAAATTTGATGAGACCCTTAATAATGTGATTGGAGCAGTGTTGACGGTTTGCTTTTCTTTTGAGTTTTTTTTTTTTTTTTTTAATATGGACATTTTTGTGACGTTAATATTAGGGAGAAGAAAGGAAATTATTTGGCGAATGGTAGCAACAAGGAAATGTTGCAAGCCAGATTTAAAATACCACATGAGCACCATGGCTCAATGTGTATTCTGTTGCATATGTAGCAATTATTTATTTGTTATTTATTTGACAACAGAGAAAAGAAATGTTGCAAGCCGAATTTGAACTCGATTCGCCCACATGAGCAGCATAGCTCAATATGTCAGCACGTTTTACATTTTATTTCTGGTCTTTCTCTTATTCTTTCACTATTTCTTCATAATGACAGTAGAGAAATGAAAGGAAATTATTTGGGGAGTGGAATAAGGAAGTGTTGCAGGCTGGATTTAAACTCATCTTGACCACATGAGCACTACAGCTCAGAATATCAGAGCATGAACTATTATGTTTTTAAATTTTGCTTTTTGCTACTTTTATTGATAATAATAATTGATAGTGAAGAAAGGATTTGAACTTGCATCACCCACAGAAGCACGACAGCTCGATGTATTGTAGCATGAAAAATCAGGATTTCTTTTTTTCAATATTATTTTTGTCCTTTTTGCCACTTTTATTTATAGTGATGGTGAAGACAGAAAATTTTGCAAGGCGAATTTGAACTTGCATCATCCAGATGAGCACCACAGCTCAGTATGTCAGAGCATGAAAAATCTCTCACTCAAGACCCTGATATACTTCAAGTGAAATCGAACAACGAACTGAACAAAATCAGGCCAAAATGAAGTTCTTTTGGAGTTTGAAACAGCTTGACAAAACAAACTTTCCAGAAAAGTTCACTATGGCTGGTAAACACCTTTAAACTACCATTGGTCCATGGCGATTATGTAATATATAGGTGTGGCTCTTTGGCTCCGCCTTCTTTGATGTAGAAATCTCCGGTTCATTTCTTCTGTTCAGTCCATCGAGGTCAGACGTCTGTGAGTAAAAACACAAACACACTGGAGGGCTGCTTTATAGTAGAAAATTAAGTTGTAATTCTAATCGAAAGTGACACGATAATTTTTTTTTTTTTTTTTTTTTATGTTTAATACGGTAAAGCTGCTGCTTTATAGCAATCTATTCTATAAAGTGCAACATAAATAATGTAACTTGACTTGACTAGAGTGGCGAATTGCAGAGCTTGTTTAAACATATCCACATCGCTATTATCAGAAACTTTCTTAACTGCTGTTTTCTCACCGCTGTCATTTTTGTTGTGTTTATGTTGTTATTAAGAGGAAACGATGCAGCACATATTTACATATGAATCTAAATGCCACTTAGTTCGCTAACAGTATGGTCACGTATTTCAAACTTCTTTTTACCCCTAAATGAAGAACAAAAAAAGAACTTTGCCTTGAGAATATCAGGGCCTTCACTCACTCACTCACTCAGCCACTCACTCTCTCACTCACTCATTTACTTACTTTTAATAGCGATAGTACAGAGAGGAAATGTCTCACATTGCCCACAACGTATTATAGCATGATTTCCCCCCACCTCATTTGTTTTCAATATAATTTGTTGCTTGTTTGCCACTTTTTTATATAGTGGAGAGAGGATTACATATGTAAGCAAAGACTGTAGAGTGGTTCTCAATCAGGGGTCCAGGGGCCTTAGCCAACTTCCAAGACTATTATTTTATTTATTAAATTGTATTAACAATGCTAAAAAAAGTAATGAAAAAAAAAAAAAGCCAACTAAAAAACACAGTTCTTGAAACATCTGGAATCACAGTCCAAATTTATTGGGGTTAATTTATTTAATAGATTGAGACTCCCAGTTTGTGTTAATCAAACAGAGTGATAATGAGCAGCTTTGTCATAATTACAGAGAAAATTATTTTCGTCTACATGGGGTGCCTTCGAGTTGCATAGGTTGAGAACCAGAGGAGTGTACGCTGACGTAACCCTCCACGACTTCTGATTAAATTTGCTTCCTTTTCTGTTCTTTTCAATCAGCCGTCTAAAACACGAACCTCGGGAAAAACGGATCCGAACGGCACGGCCGGCCAGGTCTAGCAGCTGGTCATACTGGCACATGGCAGCTCTTCAGCGAGCCTTTGAGATAATAAGTTCTACATCTGCCAAAAGAAGGGCTCTGTCTGCCCAGCAAATTTACAACTCACTAGTGGGAAACAGAGACTCCCGCAGAATTTTTTATGCGAGCTCTTTGAATTTTATTAATGTAATGCAAACACAAGCCTTCCAACACATTAAATTGTTGATGTTATGCGAATACACTCTGGGACTGCAGATTCTCATTAACATTATTTGCATGTTAATCTGCATCTTTTTAATTAGTGATATTATTTATGCACATAATTTCTACAGCATGATGCCAGCTCATGGGCACATTAATTAATCTACCGAGATACCAAACTGTTCTCCCTCACTTTTATTTGTTTACACGCTGTTCGAATTCAGGGAAAGTGACAGGGAAAAAAAGATGCCCAAAGAATAAAAGTAAGAAGACAAGATTAACTAAAAGCTCTTTTTGTTTTTCATAATTCATATTGTAATATTAGCCAAATGTCGTGTCTCTTCCCTAAGAGATCGGTTATTCAGTTACACTACCTTGATGTATTATTAAAATTTATAATGGACTCCGGAGGCCTTGCTTCGTTCTCCTCTTCATTTACAGAATACACTCAATGTTATTTTAATCTTCCTACATCGCCTCCATGCATAGGCAATGAGGCCGTATTTCTGCCTCGGTGTCTCCAGAGAGATTGTGCTCACCCGCACCATAAACATTTAAATCAAACACTCACATAGCCCTAAGAACAAGAGGAATACACACATCCCCTCTCGCTCGCTCGCTCTCTGTGTGTGCGTGAACTGCCAGCAGTGTGTTACATGCAGATCCGCTAATGACAGCACATCAGTCAGTGTGTAAAGAGTGATAGTGTTGCCTAATCACTTGTACAGAGTGTGTGAGATTATAATGAGGTCATCGAAGAAGTGCAGTGTTGCTAAAACGCCTCGTAGTCTCTCCCTCTCTCTTGCTCAATTCCTCTAATTATTTGGCAGACTAATGATTCTAATAATGAGTAATTATTGACTCTATGAGAGGGGTTATCCACGGCAAACAAAACCCTCTTTACTATAGAACTGTGATCATAAGTTTTCTGTCACTGTTACAGTAATTACACTCTAAAAAATGCTGGGTTAAAAACAACCCAAGTTGGGTTGAAGTGGACAAACCCATCAATTGGGTCGTTTTAACCCAGCGGCTGGGTTAAATGTTTGCCCATCCTGCTGGGTAGTTTTACTTAACTATTGTTTCAAAATTACTGTATTGCTTGCTTAAAATGAACCCAAAATATGTTGGAAATACACATTTATTAATAAGTTTAATGAATAATTAAACAACAAACATATTTTGGGTTTATTTTAAACCAGTCATATAGTAATTTTTAAACAGTAGTTGGGTTAAATAAAACTGCCCAGCACGTTGGGCAAACATTTAACCCAACCGCTGGGTATGTCCATATATACATATACTGCGTGTGTGTGTGTGTGTGTGTGTGTGTGTGTGTGTATACCAAATGTTCCCACAAGGATAGTAATACCAGTACCATTTTGACCTTATGGGGACATTTTTTTTTGTTCCCCATGAGGAAAACATCTTATGAATCATAATAAATGAAGTATTTTGAAAATCTAAGAAGGTAGAAAGTTGTCTGTGATGGGTAGGATTGGTGTAGTGGGATAGAATATACAGTTTGTACAGTATAAAAATTATTATGTCTATGGGACGAATCAGAAAATCAGTGGTATTGTTTAATGGCAGGAATGCTGGGACACACGCTCTCGTCTTTGATTAATACAGCCTGTTAGTAATTGGAGACTTTCCAGCAAAGCACTTCAGTCATCGTAGTGTATTACATGCAACAATTAATATAAAATCCAATAAACCTGCACTGCCACAAGAGTCCTGCTACACTAAAAGAGCTATAAATACCTGCAACTTTTAAGGCTAAATTAAATGGCTCAGATGTGTATATGCAGTTTATTGTCCCAAGAGCAAAATAATCTATGCACACAAAAGAGTGAAAAACTTCTAGATAAATTACAGTTTGACATGAACGTTAATCTTAACAGCTTTCCTGAGACATTTAGGTCAACTTAAGTCACACTTATTACCTGTTCGGCGCGTTAAAACCTTCAAAGAGCTTCTTTAAAGCCTAAGACGTCTAAACAGCCATTCATCAAAAATTGCACAATAAACTAGAACAAAGACTGATAGTATTACAATCTGCTTTTGAATTCACTATCAATATTACTAAGTTTACCCAAAGACAATAAATTGCAACTTTATAAGCAAACACATTTGCAGTCAAATGATTATTATTGAACACCATATAACATTACAATTAACTTAGAAGAAAAATGGGGAGACCCCCTATTCATTTATCCATTTCAGTTTCATAAATCATTTTGTGCTTCATACTTGTTTTTTTGTTTTGTTTTTTCTGTTTTACATTTACATTGTCCTGAAAGCCACAAAATAGAATATTTTAATGGAGTAAAAAGTGTGACAACGAGCCCTGCTTTTAATCATATGTGTTTTTTAATAAATTTACATTAAGATACAGATAAATATATTGATATTTATATACCAGAGAAAATAGGCCAAATAACATTTAAAATTCAACATCAAAATGTCAAAATGCACTGTCCCAGATTTGTTTGTTGACCCGTGTTTTGAGTGTAACGCTGTGATCACATTTTCGTTTTTTATGTGCAAATGAACGTGCTTTGAAGCATCTCTGTAGCCGCGCAGCTTAAATGAAAGCTGCGATTGCTGGTTTCATCTCTGGCGCTCTGATTTTACAGCCACAAAGGAAGTCGAGCTGAGGTGAACGTTACATGTGCTACACTAATTACCGCTAATTTACAGCAAAGCGTCTTGATTCAAGACTGTTTCTCAGTTCTTCCTTAGTGAACCTGTTGTGGTGGAGTTTGTTGTTATGGCAAATCTCATTTTTTTGTCTTCAGATGACAGAGAGCCCTGATCTCACGGGCTCACAGAGCCTACAGGTCATTCAGCATATCATGTCCAGTAACCAGATCCATTGAGAGAATGAGGAACAAATTAAAAAAAGAAAGGGGGGAAAAAACTCTTGTGGGAAAGCGAGCGACTCAACCCAGCATTCCAGTGGCTGTTCACATGAAACTGATAAGTGTGCTGAAAGTCGTGTCCCCTCCTCTTCATCCTCTTCCACCGTGCGAGTGTGTGTGAATGTGTGTCAGCGTCTCAAATCTGCCCCTGAGTCCCCATGTTTTGGGACTTGGGATTTTGTCGACCAGAGGCAAACACGATCAAAGCATTGAGCGAGCCGTTTGAAGACTAATTTGAGATCACTTTATTCCATGGCAGACATGCCAGTTTGTTTTAGAAGTGCTTAAAATGTGCAAATGAAATCAATGCCAGTGCATCCTTTTTAATCAACCTGTTAAAAGCTGAATCGCCACTGAGGATCTCACTGCACTTCCTTTTAATAAGTTATGATTATGCTTTTGGTTTTCGACAGGCCTTTTGGATGAGAAGTACATGGAGTGCTATAGTCAGATCTGAAGTCCCAAAACAAAGCACCATAATGTATCATAAAAAGTCATTGGAGTATGTTTTACAAGATAAAACAATTTCGGTCTTTCTACTTTAAAACTTCGCATTTAATTCAGTGGGTTATTTAGTTTCTATTAAAACATTTGTGAAATTTACTAGCAATATGAATTGTTTCAAAGCCATTTTTTCTTTTTTTCAATGTAGCAATCTGGTTGGTCGACAGGACAGTTGCTTCCATCTGATTGGCTAGCTTGATCATGAGCCAGTCCTTGCACTGTGATGCAAATTTAAAATGCACTTGACCATCAAGTAGAGCTGTGACAAATTACGCCAGTCTACTTTGACAAGCTGAGGCATATCGCCCTCTCGAAAAGAATGTGTTCATAACAGAGGTGGAGCGTTCCATACATGATACCTCACAGTATGTCTCCCATGTCAACTGTTATTCCAATTCGGATGAACAGGTTTGGTTATGAGCCACGCGTCCGTGTCTCGGCCCGTCTTCTCCTGCTTCTGACACCCTGTGTTCCTCAGACCCACCTGCTGTGACAGCCAGCGCCCCCTCAGCCATCTGTCACGCTACACCTCTGCATGTGTACGCTCTCCTCCTGTCAGTCAGCCATGATAATCTCCACCTGGACCCGTGCGACCTGACATCTGTCTGTCTGCATCCAAATTACTTGGACAAACTACAGGACCGGCCCGAGCCATGGGCCCTGATTCTATCAGCCGATCTGCTGACCTGACCCAGTGCCGAGCACCGTAGGAGGTCGAGTCCCGCAGGTGTAGTGAAGACTTAATCATCCTATAGCTGGGTTAGCATAGAGGAGCAAGCAACAGAACCTGTTTTAAATACACCGGCTACTTACAGGTTGATGTTTGACTTTTTTTCCATGTTAAGATATGTTTCTCATATCCCACATTAATATTCAGAGTGAACTATAAGTTATTAAAGGGTTACTTAACTGCTGGCAAAATATGATTTTTTAATAAAACTTGGCTGCCTATACAATAGAAAGGTGAGAGAAAGAGAAAAAAAAAAGCTGCTAAAAAAAAAAAAAAAAAAAAAACCTTCAACACCCATAATGCACTGGGCATGTTGCCATCCAAAGCCACTTCCACAAGTCTGCTGTGGATACGCCTGCTCAGAGTCAAATACCGCCTTGCTTTAGTAGGAAAAACTTCTTAGCAAACTTTTAGTCATAATGGCGTCAACTGGTGTTGTTCCCAGGTGCAAGAATTGAAAGAATAAACGTTCAGCGGGAGTGAGTTATTTTCATTGGATCCAGCACGTTGTAGACAGTGGCTAACGTTTGCAAAGAATCTTAAATATGGAGAGAATGGAAAATTTGAAAAACCTCTTTTTGTAGTCAACATTTCCAACTGGATGACTACGAACACAGAGGGGAAAAACTGAAAAAAAAAAAAAAAAAACTGCCGTTCCGTCAGTTCCGCCCTAACTACCGAAGCAAAGCGCCGTCACGTACAGGTAAGAAAGCGGTTGCTACATAAGAGTAGATGAGGTGTGATACAATTTTCAGTGATAAACCTATTCCTACAATAACTGTTCTGTTAATAACCCTCTGTTGATCTGACTGCCCATTAGGGGTACAAAAAGCAGAAGTATAATCTCACAAAAGCCAATAAAAATGTGTCATCTGGCAGACTTTTGTGACAATTTAAAAAAAAAAAACTTGAATTTCTTGGTCCAGGTAATACAGAGAATGAGTAAACGTTGTTCATTTACATGCAATTGCTAGAAAAAGTATGTGAACCACTTGCAGAATCTGTGAAAATGTTAATAATTTAAAAAAAATAAGGGAGATAATACAAAATGCACGTTATTTTTTATTTAGTACTGTCCTGAGTAAGATATTTTACATAAAAGATGTTTACATATAATCCACAAGACAAAAAAAATAGCTGAATTTATTAAAAATAACCCCATTCATAAGTATGTGAACCATTGATTCTTAATACTGTGTGTGGTTACCTGGATGATCTACGACTGTTTTGTTGTTTTGTGATGGTTGTTCATGAGTCCCTTGTTTGTCCTGAGCAGTTAAACTGAGCTCTGTTCTTCAGAAACAATCTCCAGGTCCTGCAGATTCTTCAGTTTTCCAGCATTTTTTGCATATTTGAACCCTTTACAGCAGTGACCGAATGATTAGGAGATCCGTCTTTTCACACTGAGGACAACTGAGGGACTCAAACACAACTATTAAAAAAGGTTCAAACATTCACTGATGCTCCAGAAAAAAACTTGATGCATTAATAGATGGGGGGTGAAAACATTTGGAATTTGAAGATCAAGGTAAATTGTATTTAATTTGTCTCCGGGAAACATGAAAGTATCTTCTGTTGCTTCCGAAGGGCAGTACTAAATGAAAAAAAAAATGATATTCAAGCGAAATAAGAAAGAATTGGACCTCTTCATCCTGTTCAAAAGTTTGACTCTTAATGCATCGTGTTTCCTTCTGGAGCATCAGTGAATGTTTGAACCTTTTTTATTAGTTGTGTTTGACTCCCTCAGTTGTCCTCCATGTGAAAAGATGGATCTCAAAATCATTCAGTCACTGTTGTAAAGGGTTCAAATATGCAAAAGATGGTGGAAAACTGAAGAATTTTTGGGACCTGGAGATTTTTTCTGAAGAACAGAGCTCAGTTTAACTGCTCAGGACAAACAAGGGACTCATGAACAACCATCACACAACAACAAAAAAAAAAAAACAGTCGTAGATCATCCAGGTAACCACACACAGTATTAAGAATCAGTGGTTCACAAACTTTTGAACTGCGTCATTTTAATAAATGCAGCTATTTTTTTGTCTTATAGATTATATGTAAACATCTTTTATGTAAAATATCTTACTCAGGACAGTGCTAAATAAAAAATAACATGCATTTTGTATGATCTCTCTTATTTTGTTAAAATTTTGCACATTTTCACAGATTCTGCAAGTGGTTCACATACTTTTTCTTGCAACTGTATACAACCGACATTGTAACAATACAAAGTTGGTTGAAAATCGGCAAAGTTAAACTTTAAGTAATGACATTTTTTTCATCACCTCTGAAATGATGTACTGTGTACAAGATTATTCTGTCGCGTAAATGACAGTGGTGGAAATTACATTTCTGTCATTTCCTTTATCTTGTTAAGGCTAATTTCATAGCTGATTAATTTTAAATACATATAATTATATATTTTCACACTTTGAAAATGTCACAATATAAAATAATCTGCTCACACAAGTAATACTTCTCTTTATTTTTATTGTTTTATTTTATTTATTATTTTTAGTCATCACATATTTCATATTTCAGTGTACTGACTTTGCAATAAAACTTTATGGACCTTTTTCCACAGACTGTGACGACGTGTTTCCATTATTATTATTTTTTTTTTTTTTACATTGCCATTAAATTACAGACAAGTTAACACTGCTGTGTGAGTATTTCTAATACAACTGCTGAGGGAGTGACGACAAATTTGACATCTTTCTCTTTTACGACCAACGTCTCTTGTTTTGTTTTTTGTTTTTTTTGTTTTTTTTTTTCTCCCCTCTTCGGTAAAGTCATAGAAACTCTATAATTTACTGTTGGAGCAAATGAGAATGCAGAATTATATTTGTTGTAGTTTCCGTTCACCACTATAGAAGTTTACCCAACTGTGATGACTTCTGCTTCTGAGAACCCCAGAAATGTGAAAAGGCTCCACTGCGGGAACGTTGTTCAGTGTGGTGGAAATGTGGCACAGTAATAATTTTTTAAAACATTACAGCATTTTTATACAGTAAATACTGAAATGTTTTTATTTGTTTACTGTTTATTTAAATGATCATATTTTAAACATAAAATAATACTTCTATGCTGTATTTAATGTCTGGGACAAGGGTGGAACAATATAATCTAAACAGAGAAGGCATTTGGAAATCAATAAATGATGACGACATGGTAAAACGTTTCTAAGTCCATTTTCATAAAGAAAATGAATTCGCTGTAATAAAAATCAACCCCTGAGACATAAAAGTGCTGAAGTTGCAGAAACTCTTTAACTGTCTCTTTTTAGCTTTCAGAAACAATTTGTAATTATTTCGGACAATTATCAGAGGAAGTCGTCCCTCCCTGTGAATAAGTGCAGTATTTCAACGGCTCGTTTCGGTCTGATGGTCTCACGATGATGTACCTGTGACCTTTATGACGGCGCGGAGCCTCTCCTCATGAGCGCCATGGCTGGGTTTCCCACGTCGGTCCGCAGGAGGAGGCCGGGGAACCGTAATGACTTTTTAATCCCAAACTGACCAGGCTGCACATTGCATATAGTGTTCAGGTGAAAGTTCCACCTACCTCTCCATTATTCTGAGGCGAGTCGGCCTGTAACCTGAATCAGCGGAAAAATAACCATCCGAGCTCGTCTACTGTATAGGCGTTACACCGCAACAATGGCGGGCTTTCTCTTGGCTCAGGCCACTGACTGGCCTTTGATGCCGCACTGCAATAGTCCAGTGCCACAGGCGATCCCCCCTCCCCTGTGTTTCTCAGGGTTTCAATGCTGCCTCTGTCTGCCCTGTTTGTTTTCAACTAATTGCCTGGAGCTCTAATAAGTTGGTGATGATGTACGGGCAGCGCCGATGACCCCTGCCAAAAGAAATATTATGTCGCCCTAAACTTGCAAAGGGGCAGGTCTTTATCAGTTTAAACATTTCTGAGCCCCTCTGGTTTCAAATGTGTGGGTCAGTATGTGCTAAAGACGGGTCATGGGAGCCCTGTAATTACAATATTATGCAAGGCATTTAGGGCCAGAGTGGAGGAACTTAAGATCTGAGTGGACCTGTGAGAGTGGTGAGCCTCAGACGAGCCGTCGCTCTGACATCCACACTGTCGCCATGTTTGCTCCTGGAACAGGAGCTGCCTGCCGATTTTGTCTGTTTTTTGTTGTTTTTTTGGCCCTGCTGAATGGGTGAATTGAACCCTCTCCGAGTTATCAAACAGTCCGGATTATGGAGTCATTGAAGGCTAATTGTTTGTGTTCTCCAGCCATTTTCAGAGTCGCCGTGGTTTCGGTAACCGTGACTCATGTTCAGATATACTCTATGGAAACGTCTGTTTGCACATGGAGTAATGGTTCTGAACTAATCCAAAAAAATGGGTCTCGAACAGCAGGGGGGGAATGGTAAATGCAAATAATAAAATGCATCTATCTAAAAATAAATGTATATACACCATTAAAAATAAAGGTTCCAAATGGGTGTTTTCGCAGCAATGCAATAGAAGATTCCCTTTCAGTGACCAGTTTTTTAAAGAACCTTTTTTTTCCCCCCTTAGTGTGTCAAATTTAATAATCTAAAGATTATTCCACTATAAAGAACCTTGGACCTCTTAAAAGTTCTTCATGAAACCATTGATGCCAATAAAGAACCTTTATTTGTAAGAGTGTAATAGTAGCAAAATAAACATACTTACCTTTATTTTTTTTCAATAGGAGAAGATCTTGTATCTTGTGTTTTTGACATAAAAAAAAAAAAAAAAAATCACAAACTTTACTGATTCCAGATACAAATGCATCTGCTGCCATGGACAGATTTCTTGAATGATCACTTTCCACTAAAACCATTAAGTAAACTACAACACAAATGATATTAAATACAGTTTCATGTGTAGTGAGGATAAACCAACTGATAAATATAATAAAAGCACACAAAAGTAATTTATGTAATTTTTGTTAATCTTGGTACCGTGTTTGGGCACCACATGATGTTAAATCTGAGTGAAAGCAGTTGAGAAGCACCTCTGTTCTGTTGTTTTTAGAGACATGCCAAGTTAACAGTTAAAACACTCGACTGGCCGCCTGCGGCTCATACATTTTTATTGCATGTGTTCTTGCAGGGTATTTATTTTTTCACACTGAAGTATGTGTGATTTCTCTGTCTTTTATTTTGTTGAACGACAGACAGCACTCTGAGCCACAAAGTCATTTCACCTGCATTAGTACACAATGAATAATGTATAAATCCCAATTATTTGGTATCATATATGCAAAGACTGTGACAGAAGGCATACAGAACGCATTAAAGGTTGTTAACCCATAAAAGGAAGTAGAAGGTCACATCTGACAGTCAAAATGCATTTTTCCTTTCCTCTGTCTTCTGACATATCAGCTGTTATGAATTGTTGTGTTGCTGTTTTCTTTGTTTTATATACCCTAATCTAAAGTGTGACCACATATATATATATATATATATAGTTTTAATAGCTATAATAATACAGTATTATGGTATCAGACTGGATTGCCATCATATACACAAATCCGTATGTCTGTTTTCACTCAACTATGCTGCAAAATGTATTCCCCAGTTCCAGTCATATTTCAAATGTAGTCTAAAGCTGATTTTATGATTATTCCTCCTTTTGAACCCCAGTAAGTGAGGTTGGCGTTTGTGTGGTGTCCTCGGGGACGGACTGTCCGTCGTGCTAGTCACCATCTCGCTGCTAATCCTGTCTTAGAAGGTTTTCTGTTAACATGGATAAGCATTGGCTTGCTATCGCAGGCTAGTAAGCTAAGCTTATGTACAGAATGCCATTGAGAAAGGCGCAGCCTGAAGCTATTGGCTGCTGCAAATGTCCATATAATTTAGCAGGCTAAATACTGAGGAATTTGCAGTGGTTAAATCTGGTGACTGACATGGCCGTGTGTCCTGATAAGAGAAGCCGAACTGTGGAGTCTTATTTGGATCAAAATTGATGCATTATTGGTGTGGAACTGTGATCTGGTTTTGCCTCTGATAAATCCATCAACCAGCAACTAATACACTACCCTGGATTACAGGCCTGAGAACAGCACAGCTTTTGGTTTTTTATATCTATGTATACTTCAAAACTCAGACTATTCAGACTTAAAGAGATACATATTTAGTAATTTCTAATAAAAACAATGATGCTAAGGAAATATCAGTATACTGTCATCAAAGTATTTTTTATTATTGTTATTGTTTATTTATTTATTTTTTTCCAAAATGGGGCAGATTTTTATTAAAGATTTACATTGTTCTTTTATTATATGAAGGTCACATTAAACTTTTACTATTACTTTCTGGAAACCTTTATTATTTAATTTTGTTATTTTCAAATGCTTATATATTATTAGACGTTAGACGTTAGATCTTACAATGTTAAAATCCACCATAAAAAAGGGTTACATTTTTTAAATGACTATATTCTTTGATAAAAAAAAAAAAAAAAAAATACTGTATACATGATCATACTAGCCCTAACCCTATCACAGCAAACGATTTTGTTTAACATTATTAGTGTACTTGTTTACCAAGTAGAAAATAAAGTGTGAGAAAAGCTTGAGATGAAATGAGAAAAATGGCAAAATATCAATTTAAAGTGCATAAGTGTGAAAGTATTTCGTATTTGTATTTTCAACATAGAATGCTAGTGAACCAAATACATAATTTGAATTATTGTGGAAATGTTCAAGATTTTTCAAAAATGAAACAAACAAAACACAAATTACAAGTCATGCACTGTTAGTAGACAAGTTAAATAAACTAGTGAGAAAGTGTGTTTTAAGAGTTTATTTTCTAAAAGTCCACAGAGCCAGAAATGTCCTGTAGCTGAAGAAACCCCCATATGGATATGAAATGTGTCTCCTCTTATTCAATGTTCATCTAGCAGAAGAGGAGAAGCTTTCTGACATGGTAAAGGTTAAGGAGGCGGACATGGTCTGTAGATTTATGAAGTGTGTGTTGTCCTCCTTTACTTGTCAACTCTCAGCAGTACTCTGTGTGTGTGTGTGTGTGTGTGTGTGTGTGTGTGTGTGTGTGTGTGTGTGTGTGTGTGTTTAAGTACTTCACACCCGCCGCTGTGCCATTTAACCCTGATGGTGTGAACAAATTTCATCAGGACTTCACACATGCAGGTGAAGCTTTTATCACTTTGTGGTTTTCTCTAGCACCCAGTTTCCTCACAGAGAGTTTTACGGACATTTACTTCAGTAGTGAGAGAGTACAAACTGTTTAAAAACTGTTGAAGTGCTTTTATTGGAGAGAGAGGAATTTCAAAACTGTGCAGTGTTTTGTGAAAAAAAAAAAAAAAAAAAAAATAAGGATGGAAGTTATTAAATTATTAGATCACAAGAGTTTTTTTTTTTTTTTTTTTTTTTTTTTTTGAGGTTTACTTTACCTGAACACAATGTTTTAAAACGCATAAATCTGCCAGTGCTGTCAGACATTTTGTTATTTATTTTTTTCATAATTTGTATGCTCAAATTTCTTGAACATCCGTAATTTCTACATTTTTTTCTCAATATGACACCTTTTCCACCGTATAATTTGGATACTGTCAAATTAATTGTAAAACTAGTCTGACAAAACATGGCCAATTATAGCAAAGGTTAGCGGTCTTAAATGACTTTCATAATATTGGACGCACTCACATAATCCTATTGCTTTTAAATGATAAACACGCATGTAGGAGTGCAGGAACACACTCAATCACAGCGTGTCTGCGGATGGTCTAATCTACTCACTGCACTTTGGCTGACACTGCGCTCACATCTCCAAGATATCTGCGAATGTTTTGTCTGTGGTTCATTTTAGTCTTCAGACCCGGGGCCACCCGACTGGTAAATCACTGGAGTCTTGATGAAATGGCTATACATAAAAACCTCTCACTTCCCTTTGCCATGTCCAGCTCTATTTTTCATTATTATTATTATTATTATTATTTTTTTTTTTTCAATTAATTATTTATTTGATAAACAATTAAGACCTGTTAACATAATATCATATGATGGCTGTAAAGGACACAGAAACAAGTTATTATTATATACTCATAATACAGGTGAATTTGGACAGCTGGTAATGTGAGGCACTTAAAGGGGTCATGACATGGATTTTTATTTATTTGTTTATTTATTTTTTAAAATTATTTTAACACTTATAATGTTAATATATATTATGCAAAGACATTATTTTCAACCTCCATTCTGTTCCTCTGTCTGAATGATCCATTTTTTTTTTTTTTTAAGGAGCGGCTCCTTTAAGGCTTGTCAGTAAAGGCCACTGTTATGATTGGCTAATGTCATTGCAAAGGAAACGGTATCAACGCCCATTCACTATTGCACATGAGTAAGTATTTTGAAAATGTTATCCAAATAAAACCGTCATTTACAGACAAAGAATTATGAAACCATTTACTTAAGGTTTGTGATGTAGCTGCTGTCAGATCCCATACAGTTGGCTGCTTTATCTTTCAACAAGTTTCTTTGCGAACTCTCCATTACACTGTGCCTCACTGATAGAACACAATGCTCCGAACAAACATATAATCCTCCGATGCGATCCGGGACGGCATTAAAATAAACCATCCACTTGTTTCCGACACTGGGATCCTCCTGAAGTCTGAAGAGAGACATAAGCAAGCTGTTTAAACTGGACGCATCAAAGCAAACGTTCTTTCACTCTTCCATTTGACTCAAGCGGAGTATATCAGAAACTGAACGCACATCTGTATACTGTAGACGGCGTCAGTGATTATAATGGGTTCTGTTTGCTTTTGACGCAACACGATGCTCACATCTAGTGTAGGCAAGTGTCAGCCATTAAGAGACTGAATGTCAGTGGGCGGGACCTATGGTGCGATTCGTCGATGTCTTGCTCTGGTGGCAGGCATATGCTAATATATTTGCCCGTGTGACATCACAGGTCACCCAATATCAGACCGAGCTGTTTTTGGAGCTAAATAAATGTTTTGTTTACAATGAGGAGGACGTTTTAAGCTGTGAAACTTGCAAGATGTTTTGACGGTACAAAGACCTCTTACATGTCAAAAGATTAAGGCAAATTTGGGGTCATTACCCCTTTAAGTTTTTGTATTTGAAGTGAAATCAAAATGGACAATTCCCTTTTTTATGGAATATTGCAGTGTTTATTTAATTTATTTATTTTGTGGACATTTTTTTTTTTTTTTTTTTTTCATGGGCCTCATAATTTTTAATCGAAATATCTTTCCCTCCCTCTTGTAATGACATTGTTTCTCTGATGACAGCCTGTCACTCACATGAGATCGACCAATACCAAACCACAACAATCCAATCAATTCCCCATGGACAAAATCAAGTCTCGCCCTATATTTTTTTCTTGTTTGATAAGACTTTCACTCAGATACAAAAGTCACAAAAGGGAAGAAAAGAGGATCACAAGTTTTGTTTCATGCTGACTTTAAAGACTTGTTAAATCTTAATTAGGCATTTAGTTCATGTCTATAGGTTTGAGATCACCTATAGAATGTGCACTAAATTGACAAAATCACCTCTTGGCAAAACAGACCAAAAAATATTAGTAGTCGGTGTTACCGGTGTTCAGTCGCAACACCGGTTTCATCACTTGCCCACCGCGGCACCGAGGTTAATTTTTTTCCCACTTTAACGCGTTAAAAATATTTGCATTTAATGCAGTTAACGCGCGCGCCCGCACGAGTATCGAGTTCTCTTCTGCTCTTAACGAACCATAACACACACAAATTATGCCAAAATGTCCGTTTTGTAGAGAGTTTTTCAGTAAGAGTAACCCACCATTCAAGCAATTGCCGTTAAAAAAATTTGAAAGTGAAAGTCGGCCTTTCCGTAACAAAACATCGAAAGCTCAGCCGAACAGCTGATCATAGCTATACAGGGCGGGTTTTTTATTTTTCATGTCAAAAACATTCCTCGTCGCGGAGAGCGCAGTTCATGCAAAGACTATAGTCTTAAAATGACTTTGGTTCATGGTTGCATAGCAATGATAGATGCCACAGGAGCGCAAGCGCTTTGGAAACAAGGAGAAAGCGACGTGGCCGCGCTTTCCACGCGTTTTTAGACGCGATATGTGAACGGCTCCATATATATCGTACTACATTATTGAATTTAATTGATTAACTTTATTGTCCCCAGGGGGAAATTCTTTTCCACAGCACTGCACTTCTTTAACACACACAACATAACCAACATAATACAAAAAACATAATACAAACGTAAATATGTAATGTAACATATATCAACAATCAACATAATGTAAATGTTGATATATTGACTGCTTACTGTTTACATTTTCATACAACAAAATATTCTGGAGGCCATTAAAGTTTTGAGAATATGATAAAAAAAAATGCTGCTGGCTGGCAACTTTTTTAGTAAACACTGATGGGGAAAGTGTTAAGGGTCCTGTCATGTGTCCCACACCAACATCCTTTTTCAATAGGAAATACATCCTGGATACCCATTTCATTGATTGTTTAATGTTTATTATAATAATGTATTTTATATAATGTAGATTTAAGTCACATTTTAATGAACATTTAAAATGTCATTACTTTATTGTGTCATTTGGTTTCATATTTTAACACAATGGCAAATTATTAAGTGTACTATATTAACTCTATTCATCTTAAAATTTGTTTTGAACGGAATCAAACTTCTATCCTAAATCAAACTTTGAATTTCAATAGATTATGAGTGCAAAGGTGTAGATAGTAATTATGTCTAGGGTTTATTGACAGGACTCTTCCTCTAAACTGAAATTGTGTGGTTCTCTCTCACATAAGCACTCTTTGTTGGTTCAAAGCTCAAACATCTGGATAGCTTGTTACACACACTATTAGGAAGGAAAAGTGTGTAAAAACAGCTTCTGACCGGATACACATGCTGAGCTGCTTTCAGGTAACAGAAAGCAGCTTTTTGCAATCATACTATATAGCTACATACAGTGACCCCAAAATATATTCTGACATTTATGCCACACTTAAAAATGTTGTTGCATTAGACACAGTCTAAATATCATCTGCAAATAAATTGTGCCAGACCTTTTCACAACCACTTTTTTTTTCTCCATTTTTGAACTAACTGGGTTCCCCACCAGTGGGTCTTCACAAACCAATGCTTTCTACCAAGTCACTGACTTTTGAACAGTATATCTATTGTTTTGTCATTTAAAAGCTAACAAAACTTTATGCCTCAAAAGTGTGATATTTCTTTACTGTAAATGGCACTTGCTTTGATATGCTGTTTTTAATGCAGTGACAATCAGACATTTGTAGGTGTGACTTCAGTGCCTGAATACATTTTGGGACTAGTGTATTTGGGGAAGAGAAAAAAAAAAAAAAAGTTCAAGGACAGTCTTTTGTCTGGGTTTGATTTTCCTCTCATAAATAGTTCTGTGACTTAATTTTTATGCGTTGCCGTTCTGTTGGCTGCTCTCTCCTGCAAGCTCCCTTCAAAATACAAATAAATACAAAAAGATGCTATTTGCATTGCGTTGCCGGCTTGCAGCTTGCCAAAACATTTCACATTAGTTTCAGCTGACTGTGTAAATTATTTCTCAAATTGATGAGCTCGGTAATATAAATAAAGGTCAAATCACAATTTCCAGATGTGCGGCGAGCTTGGATGCAGCCAGCTCATTTGGAAATGAAAATAACACTCCCAGCGCTGTTGATTCAGGCAACACGCTCAAAGACATGAGAGCTAATTCAACCTTCAGCTGCCCATGCAGTGCCACAAAAGCGCTCACTTTCACTCAGGCCAACAATGACACCGCATGACTTCTGTTAGCCGCATACACAGAGTTCAACGATGCAAAAGTCGAAAGCGTTTGAACGGAAAAGAGCTGCTGCTTTTTATTTCATTGCAGCCACTGCTTGAGGGCCTGAGGAGGAGGCACAAAAATCTGCATTTGGGAAGAAACAAGATGGACATGAAAGATGGTCTAAATCGCAGTGAGGAATGTTCTTGTCGTGGGGCTAATGGAAACGTTTGCACGCGTAGCTGTGAGAGGGAGGGCGGCTGCATTATCAGAGCCCAGCAGATGTGGCCGGCAGCCATACGGCTCCGAGAGAGAGCGATGAGCTCGGCCGTCCCAGCGTCAGCCACCAGCGCGCCCTCCGGGGAGATCCACCTGCATAATCTGTGTCAACAGGTTCCAAATGCCCCAAAGAATGAAGGAGGGAGAGAAGAAAGAAGAGAGAAAACACTTACAAAGTAATTGTCTCTGCGGTTTTAACTCACAGCTCCAATTAACAGAAGTCTAGGCCGACCTCCGCCACCTCCTCATTCCTGCAGTGCAGGATAATTTGTTGTGCCTGCGAGGATCAGAGCGTTCAATCAAAAAAAAATAAATAAAAATACTGGCAAAAGAAACAGGGAAAGAAAAATAGGAGTGTGTCTCTGTCTCACCTTCTGGTAGAGGCAAGAGTGGGCTGCTTTGGTCAGAAGCATATGATGTAAGGAGATGGTCTTGTTTGTTTCTTTTTCTTTCTTTTTGACTCACACATCTATAGCTATCTGTTACCTGTTAATAATCAGAATAACACATCAAAATAAAAAATCTTCATATACACAATTCAACTGAAAAAAACAAACAAAAAAAACTCGATCTGAATATATTTTAGATTCATTCATTCACTTACTTTCAAATGTCATGTTTAAATGGCTATGAACTTCTGACCATTAAATCACAAACATATATTATATTATATTATATTATATTATATTATATTATATTATTTTATATTATTTTATATAATATATCATATTATATTATAAATTTAAGTAAATTCACATGTTCAGAGGTTTTGTTTTATAGTTTCGGGCACATTTAAAAGAGCACATTTATAGAATCTGTAGTCGATCTGTTGCTCTCGATTGAGCTGTAAACAGAATATTCTGATATTAATCTGAATTTGGTCTTTTTCTGATGAAGTGCCATGTAAACAATCTAACTGCCATAAGGAGTTTTAGCCAGTATTATGGTTTTTAAAAACCTGAATTAGACAGCTGGTATATGCCTGTATTAAATAGAAATAATTTTAATAGGAATAAAAACTAACATTTAACAAACGTTAAAAGAAACATCATAGATTTGTGAGAGTATAGTTGTATTTTGCAGTGTACCTGTGCTGACAAAAATGAGTCACAATGAGCAAATTTTCAAAAATTAGTTGTTATTATTTTCATCAATAGTCAGCAAAGTCAATTTTGAGAAAAATCGAGATAAAGTTTTCTGAAGGTTCCAAAACAAAATCACCTAGCAACCAAACCTTAAAATCCCTGGTAATGCCACCAAATTTGGCACAAACCAAGTCAAAACCCATATTTATAGCAAAAAATCTATATTCAACTTTTTTTTTTTTTTCATGATTTCACAATTGTTTGATTAACATTAATGAAACAGCCTATATTAAGACCTACTGTATCGCATGCATCTAATATAATGTTACACATCAGATGTTTTTCCCCAACAGTTAACCAAACGTTCACTGAAGACATAACATATAATGTTTGCGTGAATACTCGCCAAGACAGATTTTTTTTAAATGGCCTACTGTAACTCTGTATATGTGTATATCGGGAACGCGGTGTCTTTGTGAGTGCGCTTCAGATCTGTCAGTCAGGGCGAGTAAGATCGTTTTGTTTATATCGGCATGAGTTTGAAAATCACATTTCATTGGTTCAGACTCTTGCCATCGAGAATTCGCTATAAATATTCACAAAGTTGGAATGCTGCTCTTTACAACAATACCAAACTTGTGCTGAGGGGAAGCATCAGACATCCGGAAGTGAGCAGAAAAAAAAATGGCATTTTTTCTCAAAGGAAAGGTACTCCTCCCAGAAAACGTACAAATAAAAATACTTTTAGATGTTTAATTGCTATTTGGAGCATTTAGATCGTAAGACGAGGGCTTAATGAACTCGTTGTGAAAAACTCAAATTCGACTTTGTTGACAAATTTGACGTTTCACTTGTTTTGCCTGTAGCTCAAAAATGTATTTTGTAATGTATCGTTAACTACATGCATAAGCTGATTGCTTCCTTTTGCATCTGTAGCCAATGAGCTTGCTACACAACATTTAAATAGCTGGTTAGCGTTCACTATAGCAGTTTGCAGCAGAGCTTTCAGAGTTTCCTCCTAAACCCTCCACCTTCCCCAGCTCCACCTGTATGGATCTGCTACGGGTAATTTTAGATATAGTATTACATGCTCACAGCAGCATACCGGTGTATGTATGCAGCAGCATTAATCTACAATAATCAACAGCAATATCATAAGCAGCAGCAGCGTAGCAGATCTGTTTTGCCAGACCAAATACATTAACATTGTCATATCCATTACCATGCTAAAAACATCTTCTGAGAGTTGTCACGTCTTTTCAGAATGAAGGCTTAACCAGAATATGGATCTTAAGGAGGAAGTCATGTTCATGTAAAGATGCTTACAGTCACTGCTGAGTTCTGTTCATTTGCCATCAAATTTCTCAGGTGTAATATTAAGCCAGCGAGGACGGTTGTGATCTATCGCTGAGTTTTTGAAGCTGATCTTTTTCTGTTCTCAATGACTGTGAGGGTTTGCATCTGACGTCTTCAGCCCTGCAAGCTTTCCAGTGTCTATGCTGGATCAATTCGTTGGTAGATGTTTCCACTGACACCTCCTGCGGGCAGATGTCTAAGTATGCGCATGTGCTAGCGTGCTGTAATGCCTAAAGCATGACAAAGCAAAGCCAAGCACATTTTCATACGTCAGACTGTGAGAAAAGTCGATCGAAAGACACGCGCATGCTTGTGGAGCAAAATCGCCCCGCATTTTTCGTTTGATCCAAAAGCAGGCAGGATTAAACAAGGCAGGTCTTGTTGAGGTTCATTGAAAGGCATAAACAACAAACTTGGACCAATAAAGCAAGTGGGGAAGCAAATAAACTGACCTATTCATCTGCACCCGCTGTCTTAACTGAAGTCATCTATTTATAATAAGTCTGGCTGATAAATGTTTTAATAAATGTGCTGCATAATTCATCGTCGTCAGCCTAGTTTTAATTGACTTATACGAGTGTTGTAGAGAAGATCAAAGCACTGATTAAAGCGATGTATACATCGCTGTCCGATGCTCTTACTCAGACGCCAACTTCTTAGAGATCAGAGAGGAAGTCTGGACTGAGACCTTCAATTATTCACCAGACTAATTAATTAACTGATTGATTATTTGATTATTCCAAACATTGTTGATGCTGAGATCTCACTTCTCCAAGGGCACAACTGGAAATCACTTCCTGTTTGGCTGCATTAAAGGAATCATTCACCTAAAACTGAAAATGTTTTCATCATTTACTCATGTTATTCAGATTATTTTCATTACCCTGTTAACCAAAAAATTTTAAGCCAAATTACACAGCTTCTGTTTTTCTTTCAACCAAAGTAGATGATTTACTCTGCCAAAAAATAAAAATATGTTCATAGCAGGACACAATGCCTTCCATGTCTTCTGAAGTCAAATTATAGTTTTGTGTGATGAACAGACTCAAATATAAGACATTTATTCACTGAAAATCTGCTTTGTTGCTTTTTTGTCCTATTTAGAGCTTTGCATTGTAAATCACCTTGCAATTTCAATGTATGGAAAACAGAAGACTTGCATTCTGTCTGGCATCATCCACAATAATAATAATAATAATAAATATAGCTGCAAGCAGCAATTAAGGGGCCAAGCACAAAGAAGCAAGAAGTAAAATCATCAGTAAAATATAGCATTTTTTTCATATACTTTATTGTAGTTAGTGACAATTTAATATTTTGTTCAGTTATAGCACCACCAACAGTTGCAATCCCACCACTTTTTTTTTTTTTAATGTTTCCTCAGAGTGTGCCCATAAATATATCAAATTTGGTGAAAATATCTCATTTCATTTAGGAGTTATAGACATGTACATGTATAAGTACATTAAAAATGACCCATGCACGGCTTTTTTATTGCATTTTTTTGCCACTTACTATAAAAAATTTTGGTGTTTCTGAATTTCCTACGATTTCTAATGGTTTAAAAGATATTCGCGAACGTTTTTTTTAACGCTAAATCGCAACGTTGCACAAACCATAAGGCGAAACTTAGCATGTTAGATATCGTTGGACTCAGCAAGTATTCAGGAATCTAAGAAGACTTATCGAAAATAAGTCAACCACATCAAAAGTAATGAGCATATGAATATTTGATTTCACCACTAGGTGGTGCTGTCTTGAAACTTCTCAGGCTCCTTCAGGGCATCGTCCAGATGACCCATACCGAGTTATACCGGAATGATACGCTAATGCGTTCAAAAAATACAGCATTTTGCTACAAAATGCAAAATGGCTGATGCCCAAAATGGCCGATATGGTAAACTTGGACATCGTTCAACTCGGCATGCTGAATCTTTTTTTTATTTATTTATTTATTTATTTTTATTATGCAAACAGACAATTACAACATTTACAGATGAGAAATTAAATGCAAAATACAAAAACAAAGATCAACAAAACATACATAACAGCCGATAAGATTGATACAGCTATTAATGATAAGGTATTATATACTGCCTCTGATCCCTCCATGGCCACGGCATAGGTTAGACCCCCGTCAGCGTCATGTTGCAACGGGCCATCAAGGTGAGGTGCTGCGGGGCCCAGGGTCCCAAAATCCACAGCCACCTCCGGCTGCCACACACATGCCACGCTTACCCTGTCTTTGCATTTTTTATTTTTTTTTTATAAATATGGCTGCATTCATTGTTATACTCATGATAGGCGTATGTGTATGTCAACTAGTGTATAATGCATTAAAAAAGCATGGCGTGCAGCGTGGAACCAGCCCAGTGCAAAGCCCAGGCTGAATCTGAGAAATCTGAATCTGCGGAATCCCTGAATCTAACAAGACAAGTTTTATCATTTTTGGCCAAACCATTTGGAAGTTATAAGCAAAAATGTCCCATTTTTGCTATATCCGGACCAGTAGGTGGTGCTGTGCTGAAACGCAGAATGTAGAGTCAGGTCATGCTTGTGATGACGTACCAAGTTTGGTCAGAATACGCTAAAGCGTTCCGGAGATATAGCCTCGCATCCAATTTGGTATGCTCTTCTTCAAATTTGTTTGCGCGTTATTCGAGAATGTTTGGGTTTATCAAAAAGCTTTTAATAACTTTTTGCCAGCATAGCCTGAAGATGATCTGATTTCATTTTCTGATTTTCATGAAAAAAGTTTGAAAAAGTTTCATGATGGAAAATTAGACTTCATGCAATCCAATCGTATTGAGCCAAGGAATCAGAGGAAGAAATTTTGAACCCTTATGGTTCAAAAGTTACTAGCATAAACATGAGTGAAAATTTGGACAAGTGGTTGCACTAGAGAGTTTGATCTAGAGACACCAAATTTGCTGTAATTAATGTTGGGGCTGTCCTCTATCAGTATGCCAAATTTTATAACTTTCCTGCAAGCGGTTCTATGTGCTGCCATAGACTCCCAGAGCGGAAGATGAATAATAATACAGATACTGATACAATAGGTGCCATTGCACCTTCGATGCTTGGCCCCTAATAATAATAATAATAATAACAATAATATAGGTTTTTGGAACTAAATCAAGTCAATGCTAGTAAAAATTTTATTTTTGGGAAAACTGTTCCTCTGGAGTTTTTTTTTTTTTTTTTTCCCTTCATGATTCGAAATATTGTCTCTAAGTGCTAAACCGGAGGGATGTAGATGAGAGATTTATAGTCAAGAACTGAGACAGGAACAATGATCGTTTTCTAGAGGAGTCTTAATGAGGAAAAGGATTCCTGAAGTTAACAACGGGTCTCATTATTCGACAGCCCATTAGTGAACCTAAATAAAAGCTGTTCTCACTCCACTATGTGTTCATTCTGTCAAAGACCTTTAATTATCTTGTCTTATAATGTGCCGGTATCTCGTAAGGCTCATTTCTGCTGGAATTTCAGTGGAAGTGTCACCAGCAGCAGCTTCTGTAAGGAAGCACAGTCGTTGCCCCAGAGAGTTAGGGAACGGCATTCTTTTCACTGGGATTCTTCTTTCACACGACAGTTTGATGTTTAACACACTGTATTGTGTGAAGCCTGATGTCTTCCATCAACAGTGACAGGGGTTGATTATTGAACGCCAGCTTCCTGGAATTAAGAAAAGATCACTGTGGAAATGTTTATCTTAGTCGTAAATCAATTTGCTCAGGTTGTTTAACACCTTAAGATATTTGCACAGGAACAATAAACATATATAGAAGCTGCAATACTTTGACTCACGCAGGACAACAGCCTCAGATATGGGGATAGCTTGATTAAATGATCCTTTTGTCAAACAAAATAGGTCAAACAAAGATACAGTTTAATGCGCCTTTACGGGGATATATTTAAATTGAGCATCTGAGAAGAAAACAATACTTTTCTTTGTATGAACATGCACCAATTATGAATTGTTCCTTGTAATGTTGGTTCAGGTTGACTTGTTGCCTGAGGCTCACATCAAAGACTTTATTGCTGTTTCGTGTCGCTGCTTGCCCACATCATTTCAGTCTGTGTGCGTCCACATGCATCACAAGGATTTTATTGCTTGTATGACTTAATAAAGAGTTTTAAGCAAGGGGGAGGAGCTGTGGTTGCCAGAAGTTCAGTATAACAGATATGAGCACAGCATATAGTCATCATGAAAGTTTATTAAAAGTTCTCTTAAGCATATAAAGACACACAACACAATATTTACCATCAGGTTAACATAAATAATCCACCCAAATAATGCAGCAAATAAAACAAAAAACAAATGTAATTCCAATTTGCATAACTGCTAACAAGCATAAGATGAGGCTATTTAAATATGATCGGTCACGCAGTCCTTTTACTGTTTTCATCATCAACTATCATCAACCTTTTGCTTACTAAAAACATGAAAAATATTTACATTTTATTTTAATGAGATGTATTAATATTGTAATACATTTTATTATTTAATACATTTTAGTATTATTTTATTGTAAAAGTATATGCATTCTCTTGTTAAATACAGTATGGATTTTCACCACAAATTCTAAAACTTTTTTTTTTTTTTTTTTTTTTTTTTTTACAGTATTTTACCGATTGTATTGTCCTTTTACGCTAACAGACATTTACTATTCTTTTATCCCATCTCATTTAAGCAAACATGTCTGTTTAATGATTACACACAAACATTTTTATTTCTCTGGGAATAATGCCACTCACGAGTGGTTAATGTTTAATATGTAATCAGTAAGTAAGTACATCGTGGGTACACAGTAAATGTTCATTGTGGTTTTGTAAATGTGGCATAGTACTAGCAGCTGTTTATTTCATACAGTTTCACTATACAGTTAAAAATGTGCTGACTTATATTACAGATGTAACCATGTACAGGGTGTGTTCATTCAAATGATATAACTAATAGTAAATAAGTAAACTGAGTATTGTAGCATTGCTCTTTGGCTTCTTTTTGGCCTGTTTTGGCCTTTTGATCCAGAGTCAGTTGTCAACCTCAGTGGGTGTGGGATCGACAACGGCCTGTTCCCGCCTCTATGTTCATCCCAGGAGAGCCATTCCAAAGCTGCATTAATTATTACACACCTGAACAATACCAGTGGCTTCCAGGGCCAGTCGCCTATACATCAGAGGAAGTCAGGAACATTTCATTCAGACGATGTAATGGTTTGACCTTTCTGCCTTTAGAAGACAGAAAGAAAGATGGGGAAAGAGAGAGGGGGTGAGAGAAAAGGAAAAGGGCGAGAAGTGCTGAGTCTTGGACAAATGTATGTGGAAGTAGGATACTCTGTTCCGCCACCTCTGGCTGGTAATTGCCATGTAATGAAGTTATTAATGTTTGGTGGAATTTACAGGCCCGATATCCCCTCGCTCTCAAGCCTCACATCCTCTCGAACCTGCTTCTCTTTTGTTGGCCTTCACAAAAGAAACACAGGCAATATGTGAAGACTCATTAATTTCCTTTTCCTCTTGCTGTCCTTTTTTGTGTAGGTTTTCCCTCCCTTCTTTACTGTCTCTTTCACCAACTCCTCCTCAGTGGGAGTCGTGATTTTGCACCCCATTCTGCCGGTTTAAGGTTGTAACAGTGTTTGTGGTAGATTGACACAGTTGAGGTAAATGAATGGACAGGCCTGCCTCTTTTTCCCTTTCAAAACCTTTTAAGCAGCCATGCTTTTTTATGGCCAAGCACAATTGCTTAGTTACAGATCTGGAAACAATGCAAATGCATAATCAACAAGGGGCCCAAGACCCAGCCCTGAGGTGTCTCGCATCAGCGGGGCAGAGTCTGGCTTAATTGGTGATACGTGGATGGTTCTGGTCCTCAGGTCCTTAATCCACAAACACTCTGCCCACTCTCAGGCTCTCCTGCTGGGGCCGTGTGACCCCGAGCAGACCCCTATGGTACCTTAGCTGACCCCGGAGCACCAGGAGGAGCAGCCTCTGCCCTCTGCATCTCAAACCCCAATGCTGAATGTCAGGAGGCACTGTGGGTGAAATCAATAGTTATAAACAGCAAGGTAATAAATTATTGTTCGTGGGGGCTTCAGACAAATTGGAAGCCAGCAGGAAATCCTTGAAAACGGTCTTCATGTTTTTACCCTTGTTTCCCATTAGCTGCTCCAGGGCAGTAAATCGTCTTGAGTGAATTCATTTGCACATGCAAAAAACACCGGTTCTGAAGCTCTGCATAAGTCATTGCCACTGTAGCTGAAATAAAGACACTCAGGAGCAGCAAATAGGGGGGGATTTTCAACATTTTAGGGTCCTCAAAGTCCACAAGACTACAGAATGAGCACAGAAATAAGTTTATACAGTCATAATAGTAAGGCCATGCCACTGGCATGTTGAGTGCAGTGTAGTAAATTCTATAGGTTGAAATTAATTAAACTTATCCAAGTTGCAAAAAACAATTTAAGTCAAGTCGTCTTTTTGTATAGAGCTTTATACAATATGTATTGTTTCAAAGCAGCTTCACAGTAGTAGGAAAATAATTATTTATTATTTAGCTCAGATCAGTTCAATTTAATAACTATGTGAAGCTGAATTATGAAAAGTTCAATTCAGCTATAAGCAGCTGAGAAGACATTAGTGTTGTTATTCAATGTCATTTCAATGTTGATTCAATTCAATCAGTAATAGTGCCGATGTTGCAAAAAAGGTCAATTATGAAATGAATTTGATTCAGCTATAAGCAGCTCAACAGAAGTCAATAGTGTCATTATTCAGCTCAATTCATTTCAAGTTTTGTTCTTATCTGATAGCGTCAGTGCAGTAAAAACAATAATATCAATGGATTAATTCATGCAAAAATTAAAATTCTGTCATTAATTACCTAACCTCATATCATTCCAAACTTCAAACAAATTAAGATCTTTTTTAATGAAATCCACGAGTTTTCTGTTCCTTCATTGACAGCCTAAGCAGCAACCACTTTCAAGCCCCAGAAAGGTAGTAAAGACATCATTAAAGTAATTCATGTGACTCCAGTGGTTTAACCGACTTGATGAAGTGGTAAACATAATTTACCACTTTATTTACAAAATATTAATCTCCAACGTGTTCAAGCAACAACGTCTCCTCTCGTGCTACTCTCGTGAACGCGCATCGGAGATTAATATTTTGTAAATAAAGTGGTAAATTGTGTTTTTTTCCGCTAACAAATTCCCTTCATAAAATTTAAGTTAAACCACTGGAGTCACATGGATTACTTTTATGTTGTCTTTACTACCTTTCTAGGGCTTGAAAGTGGTAGTTGTTTAGGCTGTCAATGAAGAGACGGAAAGCTCTCAGATTTCATTAAAAATATCTTCCGAAGATAAACAAAAGTCTTACAGGTTTGGAATAACATAAGGTGAGTAATTAATGACAGAATTTTCATTTTTATCTTTTACATTTACAACATCCTGTAAATACACATTTGTGGAATTCTGTAGCCAACCGTATTGGCTTGTTTTCTGAAAATCCATACGATATTCTAGGATTGTACATCCAGATACAGGGTGAGACCGAATCATCAATAATACTTCAGTGTTGGTATAATGCAGTCTTCTGTTTGGTGCTCCTGTCTGTCCATCTTTCTCCTTCTCCCAGAACCCCTCCCAAATCTGACCATAATTCAGCCATGCGGAGAGAGTCCGTGATGGAGTTGGGTCAGCTGCACTGGGGTGAGTAATTAACTAGAATTAAGTCATTAAACTGTCCCAGCTGTGTCCATGAATATGTGTGAGCCCAAGCCGGTAACCCAGCCACTACAGTCTGGCTGATAGGAAGAGGGGTGATGTGGGATCAGTACACGTCACTGGAAGCCCTGATCACTCTTCCTCCTGCCAGTCCAATTCAAGAGCTAATCTAGCGGTATGTAGACTATTGCTAGCACACTTTAAGAGGCTAATTGTTTCGTGCTCTCTTGGAAATAAAATTAACCATCAACACATGTTCACCCTCAATCTATAATGATTGTTAAAAGCAGGGCAATGAATCCTGCTGTGCTGTTAATTGATGAGAGGCTGTTTTGGGCCCTACGGTACTGCTGGCAAGTGACCACGCAAAATGTGTTGGTATGAGGAAAAGTAACATGCCAAGAACGGTTTGGATTTGTTAATTATATAACATTTAGGCCTGGGCGATATGCTGAATATTCACAATATATTCATGATGCTTTAATGGTGATATAAAATTGTGATCATTTTATCAATTTAGACATGAA
Organism: Ctenopharyngodon idella; assembly: GCF_019924925.1. Classification (NCBI taxonomy): domain Eukaryota; kingdom Metazoa; phylum Chordata; class Actinopteri; order Cypriniformes; family Xenocyprididae; genus Ctenopharyngodon; species Ctenopharyngodon idella. The sequence goes on along the minus strand of NC_067235.1, from coordinate 6,181,516 downwards.
ATTTCCTTAAAAACATTGTCATTAGACTAATCTCACAACTCATCAGTTTGAGAACACAGGTGCTTTAATATTGCTTCTGTTTCAACTGTCTGTTTCAAGCGGTTCAAAGATTTCCAATCACATTGCAATTTCTCATATATTTTTAACATTTTTAGATTTTAACAGTATCAATATTGATGTTGTCTATGAGAATAAAACTGTTTAAATCATAATTCATTCTTGAGGGACCTTTTCCTGGATGTTCAATGTCCTGCAGAGTTTAGCTTCAGCTTGCCTCAACACACCTGTCTGGAAGTTTCTAGTAATCCTCAAGAATCCTGGTTCTACTTTACTGCAAAGGTTGTTACAGTTGACAGATAAAGAATAATAATACAAACTTTTTTTTTTGCCATTCTAGAGCAAATACATAACTATTGAGATATATATTGAATATTTATAGGCATAAAAACATATAACTAATATTAGAATGAATACTGAAACAAATAATCAAGGTTCTGTTAAGAAAAATAATGTTTTAATGAGTGTTTAAAAAGCACATTCACTGAAACATTTGTCAATATTCAATAGATCTATCAATATACAATATTTATTTTAGTATTAATTGATAATTTTTAACCATGAATCTTCCATGATCATGTAAATCAGTTACTGTAGAAAAGCTTTTGATGGTTGTCAGCCCAACATAAAAGCTGCAAAGATCAAATAGTAAGTTAAAAATATAGAAAAAGGTTTATTACGACCAGTTTTTTTTTTTTTTTTTTTATTATTGTTTTGAATAAACAAACTGTTATTTTTCTCATAAAACATTTAAAACATGCATGCTGCATGAATGGATGGGCTCAAATCTACATGAATTATGTAACTTATTCATCTCCCTTTTAAAACGATACATATTTACATTGCAAGACAAACAAGTGTCTGTTAGACACACCACAAAAAAATATGTAAAACATGTGCAGGTGTGGGAGGACGAGAGGCTTTTGAAATATGAGATGTGGGCTTGATGAATTGTCTGAAAATGAGTGCTTGACTGCGGGTTCATGTCTATGAACACCTTGCCTCTTCTCTCACTGCACTGGAATGCAGTGTGTCTGTCTCTCTCCAGGCACTTGGTAATCTCCTCCCAAGTAGGACAAGAGTAATCGCTAATAATACCTATTAGCTAATCAGCTGATTCCCATGAACCATTTTTATCTTTCTCTGAGAGCTCGCATTTCAAAATAAATAAATCCTGTCGAACCCATTGGACTCGGTTCAGTACCATCCACGGTTTTGATTATCCTTAATAACGATGATATGCATGAATAGATCCTAGCATGGGGTGTGTTAACTTCAACAAGCATGCGGCTAGCAACAATTAAAGCTCTTTTTAATGCTCCTGTCTTCGAGTATCTGAGTGAGTGAACAATGAGGTATTGACAGAGTGGAACTTAGATAAGGACAATTTTTCCTCACGAGTGGAGATACAACAGCAATTCTAGTCATTCGCACTTAGTGAGGGTCTCATAGGGTGGACAGGGAAGATGCAGTGAGGTTAGGGTCATAATATTACCAGTTAGCCTCAAATGCTGAATGATACAGAGAGTGAGGTCTTGCTGGAGGAGGTGTCTGAGCAAAACATTTATTAAAGTCTCACTTACGCTCGAGCTTCCCTCAGAGTCTGGCCTTGGGCTGACTAGATATTAATCAACCTGATAATTACAGCATTCCTAGACCCGTGTCACTGAGGTGTTTAGGGATAACTGCAATTTTGTTGAGCTTTTACAGCTCGACATCATCTAAAGCCTATTCATACTGGAATTCACTAAAAAAATCAATTTGCTTAAAATGAGTTACTCCAACACCGGTTTTTCAAGATGTCACAACTTAAATTCATCATGTTCAACCAATGTACTTAATCCACTCAAGTTGAGATACTGTACATCCTAAATAGTAGAAATTAGTGTGTTTAAATAAATGCAGGTGTCAAAGTGCAGATCCGTGCGCACTCTAACAGCTAATATTGCCCACAACTAATTGCGCATTGGGCAAGGATTAGAACTAGAAACACGAATTAAGTATATATATATATATATATATATATATATATATATATATATATGTATATTAAAAATATACATATATATATATAAACATGGCAGACGTGCAAGACCGACAGTCGAGTGGACAGGTGATTAATAGGGTTGGAGTGATTAATAATTAGTATCTAATCTGACAAAAATATTTATTCAGTCCTGTCCACATTATATTTAATTTGCAACAACATTGTGAACTTTTATAAAGATACGTTTAGTCACTAACTTTTCAATGCATCATAATGCAAACACAGGAGAGTTCTCCCCATGAAAGTCCTACAACTGGCAGATCTCCGATACGGTAGGAAATTAAATTGAATGTGGAGGATTTTAACTGTGACGAGATGATTGACGGCAGTTTAAACGGTGACAGGATGCACATAACTAAGTAACAGAGCAGCCCTTTAAAGACGCAATTTTGATGAAGTAGTATGTCAAAGCTTGCATACTCTTCTGCTACACACTCAAAAGTATGTACTTTTTCTTCACAAAAACAGTAAACTTTTAGGACATAGTATAAGTAGGCGAATTGGGAGGCAGCATAGGAACAGGATTTCCACTTCCCATCATGCTTTGCACAGGGCTGGAGAGTAAATGTTGAAATAAAGTGTTATTTTATGCAGAAAAGAAGGAGACTTGTTTATGTTTAATGTTCTATTTTGTTGGTATATTTTTCTTTTATGTTGGAGTTCAGTTTAGTTCATTCTACAAAAAGTATTTGCATAGAGATAACATGTTTCATTTGTGTGGAACCACTATCCATTATTGAATTAAGTTGAGCATTTTTTGAGTGTTGTTTTTCAGTGTGATGATCATGGGGCAATGAGGGAGTTTTTGCTTCATTTATATACTGTATGCTATGACACGCTCACTCTTCTTCTAAGTGGTTAATTCCGGACTCTATAAACAAGAGTTATTTACGGTGTCAGGCACATTATGGACTTATGGGAAAAAAGTAGAACATTGCCAGCCATCATAGTTGTTTGCTATAAAACACTAAGTGATTTGACACAGCAATAAACACACCCGTAAATGTTGAAATTATAGTTGAATAGGATTCATTATTGGCCAGATATCCTGGACTTCATACTGGAGATGGCTAAAGAACAGGCCAGCAAACAAATGTGAAGCTCTTTTTGGCTCCATATCATCTAAGATTCATCATCGGTGAAATAGCCAACTTTATATGTTGGAGAACGGGCCAACTTTGATGCCGATACTGCTGAACTGTCCTGTCTTACAGCACTAGTGGTTGTTGAACTGTGACTTGAGCTGCTTAAAGTGTCTATCTGCTCTTCGCCTCCATCACTCGCCTATTTTAAGATATCGCGCCATTCCCGTTGCCTCTCTCCCATCCACTAGATGAACGATGACAAGAACTATCTCTCCTTTTAACCTTTGCCGCCCTGCTCTGAAATTCTTATCGCGAGCCCCTTGAAGCATTTGAAACAGATAATGGTCATTCACCGTCTGAGACGGATCCTCTGGTGACTTAGCTCATATAAAGGGCTCGTGGGAATGAGGGACCAGCCATATTATCCATATTGGGAACACAATCACATCCTCAATGATGTGAGTACTGTGGATTGGTTAACATCATTTTGGTATTAATGCTTGATGTTGTGGCAAGTTTTTGCAATTGCAAAGGAAAAGTACTATATGTACACTGTGCTGTACTCTTAACAACTGTGTATTAAGCAAAAAGTCATTTTAATCAATTAATATTTTATTTTTAAATGTTGTATTTTTACGTAGTGTTGTTGTTATTGATTTGGGGGTGGCAGGCTATATGTATTAAAGGAATATTTTACTGAAAAATGTAATTTGTCCCATCATTTACTCACCCTCATATTGTTCCAAACTTTGTTTTTATAAGGCAGTATTCCTTTAAAATATGCAATGCAAATAGAACAAAAATAAATATTGTCATTGATTTTAACTTACTATATGCGCATCACTGTATGTAAGCTGTACACTCATTGCACATCTGTGTTTCAGATGGGAGGTTAATCAGCGCACAGTTGTGCACTGTGGAGGAGCTTCTGTTCTTTTCCAGATAAACCAAAAAAACTGAGCTCATCCTGCCAGCTTTGCATCTCTTAAATTAAGGTTGTGTTGTTACTGCAATGAAAGCTATGAAAAACTATGAGACACTAGAAGTTTGTGGACGGAGCAGAGAAGAATTTATGGTCTGATGTCACCGTGCCAATGATTCATTTGCAGATTTCCCCATGTGCTGTCTGATAAAAAAATAGCGCGTCGGTAATTTTGAGGCCAACATTTTGGTGTCTGGAACAAACAGTAGTGGATATGACTCACTGCTACACTCTCATCCAAGAAGTACACGGGAAAACACGCATGCACGGGTGGATACTCTCTTACCCACCTATTTAATTTCCTTCGGCCTTGTCTGTTTTGGCAGGCCGGTGACTCGATTGGTCAGCTGCGAGGTTTTCCCGTCTCCAGGCAGGATTTCAGACGTGCGAGCAAAGGAGAAGTCAGATTAGGTTGACACGAGCTGTTTTTCCAAGGTCTCCCCACGCTCTGCGCCATTGTTATTGTAGGAAAGCGATAATACTTCTCACTTGAAACATAGCCCCCGCTATAGCCACGCTTAACTCCAGCGTGCACACAGATGTATCAGATTAAATCGTATCTCCGAGTCCTCGCAGCACTCCGACTCCAGGACTGCCAGAAGGCCCGTAGGCAACGACTAAATTGCTTTGGTTTCAGTACACAAGGAGGCTGGCCCAGACAAGCTGGATCAGCACATTAGATGTGAATCCCTCCCAGATTTGAAGGCAGCCTTTAGCACAATTATTGATTTAGAGGGATGATTAGATTTAATTGAAGAAGACTGTTCCTACCTGTAGCTCCGCTGGAGGCTTCGGGAGCAGCGGATAGACGCCGCACCTAAATTCATGGTGACAGGACAGACGAAGCCAGTTATTTTCTACAGAGAGGTTTTTACATGGCCAATAAACTTTAATAAAACCTCATAGCAGACACATCGCTCGCTCGATTGTATGAAAGTACTAAAGCGGTTACCACTGTATTTGTCAACTATAAGAGAGAATCAAAAATAATAGATGAAAATGTTGGAAACCTTGCAAAATGCTCTCTCGCTAACATTTCCACATTACAGTTATCATGAATAGCAATTACTAATACAAACTATTATGACTTAAATCATTTATGTGCTAAATCATTATTTAATAAAATGTTGCTATTCCTTGAAGATTCTTCGAAACATCTCAGCCTCAGTAGAGATGTTTGTTGCCTGATTTTACTCATTGCTGCGTGGTGAATGTGCAAGCATACACTGTCAGCATTGCACAAACCTTAATTCTTAAACTGTAACTTCACCGATTTTTAACCTGCTTTGTATTGTTACAATGCCGGTGGTAAATGTAAATGTAAATAAACAATGTTTACTCATTCTTTTTGTTACCTGGACTGAGAAATTCATATTTATTTGTCAGCCAAAGTCCGCCAGATACATGAAAACTACAGATTATACTTCCGCATTTTTATATCCCCACCTATGGACAGTCGGATCGCCGAAGATTATTAACAAAACAGTTATTGTAAGAGTAGGTTTATTACTGAAAATTAAATCGTATCATACTTTGTCTACTCATTAAACAGCATTATGGTAAAAATGGAACACTATGGCAATACCTTTCATACCTCTACGCAACAGCGTTTTGCTTTGGGGGGTTGACCGGAACTGATAAAATTTCTTTCAGTTTTTCCCCTCAGTTTTGTTCATTGTCATCCAATTTGAAATGTTGACTACAAACACAGAGGTTTTTCAGATTTTCTATCGCAGAGTTTTCTCCATATTTACGATTCTTTGCAACCGTTAGCCACTGCCTACAAGAGCTGGATCCTTAACTGGAAACCGAAAATAACTCTTTGAATTCTTGCACCTGGGAGCAATAAAAGTCGACACCATTATGACTAAAAGTTTTCTAAGAAGTATTTCCTACTAAAACTAGACTGCATTTACACTGGTTAAGCGTATCCATAGCTGGTGGGAGTAGCTTTGGACGGCAACATGCCCAGTGCATTATGGGTGTTGAAATTTTCAACAACAAACAAACATTTTCTCTAATCAGGTTGCACCGATTTCAATTTTTTCGCCATTCTACTGCATATGCAGCCAAGTTTTATTGAAATCCCATTTTGCCAGTGGTGAAGTACCCCTTTAACATGGCCAATGAATATTATATGCTAAGGCTAAAGGCCTAAAACAATAGCTAGCCTCTCTGCCAGTTTAATCATTTTTTGACATTATGCTCAATTTGGAAGCTACACTGAACCACACAAATGTCAAATATTCGTGCATAGAATCCACCTAAGAGAACAACCATATAATCACAAATAGGCTCTAATAGGTCTCCCAGGATGTGGATAAAAGCCTGGGCGCTGAGACGCCAAACGCTATGGGCATCACAATGCACTGATTTGGGCCAAACACTCAGTTAATGAACTGCCTCAATGCCAGGTAGTATGGCGGCCATAACCACCCAATACCCCGCACAGCTGATCTGGATCCCCTCAGATCAGCTCTCTGCCAGAGAACCCAGCGCCACGTGTCTTTTGGAGAGCTTCTGCAACCATTTGGTTGGCATTCACACTCCCTGACGTTTTATCATGTCCATTCCTGCACTGCCATCTCTGTTGGTGAATGCCACCATAGTAAACATCAGGGGATCTGTTAGTCCATATGGAAATGGTTCATTTGGTCCGAAGAATTTAGATAGGCAAAATGTTCATATAGGACAAAAATTGACAACATTGAGCAACACTCACTCTGGTTCCAATCATCAAAGTGGCAAATAAAGGAAACACAAAGACTATAGTTACAGTGCAAAATGGCATAATGTACACTCAACTGACTAACGTATAAATTTTCCAAGGTTATTTTGTCATCCAGCATACAGAATCTGATAAGGAAATGAATGCTGCAACAGTTAAGTGCATGAAGTGTCCAAAATTCCACACTTAGTTTTTTCAGTTAATAAAATTGCAAAGAATAGCACGTAAGTATGTTGTCACAAACTGCTCTGACACACACAGGTTGAGGATCAAAATGCAGCTTTATTAGGGTAATCCAGGATCATAGTCCAAAATACAAACAAAACCAAGGGGCAAACAATCTAAACAATAATAGAGCAGAAAACACAGGCAAATCAAGGCAGAAAGTCAGAACCATTACACGGGAAACCAGAGAGCAAGTGCTCAGAAATGCAGCGTGACACTTACAAGACTTCGCAATGAGTGAGTGAAAGTACGGAGCTTATAAAGGCAAACACAAACAAGTTAATCACACACAGGTGGATTAACCAGATTATAATGAGTCCAGGCAATGGGTTATGGGAAATGTAGTTCATGATGGGAAAGACGGAGTGCCCTCTGGTGGAGATCATGGGGACTCCAGCTGGCGGATGTAACATATGCGAATTGGGAAGCACCTTATGTGTTTGTCATTTTGCGTTCAACTGAAACAAAGTCCATTGTTGTCCTTCAGCCGTGACCTTGTACATTTGAGGCTTATGGCGTGAAGTGTCTTTGGGTTGTGAAACACGTGTTTTAACGTTGCCCCTGTGAGAACAGCCCACTGTGAACAGAGCCGAGAGGCTAAAGTATCAGCATTGCAAGTGCAACTCGGTTCTGCCAGGCAAATAACACACTTATTGAGCACATTCAGGGGACATTTAAGAGATAGGCTGTGGAAAATATCCTCATCCTATTTTTATGTCCCACCACGGCACGGCCAACTCAAAGTGCAGCTAGCTCCGAAAGGTCTTCCCCATGTTGCTTTCAGGACTCACATGGCGCGCATTCACCATCCCGGTTTGCGCCGGCTGCCACAACCCACTCAATATAGACAGTATATTTCAGCAGTCAACTTTTGGCTCTCGTAGGCAAGACAGATGAAAACGCAGCGGTGGCAGTATGAGATTTCAGCGCGGGTCCAGATTAAACTGGACTCTCCCAAATGAGAGCTGACAGGCTCAACGAGCGGCAGATCATTTCTGGTGAGCGCTGCAGTCTGTGGAGCCGCCCCCACGGAGCAGAGGTGAGCCGGTAAGGATGATAACTCATACCCTTAATTGAATCGTGGCTTTAAATTTCATAATACAAGATGCCCATGTGACAGCTGCCGAAAAAAATGAGGCGATGGAGCCAAGGGTATAGCATAATAAGAGGAAGGGAGGAGGGGGAAACGTCTCGGGCACATCGAGCGAGGTACGGGGGATATTCTTCTTTGATAACGGATAGCCTCCAGTTGTATGGACCATTATTCCAAGCACACCTTACAAAGCAAATGAACTTGACAGATGGTTGTGTCACCCAAACCCTTGACTACCGGGCCGATTATGCAGAAAACAATACAATAGAAAAGGGAATCATTACCAAAGGAACTCGGTTAGTCCGCCGAGGACAATGCCATGCAGAGGAACAAAATTACACTTGTGAAATTGGACAGTGAGAATGAGTTTAACATAAAGTGGGTTACAGCCAGGCAATCTGTCATAGCTAAAGCTATTGTCTGGGCCTGCTTGCATGGCATATGAAGTCATCTGTCATCTTTCTGGCTCTATTAATGGCCGCCGCTCAATTCTTAAACGATAGCTTTCACCGGGGCAGACCTGCCAGTCCGTGCATGCTGATGAGATCCCGAGCTTCTCACGCACGTACCAAACATCGGCGTGCCACGAGCGGGAAGTTGGCTTTGTTGACACGGCATCTTTGGGCTTTCAGGGTGAGCTGAAAGCTGCATTTTTTTAATTGCATCTGGTGTCAAACATTGAGCAAAGCAGAGTGTCTGTGTGAGTCATGTTTGACAGCAGACTTTGGACACTTTCTCTACGACAATTCTTCCGGAGGTAATCACACATGGGATTTAAAAACTCTACCATCATAATATGTGGGCCATTAAGGGAGTTGGCTGTGCTGCTTCATAGACGTGATGTGTTTCCAGTCACTGCTTTTGAAATGATGTATGTGGATAGCATAATCATAATTTCTTCCATCTGACTCGCATTCATTATGATGCAACCCTTACTGAGAAATTAAACAGAAGGTAAAAAAGTCAAAATCCATGAGGATTAACCCTAGAACACTTAAAACTTGTTTTATCAATGAAAATAAAATGCTATTAACACACATACTAAATGTAATTCTGAACATGGCTGCCCATAATTAGCTACATAAAAAGTTGCATTGATATCCATTATAGGTAACACATATGGAAACTAGAGGTATTAATACTAATTATTTCAATATAAAAAATTAGTTACTTTAAATGTGGAAAAAAAATCTAGTAAAAGACCTCTTGGTGTGATTTTTTATTTTTTTTTCTCTCTCTCTCTCCACATATAGGGCTAAAAATACATTGACCCTGTACGTTAAAATAATGAAGGTAGAAGGATAGTTTATCACTGTCTCTTTAATGTGAACAAAACAATGTGGACTAAAATGAACTCTCAGCATGCACAAGCGCTATAAATGCAACTTGGCTGAACATTGAGTTTATTAGAGCCCAGATTTCCTTTTAATTGCCTGAAATATTTGTTGAGTGTGCAGAGAAAACACAGATCGAGGACTCAACTGCAGTTCGGCAGCCATGTGTTTGTTAAAGCCCCAGCAAACATTTCTCTTTCTTAATGAACTCTCCTCCTCGTCTCATTACTCCGCCAATTCACAAGTCAAACCCAGAGCAGCCAATATGGAGCTTGCAGCCCAGCGTTAGGTGCGTAAACATGAACGAATCAAAGGCCCTGTTTGTGTCGCAGCACACTGCAACTTTTCAGGAAGAGAAATAGGCCTTAAAATAGGAAATGTCACACTAGCTTGTAAGGGACTAACAGAGCTATATCTTGAAAAGAGGGCAAGAGCGGGAGAGCGAGTCAAAATCGTCTCTTTAAATGACTTCGATCTCTTGTGCGATGAATCACAGAGAGTTGCAAATCCTTTTTAGCTAATTGCTACCAGCTCGTGAGATTCTCCCCCCGTGTTCAATATCAATTTTCAGGGCCAAAGGAGATAGTGCATCTCCCTGGAGTCCTCAAGCTACTCTGATAAAACTGCACAACAGCACTTAGCGAGTTCAGCTGGGGGAAAAAAGAGAGCGGGGCCATCTTATTCACAGCTGCTAGTGGTAATGAAGGAGAAAATATCAGACAATCGAAGTGAGGCAGCGAGCATCCTGGTGCCATGCGCTCCGTGACCTTCTAGGGGAGAAACGTCCACGTTTACTGCACTGATTTCAGCCAGAAACGCAATACCTGCTCCGCACATAAAGATGTGCATGACATCTGCATATGTTCTGATTATGAAATGGATAGTTTCAGACATGAAATCTGCTGATGAGCCACATTCAAAGTTGTTGTAAAATAGCACATATACAGTAGGTATACAGTGTCCCTGTATAGACACTGGGCACTTAAGTAACACTTAGTAATGTCAGGGTGCCATTAAATAAATAACAAATAGCATCTTCAAACAAATCAATGTAGTACTTCTTACAGAACTTAATTGCTATTTTCCCCCAATGCCTTTTAATCAACATTTTTTGTGGATATATGAATCAGTTCTCCTTAAGTTCACACAGGAACCACTTGTGTAGAGAACACAAGCAAAGACAATCACATAGTAACTTTTTGCCATTGCTTTATCATTTAAAAGCTAATGATTTTCTTAATATATTTTGCATAAATAGTGTTTATACATATTTCTTTAAAATGTATGCTACTTTGCTTGATGTTCCATCATCAAATACAATGATATTCAATGAATTTAAGTAGGGCTTAGCAGTCTAAATACTTTTTTATGACCACTGCGTCATTCGTAGAATTGTCAAGTTACATCAAACCATAAAAGTACAGTAAACTTAAGTAGACTTAGGCTTTTATTTATTTTTATTTTTTTTCACAATGCAAAAGTAATGGTGTATTTTGAGGTCTTATTGTGTTTAGAAGTCAAAGTGTTTACTGGCGCCATAGAGGTCTTTACCCTTGAACACCCAAAAGTCAAACTTCAAGTGCAGGAGTCATTGGTTGGCAGAACCTCCCTTGACACTCACTGTTCAGGCCTCGGCCCCTGCAATTAAAGAGACACCTTTGCTTTTACAGCAATAATTGAAAAGTGTGAAGTAAATAGGGTCCAGTCAATAATAATTTCAGCACTTTCACCCCTTCCTCCCAGCACACACACACATACACACACACAAACTATCTTGTGATTTAGGGCCGTTCTACCCTCAGTCCTCCTCTTTACACTGCACTTCACCTTTGTTCCTCTCACCATCAACATAATCCGCATTAATAAGTAGAGCTTGTAGTCTGTAACTTTAAGACATAAAAAAAAATCACATTATTTCTCAACAGGGCACATCAGCAGCTGCCAGTACTTGAAAACAATGATTGCTTGACATTAAGACCATATTAGGTGATGAAGAGCAACCCTCATGTTGAAGTTTTAAGCTTTTGACGGGAAAACAGCCTTTGCTTTGTGTAATAAACATCTGGGAACAATCTACAACCTAAGTAATCATTCAGTCACACACATATAGTCATAATGGACTCCTTTCCATCACCCATGAAGGTAAATTAGCAAAAAAATATACAGCTATTTATTGTTATAATTTTTTATTTTATTTTTTGCTATTTTTAACTGATTTTGTTGAGAAAAATTGAGAAATCTCAAGGTTGAAACTGGACTTAAACTAACGACACTAATGTAATATGCAACAATGAAACTTATTTAAGTGAAATAAACAACACAGATATAGAATTATGCTGTCATTATTTAAATTATTTTTCATCTTCCTGGTCTCCTGATGTAGAAAACACAATAGCCTCAAATTCAAGGGAATACTGTATATCTTAACCACTAAACAACTCATCTTACTGGCATCACCCTGAAAAAAATAAATAACTAACTGTCTCAGATGTTTCTCCTAAAATTCTGTATAGTATGAATAAAAGTGAATTATTCAATTGCTGATTATTAAATGAATTGGAGAGCAGCTCAGATCATTTGCTGCAGTGTTGGAGTTCATATTGATTGATGTTTGATTGCATATATTGGGACCTTAGCAAATCTGAACACAGATTGTGACATTGTTGAGATCTGAAACTCTAGAGGAGACACATGAGATAGAAGAGATTAGTTGCTCCTTTTTTCATGAGAAATATGACTTTTAGAATGAGAATCAGAATGAGATTTATAGCCAAGTATGCTTACACACACAAGGAATTTGTCTTAGTGACAGAAGCTTCCAGTGCACAGACAAAATAAGACAGACAATAAAAAATAAAAAAATATTATATGATATAAACATGATATTAACATATAAAAATACACAATAGACAAAATAGATAATATATGTATATACAAATATAATTGCAGGGCAATGTGAATACGAAAAGAGGATATGATATGTTAAATAAATATAAGTACAAGTATGTTTAATTCAACACCTCTAACACTTATTTGTCAATGACAATGTCTCATTTAATTCTGTAGCTCTTTATACAATACAGATTTTTTATTTTTTTTTTTCAAAGCAGCTTCACAATAATAAACAGGAAAATAAAATAATCATCAATGTATACTTCATCAAATGTGAGATAAATTCATATTCTACTGTAAAGCAGCTCTAAAAAGACAACAGTGTCATTGTTTAGCTCAGTTCAGTTCAGTGTTGATTCAGTTCAGTTCAATAACTGTGTAAACTTCATCAATTTGGAAATTAGTTCAATTCAGTTATAAAGCAGCTGTACAGAAGATAGTGGCATTATTCCAACATTATCTCACGACCAATTTATGAGGTGGCGAATTCGTACGACGTCACTCGTCATGAGATAGCGTTGGAATAATGCCACTATCTTCTGTACAGCTGCTTTATAGCTGAGTTGAACTCATTTCATAATTGATGAAGTTTACACATTTATTGAACTGAGCTGTGTTGAACTGGTTGTCTAAACTCCAGTGACGGGTAGTTTTGGGGCGGGGTTAGGAGTAGGTCATTCGTACAAATTCATACAAATTGGCAACTCGTAAAATACTTACAAATTGCTGTGAGATCGGATTGATTATTCAGCTCAATTCAGTTTAATTTGTGATCTTATCTGATAGTGTCAGTGCAGTTAAATCGATAATATTACTGAATATTAAGTGTCGCTTCCTAATTATGAGGCTTTTAGTGTGAAATGGGACAGGAAACGTGTGTGTGACCCATAAGGATGGTAAAGCCAGAGGATGTAGAAATTCTCTCAGTGTGTTGTGTGGATTTGGAGCAAGGTCATTGTTGGGAATATGGCTCTGATCTCCCCTGGCCCACATGGCTCTGTGTACACAGGGCAGGAGACTGCCATCTTGCGAGCTAATCTGCCCCCCTTGAAAGTGATAATTGGTTCCACAATACTGGCAAATAAACTACAGCTAATAATACATGAGCAAAGCCTTGCAGTGGTTCAAATATGACAGTTTACCAGCTAACAAAAATATGTTTGAAGAATGTTTTCTCTGAAACAAGTTATAAGTACTACCAATTAAAAGAAAAAAAAAAAGAAAAAAAATAGACAAACGTCCAACTAAAATATTTCCAAAAATATTGTTCCATGAATAATGTATAAATAATGTTTTTGTGCTAGCATTTCAATTAACGTTACTGGAAGCATGTTTGTTCATAACTTTGAGGGAACCTTGCCAGAATGTCAACCGATGTCCTGAGAACATTTCCCTGTTAGTTGGGTTGAGGCTTTTAACAAACCGAAGCAGTACCTGACTTTTTCCCAACACAAAGACCAGCCAATCAAACGAACGTCGTTCTGTATATGTGTTGCCGTCCGATGTTGCACGCACATGTGAAACGAAGAGCGCTTTGTTACCTCTTTCCTTCCACCCTCTTGAAGCGTTAGCACAAAAGGCACTGTGCTTCAAACAGCAAGCTTAGCTTTAGGATTATGCCAGGAAAGCAGGGCTCTTCTTGGATTGGGCCTGTTGTGGCCCTTCTGGCCTGCTCCTCACCCCCCTCTCTGCTCCCCTAATCTGATTTTTACCAGCCATCTTTGATCTAGTAGGGCCAAACCAGTTGGGTCTGCAAGTGCAGATGGAGAAAATTTGGAGATTAGCTGCTTTCCCTTACAGCTTTAGTGGCTAATACCTGATTAAGGGCCCAATCAAGCAATTGTCTCATGGTTGGCTATCGGAGGGCCACTGGCTCAAGAGGAGGGGGTGGATGAAGGTTGATTCGGTAATGGATACTCATTTTATCCTGGTCCACTAAGAAGATTAGGCCTTGGGTGTCACATTAGCCATGATCTCGGGGCCTGAGCTGGACCCTCAAAGCTTCTGGACATGGTGCTGCTTCAAGCTTTTGAGTAAACAGACAGCTTGAATTCCGAGACCCCATGTTGTGGCATGAATAATATGCAGCATTACAAAGTAGCTGAAGATCTCAGAGCGTGGTGCGAAAGACCCCCTCCCTCTTTTTTAAAAGAGGCGAGATGATATTATCTGAAGCGAACCATCTGGTTTCAGTCAGAAGAAACAACCTGTGTAGATGGCAGGACCAAACATACCCCAGAGCTATCCCAGCAGTTACGCTTCCTATTTGGATTGTCACCAACAATGACCAGCATCCATGAAATAGTGCTGTCAGTTAGTACCCCCACCCCACATACCCACCTTTTTTTTTTTCTTTCCTTTTTACACTGTTTCTTATTTATATCCTAATTCCTGAATCAGAATTTGTATGCACTGCTGTTAAAAAGTTTGGGGTTTGGATATTTTTAGAAATTAATACTTTTATTCAACAAGGATGCATTAAATTGCTCGAAAGTGCAAAAGATTTCTATTTCAAATAAATGCCATTCTTGTAAACATTCTATTCATCAAAAAAAAAAAAAAAAAAAAATGTAGCACAGTTTTTAAAAAAATATGAGGCAACTGTTGTCAACACTGATAAATAATAATAAGAAATGTTTCTTGAGCAGCAAATCAGCATATTAGAATGATTTCTGAAGGATCATGTGACACTGAAGACTGGAATTATGATGCTGAAAATTCAGCTTTGCATCACAGGAATAAATTATGTTTTAAAATATATTTAAATAATAAACAGTTATTTTACATTCTAATATTTTTTCACAATTTTTACTGTAGTTTTGAACAAATAAATGCAGCCTTGGTGAGCATAAGAGACTTCAAAATACTTTGTACATAGTAGTGTACTTTGTACATCCAATAATTTCACATACAAATATATGATTCATAATGTATATGTGAATTTGACATCCAATCATTTCCCATCTCTGGGGTCTTTCAACCTTTCCACCCAACTAGACATTAATCCACAACGTGAAAAGTGGGAAAGTGGCCTCTCTACATATTCCTGTCATTTTCAAGTAGAGGTGAGTGACTGCCAAAAGATTGAAGCAGAACAGTGGCAAAAAGAAAATTCCCCAATTAAGAGCCTAAACTATGCGGCTAATACTGAGCTATAGCTGATGAACTTCTGCAGAAAATTTTGCTTTGGCCAGGGACTTTCTTTATGAGCAATTTGCCCTGAGTGGGGAATGAATTTGCTTCAATGACAACTGTTTATGTAGCCTTGTTAGGGAGACTTGTTTGGAGCCATTCGAAAGCCCATTACTGTATGAATATCATGGGAAACCGGCACTCAATATAATGCAGCAGTGCTTTGAGATTCATTAAAAATGCTTTCAAAGACCGTCATAAGCAGGCCTGTCAAATATTGCACACTTTTTACTGCAGAAAATGAAAACGACGAGCAAAACTAGCAATTCTCTGCCACCTGGGCAGCTCCTGTTCAATGTTTTAAATCTAGAGGGAGGATATTTCCTGAAGAGCATAGAGTATCAATTTCCTCAGTGTTTTATCTCTTTAACTCTGTGCCGGTGGGGATGCACGAACGGGGGGCCTCTCACCAATTACCTCCTGCATCTCTTTGTTCTTATTTCTAGTCCTCAAGAAATAGCGGCGAAGCCTGATTATGCAGGCCCTTTATACACAAAAATAAATAAGCTGACATTATGGTGATTACTACCTTACCCTGCTCTGTTTTGTTCTGACGATGTAAACTCCGGCCCTGATGAGATTCTCTTCTCATTACCCGAGACCTTTATCTGAGTCTTGTTAGTATAAGCAGCCACTTTGTGCTCTAAAACTACTGAATCAGTCCTTTCTGTCCAATTAATTACTGAGGAGGAAACAATCTTGTTACTTAACCGCTTGAATTTTACACCTTAAAGTGGAAAATGGTGGCAAGCAGTTGGTTGCTCTGGTTTAAAAGAGGTAGTTAAAGACAGAGAGAGTGAAAGAGAGGCATCTGGGCTAAGGGGCAATTAACTTGATTAAAAAGTTATTTCTCATTCATGGTAGAACATTTCATTAGCAATGCCGAGGTCTTGGGTTTGATTCCAAGGAAGTGAACTGATCAAACGTGTACGGAATCCACCGAGTGTCGCTTTGAATAAAAGTGAATTAAATGAAGTCGATGAAGTTTTAGGTTCAACTAAAACCTGACGATCTGGAGAACGTTTATCAAGACAATGATCTTAAACCCAAAGCACATTAGCATTGGAGTAGTGAATGTCCTACAAAAACTCAAAGTCAAAGCTTTGTTCTTAAAGTTTTAGTTCACCCGAAAATGAAAATTTTGTCATTAATTACTCATCCTCATGTCGTTCCAAACCCATAAGACTTTCGTTCATATTTTGAAGACAAAAGAAGATCTTTTTAATGAAATCTGAGAGCTTTCTGTCTCTCCATTGACAGTCCACTCAACTACCACTTTCAAGCCCCAAAACGATAGTAAAGACATCATTAAAGTAATCCATGTGACTCCAGTGGTTTAAAGGATAAGTTCACTTTCAAATGAAAATTGCCCCAAGCTTTACTCACCCTCGAGCCATCCCAGGTGTATATGACTTACTTTTTTCTGACACAATCTGAGATATATTAATAAATATCCTTTATATAAGTATATAAGTATCCTTTAGCCTCAGTTTTATGAAGCAACGCGAGTGCTTTGTTTGCGAAAAAAAAGAAAAATGTACCACTTCATTTACAAAATATTCATCTCCATTGCAAGTTCACAAGAGCACCACAACGCATGTGTGTTGTGTTGACACGATCGAGAGCAGACGTTGTTGCATGAACGCGCGTTGAAGATTAATATTTTGTAAATAAAGTGGTAAAAATGATACTTGCGTAGGCCGTCAATGGAGGGACAGAAAGCTCTCAGATTTCATTAAAAAGATCTTTATTTGTGCTCTAGAGATGAATGAATGTCTTACGGGTTTGGAACCACATGAAGGTGAGTAATTTATGACTGATTCTTCATTTTTGGGTGAGCTATCCTTTTAAGAATCTCTGAATTTGAAACTGTGATGTTCGAGCAACATCTAAATGATCTGAACAGCCTGGAGCAAATCTGCTGTCTAGAATGAGTCACACCTGAACAGTTGCACATAAAAATAATTCTTCAAAAATATCAGTGATAGGAATATCCACAGAGAGTTACATTTCAGTGTAAGATGTGTGATTCAGCACTGGGGAATGAGACTTTTGCAAGGCCCTGTACAGAGATATTGTCATGGTCATGGCCGTGCAAAAACTGAAGTAACTTTGCGCAGTAGAACGTGGCATTGTTTTCCTCGGGGAGGGCTGAGTTAGCACCTCTGCTCCCCTCTGGTCAGCTAATGAGAGAGGCCTGCGGTTCTGCCCCTCAACCCCCTCCGACTGGAATCGATCCCTGATGTCAGAGGCCGTACATTTGGCCTGCTAAGCCACCCACTCCCCTGTGAGCCAAATTAGCGCCCTAACACACCGGGGCACCAGCGGTAGCCATTGTGTGTTCAGACTCAAGCCGCCCGGATTCGTGACACTTGCTCCCGCAGGAACGCACTTGAAGTTAATGAAGAGTTCATATCCAGAACACTGAATACAGAGCCTTACCATCAATGAATGTTAAAACTCTCACTCTGTATCCTTAAACTTTGTGTTCAAAATATGATTCATTATATTTTATATTTGAAAACACGACTGCAGACCATGGTTATTATAGTTAACTGAAACAAAATAAAATATTTGAAAAATATTGCCAACTAGTTGCAAACTTAGTTTAATTTGATGTACTAAAAACAACTAAAACTGAAATAAAAATTAATGAAAACTATTTAGGCATTAACTAGGCCTACTACAAATGACAAAAACACACAACAAAATGACTAAAACAAACTACAATTAAAATGAAAACAGAAAATATAAAAATAAAAAACAAATCAAAATATTAATAAAAAGCAAATTCAAAACATTAGTAGAAAACTAAAACTTCAACTACACAATATAATTTAAAAAGTAATATAATTTAAAAATAAAAGTCAATATTTTTTATAAGTCAGACAATATTTTTATAAGTCAGACAGTAATAGTTTTATTTTATTTTTTATTCATTTTATGAATTAATTTTATATTAATATTTTGAATATTTTTTTTATTAATAATATTTTATTATTTTTATATTTTCTGTTTTCATTTCAATTAATTTCTATTACATTTATTATATATATATATATATATATATGTAATAGAAATTAATTGAAATGAAAACAGAAAATATAATTTGTTTTTATTAATATTTAGAATTTATTTCTTATATTTTATATTTTCTAATTGTAGTTGAAGTTTTATTACATTTTTATTATATATATATATATATATATATATAAATAAATGTAATAAAACTTCAACTACAATTAGAAAATATAAAATATAAGAAATAAATTCTAAATATTAATAAAAACAAATTATATTTTCTGTTTTTATTTTAATTAGGTTATATATATATATATATATATATATATATATATATATATATATATATATATATTATAAAAAATAAAATAAAACTTACAAAAATATAATACGTTTTTATTAATATTTTGAATTTATTTCTTATATTTTCTGTTTTCATTTTAATTGTAGTTGAAGTTTTATTATATTTTTAATATATATATATATGTGTGTGTGTGTGTGTGTGTGTGTGTGTGTATTATAAAAAATATAATGAAACTTCAACTACAATGAAAACAGAAAATATAATAAAAATACATTATAGATTAATTAAAATGAAACGTATTAAAAAATATTCATAAAATTCATAATTAAAAGTTAATAATTCATAAAATGAATAAAAAATACAAATAAAACTACTACTGTTTGACTTACAGTAGAAATCTGAATTTTAGGGGACTTCCAAAATAAAAATTGCAAAATTAAAAAACATTATAAAATATGTTTTGTAACAATATATAAATATGTAAGTAATCAATATTTAATAAATTTGTTTTGATTGAATCATTTAAAATATTGGCATGGCAAACATAAATCTGAAGTAGAACTGATGCTGCCTGTAGGATTGAATGATTAAACAGCTCTATTGCTTAAGGCATCTGTAAATATAAATGCATTTTATCTTGCTGAAAATATCAAAAAGATATCTGAATGTATTCTGTCAGACAATTCAAGCAGACAAGCCATTATTCTACAATGCCTTCTTGAGCTTGAAATCTGTTGAAATTGTTATTCACCCCCACCAGACAGTGTACAAAGAGAAGATTAGACAATTTATTTTGCCATTTATTATTCAGAGGTAATGAATCCTTCTCTGTAAAATTGAGATCTGCATTTAGCTGTCAGCATCATTTTGGATAAGAGATGACTGACATTTGCTCCGGGTGCCGTGCGGGTATTTGTTTGGTCTCTCGTCTCAGACATTTGAGTGAGTGATAGATTATTCCACTCCTAGATTATGTTGTGAAATATTCAAATGATCATTTCGTTTGCGGGGGCAAACATGAGGCCCACAGAAATGGATTTATTGTTTGTATATTACGAGGCCTTTGGTGGCCTCATGCTTTTGCAGGCCACTCCTGTGAGCGGCTTCGGGACAGATTTTGAGCTGCAGTGAGTCAATCAGGTTTACTCTATATTTGAAGACAAAAAATGTAGCAGTACTTATGATTTTGAGTCAAGTAATACTAATCTCACCACTCAACACACACACAAAAATTAACTTTCACTGTTGTTAGTTTCACTCAAACCATCCTTGTTTACATGACTTAAAAACTCATGTAACTACATGAACTTAATTTAACTGAGTTGAAAATGAGTATTATCAGCTTTACTTAATAAGTGTTTGTTGAGTCAACTTAACATTGCTGAGTGAAACACACAAACTAATGTTGACATAACTAACTGGGCAGTGGATCCATAGTTCCCAGCATGCTTTGCAAGGGACTGCATTAGGAGAGTAAATGTAAATGTGTTTTTTAGTAAAGGGAAAGATGTTGTTTGTTTATGTTAGTGTTTAATCTTCAGTTATGTTTTTACTGTAATGTGGCATCTGTGTTTAGGCTGTGAGCACTCATATACACATTTAAATTAAATATTATGTAACAGTGACAAATTCAAATGAATAGTATTTACTCAAAGAAATTTTATCAGCTTTACTTGAATTTATTTTGTTCATATTTGTACAAATTACTCAATATACTTGCATGGAACCACTTAACACTGCTTTTTTAAGTTAATCCAACAATTCATTTTTTTGTGTGAATGTTGATCGCAACCACATGAAGAGTGTGAGTCAAAAGAAAAGTGTGTGTGTGTGTGTGTGTGGTCCTGGGAAACCCTACACTATGGGGCAAAATTTCCCCATTAAGATGGCAATATGCGAAATCCTTGTCCTTGTGGGGACATTTTTTGATCTCCATGAGAAAAACAGCTTATAATAAGTTTTTTGTTTGTTTGATTGTTTGTTTAAGAAGTAAAAATGCAGAAAGTTTTCTTTGGTTGTTTTGGCTTAGAAGTAGGGTTAAGGAGACAGAATATATAGTTTGTACTGTATAAAAATCGTTATGTCTACATCAGAATGTCCCCATAAAACAATGAAACCCAACATCTCTATCTCTCTCTCTCTCTCTCTCTCTCTCTCTCTCTCTCTCTCTGTGTGTGTGTGTGTGTGTGTGTCTGCCAACTGGCATCGACACGCTTGAAATGCGCACGGGAAACATGTTTGGAATATTTGAATTTTAAATTTTGTGTCATGGGCCGAGGCAAAAACAAAAAAAGAAAAAAACAAAACAAAAAAAAAGCAGACTAATTCACCTGTTCTGCCAAGATCTCTTTGCCACAGTGAAAATCTTCAATTTAGTCAGTAAACCTGGGTTACTATTAGAAATGACAGCTGAACTTGATGAAATTGTACGATCAATTGGAAAACAAAATTGCAATCAGACCAACATGATTTCCTGGTGCTCAGACCATGCTAATTCAGCTTCCAAACACGGGTAAATGTATTTAAACAGCATAATGGCATATTACCATGCGGTCCTCCTTTTTTCACTGTTTGCTTCCCCCATTAATCTCAAACTTCTATTTGCATGTAAATGTGGTCATATTTTATATCATCAAAATACATGAGGCTCCGCCACATAGTTGTGCGTGTGTGTGTGTGTGTGTGTGTGCGCGTGAGGGGCATGGGAGAGAGAAAAAAGAGAAATACAGAGCCAAAGTAATACATTGAACTCTGATGCGCAATTACTGACATTTATGAGGAATTTCAAAGGGGTCAGTCCTGGCTGGGGTCGGAAAATGAAGAAATCAACAGGGAATGATATCAATACGGCAGCAGTTGGAGGCAGAGAGTTAGTAGCAGGTGTTAAAGGGTCACATAATGATTAATAGTGCGAGAGCAGGGGTTTCTCACCCACAAGCGCCGGGACCTGAACCTTCAAGCTCAATAACGGAAGGGCTGTTCCAGGCTTCTGTCCTCTCACTCCCTCTCTCTCCCTGCTGGTATAAAAAGCAGAGATTGCTGATTCCCACTTTAACAACTTGAGAGCCCAAATCCAGAGGGACTCCGTCACACTGCTCGAGTCTGCTCAAGTGAGAGAAAACGGCAAGAGGGGGAGTACAGGGGACAGAGAGAGGGAAATTTGAGGGGGGGGAAAGAAGAGGGGAGGGAGAAACACCGCAGTGATAAAGGCTTAATTGCTTGGCCATCACTATTTCATATGCAGTTTATCCTTTATAATGCCTGGATACCCCAGAAGCAGCACATTCATTTTACATCATGTTGACGTATTTCTGATCCGAATTAGAATATTTAATTCTTTATATATATATATATATATATATATAAAGGTATAGTTCACCCCCATCAGATATTTGATCAGTAATTCAGTAAAGAGAGTAATATTGATAACTTGTCATATTTTTGTGTAAACCATGATACACTACCATTAAAAAAGTTTGGAGCCAGGAAAAAAAAAAAAAAAAAAATATATATATATATATATATATATATATAATTCAGCAAAGATGCATTACATTGATCAAAAGTGACAGTAAAGACATTTATAATGTTATAAAAATATTAATTAAAAAGAATACATTTTTTATTTTTAAATATCATTTAAAAGACAGAATATATTCAAATATATTATATTTAAATATAATTTAAAGGATAGAATATATTAATTTTATAAATATATTTAAAATAAAATATTTAAAATATTTTAATATATTCAAATAAAAAACTGTAATCATAATTCACAATATTACTGTTTTTACTTTTTTTTTTTTTTTTTTTGATCACATAAATGCAGTCTTGGTGAACATAGACTTATTTCAAAAACAATAATCATCTCAATTATTTCACCTTTTTGACCTGAAGTGTATATTAATGTATTTTTTCTGTATTTCTTTTTTTAATGTATTTCTTATTTTTTCTGAAATACCAAAGGAGATTCTGATTTTTTTTTTTTTATTATTATTTTTTATTTATTTAGTCATTTTCTCACACATAGCTATTGTATGACTTTATAATATTTCACATAGCAAACAAGGCAGATAAGCTACTTCTCTGGTGCTTTTTGGTGCTTCTTGAGCTTGGTATTCGGAAAAGAGCTATGTGAATATTCTTTTGTGCTTCTACAGAAATTAATAATATCATACGAGTTTGACAGTGAGTAAATAATGTTCAATTTTGGATGTCGTATTCCATAAGACTGGTGTTGTGTTGATGATGGAAAATCAAGTAAAATTTTACTCTGTATGCATTGTGATTCCTTTCATATAAAAAAAGAAAAGCGAATTTATCAGGAATCCTCTCACTTGTTCAGCGACTCGGTCCGATTCATTCGGAGAACACGAGCCCAACGTCACATCGGATGGCACAGCATTTTAGCTTCACTGATGTTATCAGGTGGAAGAGAGCGAGAGCGAGTCAGAGAGCGGTCTATAATAAGAGACGATATAATGAAGTGAATGGCAGCCGAACAGCTCTGACGCCGCTCTCCCTCTGTGCTCGGGCCCTTATTAACAGAGTCAGACCCCGCCATCATTATCCAGTAAAAAGCCTGATGATTGGCCGCTCGGTGGCAGGGCCCTGGTGGCTGTCTTTGTCACTGATACACCCGATGTGGAGGGGGAAGAGAGAGAATAGAGCTTCACTCTTTCTGTCAAAACTAGCTTGGCCAAATGTTATCATTTTAAATGCCATGAAAGCAGAGGGTGCACAGGCCTAGGGGGTATACACATCCCCATATGCTAGTGACAGTGATACAAGTGTAATTCTAGACTATTAGAGTGACACAGAGGATCATTTCTGCCCCAGAACATGAGACAGCTGAGGGGCTTATGTGGGACAGGCTGTCACGCTATAAAAATTTAAGAAATTCTTTAACCTGCCCTGCTTGCCTGATACCTCGGCCCTCCCCACCCACCTTGAATATTTTATGGACCAAAATGATTTATTAACTTGAGACAGGTAGCGCGCCGAGAGGCCAGGTAGAGCTGCGCCGAGGACTGCGGGGTGAGACCAACAGGGTGCTTCATCTATCAAAAAAAGAGCTTGGAGTGGATGGAAACCTCATTTGTAACTCCCGGCTAATGGCAGAGCTTCGTCTACAGGTTACAGAGAGCGGTGCAGGGCACTTTCCCTTATTATTATTCCTCCGAATATGATAAGGTGTTGCACGAGACTGTCCTAAATAGGAACCTGGAAATGATTAGAAAGTTTAAAAAGAAAAAAAGTTAATTTATTCACCGTGAATCATATTTAAATCTTAGAATATTAGGTATATCAATATGTGCTGTGGCACTTTATCTACAGGTCTCAAAAGCAGAACAGGTAAGTTTATATATATATATATATATATATATATGTATGTATATATATATATATATATATATATATATAATTCCTCCAAATATTATACAGTGTTAGACAAGACTATTGTTAATAGGACCCTAAACATTATTAGAAAGTCGTTCACCATACACCATATTTCATATTTAAATATGAAATATAAAGCCATTTATGGACATAATTATATGTGGCATTTACTTATAATGTATTGTGGTTAAATTGGTAAATTTAAATTATTTAGCAGATAAAAGTACCTTAAATGTATATCAATTTGTGAGGCAGTGCCTAATCTACAGGTTACAAAGCACCGTTATATGCATTATAAAGGTATTCATAATATGTCATAATGCATTATATCTCTTCATAAATAATTGTAACCAAAGTTAAAATGCGTTATAATATTTGCAGACTCCTTCTTACATCTGAAAACGGTTGTTTGTCATGTGTTTTAATGCATTATATGTGACCCTGGACTGCAAAACCACCAGTCATAAGGGTCTGAATACATATGCTTTCCATTGATGTATGCTTTATTATGATAGGACAATATTTGTCCGAGATACACCTATTTGAAAATCTGGAATCTGAGGGTGCAAAAAAATCTAAATATTAAGAAAATCACCTTTAAAGTTGTCCAAATGAAGTCCTTAGCAATGCATATTCACTCACAAAAAAAAAAAAAAAAATGATATATTTATAGTAGGAAATTTACAAAATATCTTCATGGAGCATGATCTTTACTTAATATCCTAATGTTTTTTGGCATAAAAGAAAAATCGATAATTTTGACCCATACAGTGTATTGTTTGCTATTGCTACAAATATACCCGTGCGACTTATGACTGGTTTTGTGGTCCAGGGACACATATTTTCTAAAGGTTTGTTGAATGAATAGATAAGTATTATATTGTATTATAACAGTGGTTATAATTATTCATGAGACCATACAGTTCATTATAAGGTGCATTACAAGGCAAAATTAATGCATTAAAATATTTTATAATGCATTGTATATAAAGGCTTTAAGTAAAGTGTTACCAAGGTGTTTAATGTTTTTAAAAAAAAAAAAAAAAGCAATATGGTGAAATATTATTACAATTTAAAA
The DNA here is from genome assembly GCF_019924925.1 of Ctenopharyngodon idella. Classification (NCBI taxonomy): domain Eukaryota; kingdom Metazoa; phylum Chordata; class Actinopteri; order Cypriniformes; family Xenocyprididae; genus Ctenopharyngodon; species Ctenopharyngodon idella. Next base: position 6,156,075 of record NC_067235.1, on the reverse strand, counting down.
TAACTTTCCATGTTTTCCATGTGAATATATTTTAAAATGTAATTTATTCCTGTGATCAAAGCCGAATTTTTAGCATCATTACTTCAGTCTTCAGTGTCACATGATCCTTCAGAAATCATTCTAATATGCTGAAAAATATGCTCAAGAAACATTTCTTATTATTCTCAATGTTGAAAATACTTATACATTTATATAATTTTCACCAACTCATTGCATCCTTGCTAAATAACAGTATTAATTTCTTCCCCTTAAAAAGTATGGTGCATTTAAGGCATACATTTTATTATTATACGTGTTCTCTGGCAATTGAACCCATGTATTTGGATTATTAGTCCATGCTCTACCAGATAAGCTACAGGAACATAAACATATACAAATATATTGAGGATGCTTAAGAGTCTTATATGCAAAATGTTAATAAAACTGTAATGTCAAACAATTTGCCTTGATGAAAATTGGCTGAAAATCGAATGACGTTTCATCCATGTATCATTAGAGATTTGGTGTCGTTATAGCACATTAGAGTCTCATGTCAGTGGCGTTGTGCAGAATTAGTCTATTGCAGTGATAATCCAACGGTTTTAAACATACTCATTGCTCATGATGTGCCCATGAGGGGTTTATGACATCTAATCCTACAGCTAATGAAGCCTCTAATGCCTTTCATTCACAGCTGAATTTAACCCAGACACTCTCTGTCCATCTCACATTCGTCATTCAAGCCTCCGTGCGGCTCACTGCGATCGACAGCGTTTGGCCAACAATGTCAAAAGGGTCAGCGAGGGCCTGACGCTGGAGAGGCCGCGGAGAATGAAAAACAGCCCTCCTCACCATCTGAATGCAGCGACCATAGATCGCAGCAGACTGGCACAGCGGTCCGCTGGGGACGGCGAGAGAACAAAAGCCGTCCTTCTGCTAATTGACTGCAAAATTAGCCGGGCTTCCCAGTGGGACCAGCGCAAGACAGCAGCAGATGGAGCCGGACCGGACACTCTGGTGGAAAGAGCTCTCCCAACCTGCTGAGAGCCTGCCCACAATTATGGGTCACAACACTTCTTGTTTAACAGAACGCACTGAAGCACCAAAATCAGGGCAAAAGATTTAAAGGTCAGGGACCTAAAGTGCGGGAGCCGAGGGAGAGCGGGCGCCATTGTTGCCGAGGATCTGTTCTTCACGCCTTGGGATATGCAATTGTCACCTTTGGAGATTTCAAGAGGCGTTCGAGTGTTTAAAAAGATGTATCTGTGGGGCTTAATTTCTCCGACTCGAATGAGCGACCAAAGACAAGTCATTTACAAATATTCCTCCCCAAACCTGGAGTTGTGAAAGGCTTCAAATGCCTCCCAGGGCTTCTGTGGTGTCATTGAACAAAAAGCGCCTCGAGTGACTTTAGACTGCGTATACCCTTTATTGCAAAGTCAAATTCAAATCATAGCAGAAGTTTGTAAGGAGAGCGGTGAGAAGTATCTCGAGCGTCAAGTTGCGGGAGCAGATGAAAGGCAGGAGAGGACAGGCTAAATATTTGGCAGTCTTCACAGAGGCCTGTTAAAGGGAGCGGAGCAGCGTTCCCCAACCCTTGAATAAACAAGTAGCTGGTGTCGCTGTGAAGTTGAATTACATAGCTCAAAGCGCTTTCTTCCACTGGCAAAAAGCATTCCCCTTTCTAGGGATTACTCTGAGGAATGTATTTACTGTTTCTCTCCCTCGCTCGCTCGCTCCCCTCCATAAAGGATATATGGAAATCAGAGGGCTACAGACAGCACTCAGAAGCCGTTTTGAAATGCCGAGAAGGGTGGAGAGAAAACTATATTGTCCTTTTGAGGTGGGTGGATGCTTTCCACTCCACCTCACCATGACTGTCATAGTAATCTGATATGACAAATTCACATACAGTGGATTAGCGAGCGGCGGAGAAAGCCCGAGCGCTTAATATTTGTTGATGTCGCTTTTATCTGGCGGCTCCGTGTCCCGGGGCCGCGGTTACCTTGGCGATGAGGATAGAACCGTTTCCCGAAATTCCAAGGAGATGGGTGCTCCTGGAAATTCCAGGGCCCGTCACTTTGTGCGCGCCATGGTAATCTTTGATGTTCCCGGACTCTTGATGTCAGGCTATGAAAAACGCTTAGCTCGATTTAAGCCTCTCGCAAAAAAGGGCTAACAACTGTAATTAAATCATTAAATTCTTGTCTACGCTTCACAGAGCATAGAGAAAATTAACTTCCCACCAACCTCATTTTCTACTTGAACATGAAATAATGATTTTTTGCTCACATAATTACAAAGCTAACATCTGATAGAGTCAGCATCCAGGGGGGATTATCACATGCATGAGTATTAGACCTCATTACCAGCTTGACTGCAAAATTATTACATCTTGTAATTGGATGGTGAGATTTATATACAGATTGGCTGGGTTTCTGTAAGATTGTAATTACAGGCTTCATTGGTTCGCTACTTATCGGAACTTCACAGAGAAAACAACTGCTAGAATGAAATGAGCATTTCATTAACCTATAGCCTTATCATGGGAAAACCTGTGTAACGCTCATGTATGCATTAACATAAATAGGATCGTTCATTTCTCCGGCAGATAGAGCCGAGCCTCGCTTTGGCCGGGATCCGACCGGGAGCGGGGGGTCGCTGGGGTGGGGGCCCGGGCCCCGTCTCATTTGCCTCTCGTAATCCATGTAGATGGAGAGAGAAAACACTAAATTAGTTGTCTATTTCACGAGGATGAACTCAATACATCTACTACTTAAAGACTAACCGGCTGTGAAAGCGCTTGTTTCGCAAGAGGCGAGCCGGAGCTTCGGCCGAGGTGTCTCCTCTGATGTTCTTTTCGCTGTTAACAAAATCTCTGGCCTTGTTCCCCGCTCGAAAACAACGGCAGCTGGAGATTGGATGCCCACATAAATAACCCCCTTACACAATGACACTGCAGGATCGATCCAGATTTGATGGGTACTCACACAAAGACGAGGGGGAGGGGAGCACAGGAGCGGGAGGAGGAGGAGCGGGGGCCGCCGGGGCCAGTGGGGCTAAAATAAAATTGTTCAATTACTGAGCAAACACTATTTTTCTTACTTTAACAAGAGATTTCATGGTGCGCCCCGCGAGTCGCTGGCCCAGCTGAGTATCTCTAATGCCGGCATTACCCGGCTCCAATCAGCTGGGCCCTTGAAATGGACTTGCTATTGGACCTCATTGTTTAGATGGCTTTTTTCAGCTGGGATCAATGCCGCCTTTACGTGGAGCTGATACAAAAGCGGGGATGCAACCTGCCACCCCCTCGGGCAGCACCTCCAGTACCCTGGACTCTCAGCCTTAGAGCGTTCAGGCCTGAGCGAAAGTGACACGTCGCACTCCTGCTCGCAGAATGAAGGAACAAGCTCTGCCAGGCCATACCTGCCAGCCCCCTCTGTGCCCTCACGCTCTGTAACCTTGTACGTGGCAAGCGGCTTCATAGATGCTGACAGTTCAATGAGGCACGCTGACTTAGTCCAGTGCATCCCTTTGTGCTTGAAGGTGAATGAGTAATCTTGAGTTGAAAGAAATCCATACGTTTGTTTAACATGCCTTATAGGACTCGGAGACACATGTTAGCAGCTCACTGATTATTAGATGCTTGATCGGACCAGTTCATGGGTCTGCAGTAACATCACAATGGATCTAAAGATCTGACAACACTGATAACTACATGATTCTGAAAACATATCAAAACTGATCTTATCTTGTTATTTTGTATAAATTACACACAGCTGTGAAACTTTGCTTTATTCAGTACCTAAATGAGCAAAAAATGTCATCATGCATATATATCTGTGGAATATATCTGATCTGAAGATCGATTTCTGTGATAAAAAGAGGATACATTTACATTTATTCATTTAGCATACATTTTTATCGGGAGCAACTTAAAAGTGAGGAATACAACAAGCGATTCATCTTAAGGAAGCAATAACACAAGTGCTAGCAATCCAAAGTTTCAGACGTCATTCAGGGGTGAGTTTCCCGTACGACGACGTAACTTCACTACCATAGTACTATGCATCGTTGAACAAAACAACTAGCTAGTCATGACTGTTTCCTGAAACCGTATTGTCACAAACCTGTCGTTCAGCCACGTTGGTGAATGATGTCACACAGGTGGTGGAGTACTAACTTCTTTAAATGAATCCGTTTCATATCGAATTAATGCTAGATTTTTGCAATAAATTGCAGACATGGCATCTGAGGACTAATTCTCATTTTCTCAGTTATTTTGCTTTATTTCCAGATTTAATCATAGGCTTGTTCTTACGTACTAGAGCATGTACGCACATACACACTCTTCAAAAACGTTGATTAATATCTCTTGACAAACTAAAATATGTAAATGATATTTGTATATATTTGAAATAAAAGATATACATTGTACTTAATGTCAGCTTGCTTATTTTGCTCAAGATAATGATTTATTAAATCCACATGTCATAAAACAAGAAACTATGCTTCTATCCACAGCTCGAGAGCTGTCGTTCCAACCACACAAGTTTGCGATGCAGTTTGCGAATGTTCGTTTGAACTATGGTTTCAGGAAACACCAACTCGTTGAACTATGTTAGTAATGACGGAACTTGCGATGTTAGTTGGCTAACGATGCTTTTGTGAAACGCACCTCTGAGTAGTACAAGCTAGAACAGGGAAGGATTAATAAATAGTAAAAGTATACATTTTAGTAATACATTTTAGTAAAAGCATAAATTATATATATATATAAGCAGTAAATAAAGTGAACAAAAAATAAATAAAGACAAACATATTAGTGAGAGTTCATTTCATTTAAACCATTTATTAAATGAGATTAAGAGATATAAAATGTCAATGTGAAATTATTAAATTCTGTTCCAAGATATGATATCAAAGTCTGCATACAAAATAATCCAACATTTGGGCAAGCCTTTTTCAAAATTCAATTAACAGATTTGCATGCTTTATATTATGTTGTGGGTGTGCGTTTCTGTGTGTTTGTGTGTGTGTGTGTTCTTGTATATATGGTTTATGAGGACACAAATGTGAATAATGACATGGGTATTACAACGTAAACATGGTTTATGAGGACACTTCCCGTGTCCTCGTAAACCGAATGGCTTAAAAAACATACTAAACTGTTTTTGGTTTGTTTGTTTGTTTTTTTGAAATTCAAAAAATGCAGTTTTCTGTGATGGGTAGGTTTAGGGGTAGGGGTAGTGTAGGGGGATAGAATATACAGTTTGTACAGTATAAAAACATTACGTCTATAGAGAGTCCCCGTAAACCACATATACGTGTGCGTCTGTGTGTGTCTGTTCTATTTGTGTTCTATGTGTGTACATGGGTTGG